>NW_006289416.1:6547822-6550232 GCF_000327345.1 Myotis davidii | reverse complement strand
CCCCCCCCCCCCCAGCTTCCTCCTCCTCCTTCTTCCTGGGGCTGCAAACCCCTGCTTCCTACGGCCGGTGCTCAAGGCCGGTGTTAAGCAGGTGTCTGTGAGCGGATTTTGACTGTTGTGCATCAGATGACTCCCGGGAGGTGGCCTCGGAGGAACCCCAAGTGCCCGCATGCTGGTTTCCTCCTCAGCCCTGCTCAGGGGCAGCTGCTAAAGGGGGGTGTCCGGTAAGTGAGCTCCCCAAGGTCATCCTGTCTCCCGGGCCATGGAAGCGCGCAGATGAAGCCAAGAAGTTTTCGTTTCTGCTGAGAAATGCAGGCCAGGTCCCACAGACCCCAGGCAGGTCTAAGCCAAAGGAAGCCCCCCGCCCCCATCTCCAGGAAGTGCAGCGTGTACAGCTGGCCTCCAAGGCTCCACTTCATTCATAGCTCCCTCCAGTCAATGGGGCCGAAATGCTCTGGTTTCTCTTAAACCGTGGATTTTGGAGGCATTGAGCCCCATTGGGGGGTGCAGTCCACTGGGGTGCTGGGTGCAGACCAGTGCACACACTCGGGATTAACAGTGTTGCCAAAGAAAGACGGTTATATCTGCACCTTAAGTAGGGACACATTGTGAGAACAACTTTCAGATTGTTTCTGAGGCCAGTGCCAAATAGTGTTCTGATTCCTCTTCAATTTCTATATTCCACTTCGCAGTAGTTTTTTTTTTATACCTTGAGATTTCCATAATTTAAGAAAAAATTGGGTGTTTTTGTAGGCACGGAGGGAAAAGAGGGAAGCAAGTTCTTAGCTGGTATGGAGCGGGAGGCTGTGCAGTTTTTCTTTTCAATGCCTGGCACAGAGTCCCGCGCAAGCCAGATGCCCCGAAATCTGTACTGGTGGATTAATTGAGTTATAACAAAGAGTTCCTACCCAGTGTGCGGCTGGCACTGCATCACCATAATTACAGGTGTGTGTGCCGTGATTAATAGGTCGGACGGAGCACGTAGGTTGATAGGAAATGACAAAATATTGGGTTTCTAGGCAGGTGGGTCTGAGCCTCTCAGGCGATTCAGCATCCAGGGCTGTGCAGCCTGGTCCCCTCCTCTCCGGGTGTTTGGCTGTTCTTCCGAGGAAGCGTCTCTTACTCAGGCACCAGGAGGGCAGGACCACTGCGGGCGAGGGTGGTGCGGTGGGAGGATGTTCTCGCTTCTGCAGATTTCGGATGTGTGGGGGCGGCAGTGAAGGGGAGCAGATGGGGCAGCGCCAGGGTGTGTGGGTGCTGGAGGTCAGAATGAACGGAAGGGGCGCCCAGGAACTGTGTGATGAGGACAGTAGGGGTCTCGGGGATCTGAGAAGAATGGCACACATGTCTGGACATCTGAATGCAGGTACTGATGGCAGTTTCATGGGGGATAGGAACAATTTAGGGTCCCACTGCTGCGAGATCTCTACATCACATTGCACATCGCATCTCCAGCATCAAGCCCGGTGCCGTGAGGAGAGCCAGGTGGCAGCCAGCTTAGGGTACCGAGGGACAGCCTCTGGAGCTGGTCGCGGATGTGGGCCCTTGGTCCATGTGGCTGGCTGAATGGTACCTGCCTTTTAACTGTGATCTGCACGCCACAGTGAGGGCCACTCGGGGTTCACTTGAGCCACATCACCTTTGCCATCCGGCACTTTCCTGAGAGCTTCAGCCGTTCTCTCAAGGTGAGCCGAAGTGAAGCAGAGAGAGCCGGGCAGCCCGTTGGCTCTTCGGCCCCCTCCTCTGGGATCTCACCTGTGTGTGCCTGCGGCCCTCCTTGGCCTCCCTTTTTTTTTTTTTAAATATATTTTATTGATTTTTTTACAGAGAGGAAGGGAGAGAGATAGAGAGCCAGAAACATCGGTGAGAGAGAAACATCGATCAGCTGCCTCCTACACATCTCCCACTGGGGATGCGCCCGCAGCCCAGGTACATGCCCTTGCCCGGAATCGAACCTGGGACCCTTTAGTCCGCAGGCCGACGCTCCATCCACTGAGCCAAACCGGTTTCGGCTCCTTGGCCTCCCTTTACCCAGCTGGTTTGTTTGTAAGAACAAACCTACATCAGGAAACTTTGAGGAGCAACCAAACCAAATGTCAGGTGAAAACAGAAGCCACGGGATCCACTCAGTCAAGAAGTTGTAGGAGGAATTCATACACAGCCCAGCCCTGGCCGGTGTGGCTCGGTTGGCTGAGCGTCGTCCCAGGCACCAAGTGGTTGCAGGTTCAATTCCCAGTCAGGGCACATGCTCAGGTTTCGGGCTCGAACCCCAGTAGGGGTGTGCAGGAGGTAGCCAATCAATGTTTCTTATCTTCTCTCTCTCCCTCTCCCTTCCTTTCTCTCTCTCTCTCTGAGAAAAAAAAAAAATCAGAAAAAACATTTTTTAAAAATAAAAAAGAAAAGAGGAGAA
>NW_006289416.1:6542461-6547778 GCF_000327345.1 Myotis davidii | reverse complement strand
GTGAATTTTTTGCATTTTTTATGGTTCTAGGGGTCTGATAGATAATACATAAATATATGTTGTGACATATTTATGCATTTCAGTTCTCTGTTGTGTGTTCTAAAACTTTGTTTACTTTTTTCATATCCCTTCATATTTTTTTTAACAATTTCTTAGTTATTTCTTCCTCAGTACTTCAACTGTCCTTCTTTTCTTTTTCTCTTTCATGGATGCCATATTCTTTGGAAGCTTGTTTAGACCAAGTTAATGGCCTTTTCGGATTCCTCCATGTGAATAGGAGTTCACTTTTTGAATAATAAGAATTATATGTCACACTCCCTCTCTCTCTCTTTCTCTCTCTCTCTCTTAAACATTGGTTCCCAATGTGGGGCACACGCCCCACAGGGGGACAATTTTATTTTTAAGGGGGTCAATTCGAGAATGAGTTATTAACAGTGAATTTTTTGCATTTTTTATGGTTCTAGGGGCCTCATAGACAGTATGTAAATATATATTATGACATATTTATGCATTTCAGTTCTCTATTATATGTTTTGAAACTATTTGCTATTTTTTTTGATAACAGTTCTTAGTGATTTCTTCCTCAGTACTTCAACTGCCCTTTTGTTCTTTTATTTTTCTCTTTCATGGGTGCCATGTTCTATTGAAGCTTGTTTAGACCAAGTTAATGGCCTTTTAGGCTTCCTCCATGTGAATAGGAGTTCACTTTTTGAATAATAAGAATTATATGTCACAGGATGGGCATCAGGATTTTAGAGATGCTTAGATGGAGCATGGCCCAAAAAAACGTTGGGAACCACTGCTCTAAAATCAATTAAAAAACATCAACACATACGTGGTCCCGCTCAGCCTCTCCAGGTGATGGGTGAGGTCAGACTGACCGGCGATACACAGACTGGGGGCCTTGTTGTTAATGTGCCCTCGGAGCCCATGGGGGTGTTCCTGTGAGGCAGGTGGGGACATCCTGGGCCCCATGAGACATGGGCCGCTCTGTTGACACATCCTCTAATTCCTCCCGGGTCGGACGAGGACTGACTGCCACCTCAGATCCCTGACTTCCAGATGATAAACCTGAAAAAAACAAGTCAGGGATACGTCAGTTCTAAATGCAAACACCCATGATTTTTATTGGGTTGTGTGTTTAGAAAAAGACTAATTGAAGTGTGATGTATAAATGGTACAGAAAACTTCTATGTCACTTTATTACGTTGATGCAGAAAGACCCTGACAATTCACAGAGCAAAACTGTACAGGCCAAGGGCTCCCTGGCCCACTCCCAGCACTGCTCCGAGGTCCCCTGTGCTCTGTGGGCGGAGGAAGGGGCAGATCCCTGTGCTCTGCTTCCTCCACCTCTCCCCCTGGAAACCAGGGCATCTCTTGATTTAGGGGTACCTCCCCTTGCCTCACTGGCACACCCTCCAGGCCACTCCTCCTCCGTCCTCAGCCTGGGCTCGGGTCACTAGCACAAGCTGGCTGGGTGAGGAAGGCAGGCTAGCACAGGAGTGGACCGAGCCCAGGGCAGCATTCCCAGAATGCAATGGCCTTCCTGGATATTTTTAACCATCTCAGGTATTTAACCGGTGGCACTTAAGTCTTATCTTAGACTCCAGGAGTATTGAGCACATGAAAATCAGAGGCTGGAACCGTAGGGCCAGCAGAGCCTCAAAACCCTCAGGCTAATCTGAACCCATGCAGCCAATTCTGTTAAGTTCTAGCTTGAAGAGGTGCATTAATTCCTGTAAAGGAGTCATTCCTGGCTCCGTTCTCTCTGGCCTGGGAAGGGTGTGGGCGACAGAGGGTCTGCCTCCAGCTGGCCAGGCTCCCAGGGCCCCACTACGTACGTGCAGAGGCACTCAGACCTCCTTCCCTCTGAATTCAGCTTGGTGAGCTCTAGAAATTTCCAAGAGAACTTAGTCTTGCCCCAGCCCCTGTGACAGAATCAGTGTTTGTGCTCTGCCGAGCCGCAGCCCTCCTGCCCAGCGGATTCTGGTCGTCTCCTTGGACTTTCGGGGATCAAACGAAGCTGATAATAGCCAGGAAGAGAATTCCCCTCCCGTTTTCTTTCTTTTTGGGGGAGGTCAGGGGAAGTGTCTCTGGAGAATAGCAGGAAAAATAGTGCATGTCAAGTTTTACATCTGGACATCTCATTTCACATCGTAGCAGTTAATGCAATGGGCTGAAATGCTTATGTGAACTAAAATGCATTAACATCACTGCCCGTTATCCGATTAGCTGCTTAGTCACAGGACGAGCAATCTTGCATGAGCCTTGGTGAAGTGGGACTTGATGTCACTCATCTCCTTTCCGGAGTGCCGGTTCGCAGTGCTTCAAGAAAAAAGACAGTTTCTGACTGAACAAATTTCCTTGAAATTGTTTCCACTAAAAGAAAAAAAAAATACATCGTTTAGATGAGGAATGATAGGAAATATATATCATTGGCTTCTTTAATACGCAGCCAATTAGAAGTAGAGAATTCTAGAGTCTCGGGAAATGCAGACGTGTGGGAGCCGGCGGGCAACACTCAGGATAAACAACTTGGGTTTTATCTCTGGGAAACCTGACTTGTTGTTTTTCTGAGAAACCTGTAATGATGGGGGCGGGGGGCTTCCTCGGGGCTCATTCCTGCCAGGAAACATGGGCCCCTGTGTGAGCTGTGAGGCGACTGTCACAGCAAGAGAATGTGCCATCGAAAAACAGCACCCAGCCCCCGGGACACATGGAAAGAGAATGTGTCATGTTTTCCAGATGAAACAGTTGTGATTTTAACCACCGGTTATAGCTTGTCCTCTGTATAACAGAAGTACCTTTGATCATAGGAGACTTGGGAATATCAATTAAGGAAAAGCATATGTGTTGTTTTTTATCTTGTGCAGTGCTATGTGCCAAAGTAATGGATCCTAATTTATCGTGGTATTTCCTTCTGTCTCTTTCAGTGTATTTTGTTGTTGTTCATCCTCATCTGAGAATATTTTTTCCATTGATTTTTAGAGAGAGGGAGGGAGGAAGGAAGGAAGGGTGGGAGGGAGAGAGGGAGGGAGGTGTGCATGCACCCCGACCGGGCCAGAAATAGAACCTGCAACTCAGGCATGTGCCCTTGACTGGGACTCGAACCTAAGACCCTTCAGTGCAAGAGCTGATGCTCTAACCACTGTCAATGTTTATATACAAATTACACACCGATTTGCATACACATGCTCTCTAATGCCTCCATACCCACTGCCCCGTCCAATCATACAGTGCACTCCCCAAACTCTTCCCCTTGTTGGTCTTGCTAAGCCTGTTTTACTATTGACTTCATGGGAGGGAGCGGAGAGCAGGGCTTTGGAAATGGAGACTGAGGACGCTGAGAGTGAGCTCTGCCCTGGGACACAGCTCTCTGCCTCTGTGATGGGGGTGCCCGTCCTCCCGCACCCACCCTGTCCATCTCCCCCACCCTGTGCCCCTGGCCCAGCAAGTCAAACTACCCACAGACCAGCATTGATGGTGGTTGTCTGTGGTGATGGGATTAAAGGTATTTTTCCTTCTGTTTTATTTTTTGTTGTACTGTCCAATTTTCCATTCTTTCCATGGGTTAGTTTTATCAACGGAACATTATTTCTCATGGCAATGAATCTCTAAGGCTCATTTAAGCAAATTAATGTAGAGAAGAACAGGAAACATCCATACATTCCCTTCTGAAGCCTAACAGGATCAGAGAGAAGTTCATGCCCATCCTGGGAGGGTCCCCTCTGGTGTCCGGCTGCTGACGTAACTCATGGGGGTTTTGCCGGATGGACACGTGCAAACTTCCTCTGTGGGTAGGGACTGAATCTCAGGGGTTTGAATGATGATGCATTTTGGCTGAATTAACCCACTCGTCCTGGTGAGACAGCGGTCTTCGTGGGGTGGGCTGTGGGGACTTAGGGGACAGGTTTGGGGAGGACCAAAGTGCTGATAAGGAAGTGGAGGCAGAGCCTGCAGCTGTAGTCTGTTGCCCGGGATACTGGGAACCACTTACTTTTATCCGCACCTGAAAGGCTCTAGACCTCATTGGACACCCACCTCAGACGCTTGAGCTTGTGGGCTGAAGTGCCTAAGACCTGGGAAACAACGGAGCAGCTGCACTGTGGGAACCAGGAGGGGCCGCGTACCTGCCCACTGGGTGGCCCTTCCTCCCTCTGCCATGTGCTGTGCTCATATTGCTTATCGTGCCGATGGCGTGGGAACAAGACGTTCAGGTGATCCCAGTTCACTGTTTTCTTTCCAGAAGTAGCTGAGGGGCCCATTTAAAGTTGAATTAAGCGGATGCTAACTCATGTGCACATGGTATGCACAATGTGTCATTTGCTCTTTCTCATGAACGTTACATCGCCCGTGAAGACATTCTCACGGGCCTGTGGAGTGGGCGTTGGGAGGGGTGGCTGAGCTTGCGTGAAGCCGTGCACACCTCTGAGGGCGCGTTGGGTGAGCAGGGAGGTGGCCTGGGCTCTGTGGCGAGAAAGCCGGGGCCACAGGACACGCTCGCCAGTGCAGGAGTCACTGGTTCTGTTCTCGAGCAAAGCAGATACCCGGTGTAGGCAGGTGGGCAGCTCCCAAGCTCCAGTGTCTGTCGGCTCTGTTTGTGGCCTTAAAGCCATGTTATCACATGCAGTTGTCACACACGCTGACACACTTATCACACAGTTTCCAAACGCAGTTGTCATGCATCTGTCACATGTAATTGTCACATGGCCATCACGGCTGTCACACAGGCTGTCACACACTGTTGAATGGTCAGCAGGTGTTCAGTGGTGTCACGTCAGTGGTCACACTGAGCTCACTGGGATGCCTTGTTGTCTGTCATCCCCTCAGCACCCCACTGGCTCCACAGTGAAACAGGACAGCTGCCCACAGCCTCCCCACCCAGGGCCCTGGGTCCCACCGCCTTTCCCCACACGCCTCCTCCACCCTGTGGTGGCCTCAGTCTTCATTTGTTCACAGTTTTGAACCTGTCAAGGACCGGGTCCTGGGGGAGGTGCCGTGAAGCTATGGGGGCAGAACGTTGGGTCCTCCCAGGAGAGAAGGCTGTGGGACAGAAGCAGGTCCCCACCTCACCTCCTCCCTGCGGTGCCGGCCCCGTGACCCTGCTGGCCACCACCCCACAGGACAGACTGACCATGAGTCAGTCAGAGGGGAGGGTCACTGGGCCGAGGACAGAGGCTCCGGGCTCATCCCAGCGGGAATTTAGTGGCTGCAAACCAGTTTGCTCCCACCCAGGAGCCACGTGACGGGCACCCTGAAAGAAGCCCTGACGGCAGCTCTCTGTCATCCCCAGGGAAGGGCAGGCGGAAGCCGCAGG
>NW_006289416.1:6532470-6542404 GCF_000327345.1 Myotis davidii | reverse complement strand
AGAGCGTCCTCCCCCACGATGCGGCCTTGGCCAGCGGCCGAGGCTGCTGCGCACCCGCCCCTCCTTCCTCCTCATCATTCTGAGCCAGGTCTCCGCAGTTTTCCTAACAAATATGCATTTCAAGTTAGAAACTATTTGAACTGAAGAGAATATGTTCCTGAAACAAGTGATACAACTATTTATTTTTGGAACCCTGGCTGTTATAGTCAAATTATATAAAAATTAAATGATCGCCGGTTCACTCCAAGCAGATTGTCTCCCCGATGAACCGATGTTCATGCTGAGCTCCCACAAGCGCAGCCTCACCTAAGCTGCTCTCTCAACACTGCGTTTCTTTCTGCCCCAGACACATGGGATTGGTAAGAAGGGTCTCGAGCTCCTGGACCCTCTGCATTCCCAAGCCCGTGTCCCCACCCCAGCTGGCATCTCCCGACAGGGCAGACTCACAGACGCGTTCACCAGAATGTAAAAGTAGCACTTTGTTGTCATAGTGGAAATAGTCTACGTCTGGTTCCTGGGACTGTATGGAATGAATGACGGCACCTCACAGGCAGGGCCGCACCTGTCCTTACACAGGGACACGGGCGCTCTCACTACCTGACGTCACAGATTTTTAAAATTCCTTCTGTTTCAAAAGTTACATTTCTTTAATATAATCATGTGGTTATGAAAAGGAAAAGGGAAACATCTGAGTGACTGGAAAATCTCCTAGAATCCTGAGCCTTCTTGTTTGCGAAGCAATATGTTACAGAGTATTACTCACTCTGGTTTTTAAGGTGGCTGATGTGTGAATACAAAAGTATCTCTTCTGTCCATCTGGGCTGCTGCTCAGAGAGCTGCCCCATGTGGAAAGGGTTCAGGCTTCCTGACATCGATTTGAGTCTTAGAGCTGAATGCCCAGGATATCAAAGCCAATGAGGATTTAACACAAAGGTGCATTTATCATACTGTCATTTCATGGGACTTCAGTCTCATTATATAAAAACTATACGATGTCATTTCCCCTCTAAAGTTAGAATAATGTTATTCCTTTATTTAGATACTAAAATTGCTTGTATCTTTTGTTTAAAAAACAAAAATAAAAACACAACACCGGAGAGAAAAATATAACAAAAAAATATAAATCACCTAAAATGTCACTGCCCACACCTACTCCATCCGGAAGCTGCTTTAAGCACCTGCCCGCCCACAGAGAGAAACAGTGTGTACACACGCAGCCCCACGTCTGTGCTGTGACCTGCTTTTGCTGCCAAGCACCACGTCACGGCATCGTGCCCCAGACTGGAAGAGGACGGACGTGAGCAGAAGAAGACGCAGGCCCTTTGTGAGGAAATCGTCAGGACCGTGGGGCTTCCGTCCCACGGGGCTGCTCTCCCGCCAGGACTGGCACAGCGCCGGGAGGGAGTGGCCCTCGGGCGGGGAGCAGAGAGCCAGGGGTTCTGTTCCGTGGGTGAGTCAAGAACGCTGCAAACGGAAAAACGGTTTCTGCAGCGGGAGGTCTTCACGTGCAGGGTGCCCTTCAGGCCTCAATGGAAGACTGACTTCGACAGAGAGTCAGTGGCTGCGTCTCTGCGGGAGCCACGGCTACAGAACTCGGACTGCTGTCCGGCCGCTCTGCTGCTTGTCCCACCGCGGTGCTGGGGACGGCGGAGCCGTGACCTCCAACTGAGCCTGCCACTCACCTCGGCCCTGAGGGACACTTGCTTGATAGAATGGATTTGAAGATAAGTGACCAATTAAGAATGGTCATGATTTCAAGGTGAAAACTCAGTATCCGGAACATGTGCTTTGGCAGACCCTCGCTTTGTGTTCAGGTACCTGAGATGTGCTATTTGGTGCCTTGGAAGGCGGCCTGTTCTTCCTGGGGTGGGAGGGCGCCTGCTGGTCTTTCATGGGGACACCGTGGAGGCCTCAGGCCCCTCCTGGGGCCCCTCACATAAGGCTCAGGGAATCCTGGGTAGCGCTGCTCCAGACTTCCCTCTCCTCAGTGCAGCCCACCCCCTCTCAGGTGCTAGGACACTGGGGCACAAAGGGGTGCACTCCCTCCACCCCCTTCGTGGTGCACAGAGGCCAGGAGAGCAAGTGACCCCTGGATCCATGAGAATTCCTCCTTTATGTTCCAAGACTTCTTGGAGGGAAGTCGTCTGGGCCCAGAGGGGGCTCAGGCCCCACCACCGGGCAGGCTGGGGACTCCGTAGTTTAGGACAGCCCCTCTCAGACTTCCCAGCCTTAAGACTATTGAGGACATAAAGGAGCTGTTGTGTGTGTTGTATGTACAGCCATGTGAGTAATGATGGGAGTGGGACAAGCCGTTACGGGCCCAGGCCTGGGGTCCCTTGACACACAGGGGTTCCATCCACTGTCCCCAAGACCGTCTGATAGGAGAGACGCTCAGTATGGATTTTGGGGGTTGCTGGAAGGAAGGACAGAACTCCCAGGGGTGTTAACCCTCCTTCTGGGATCACATCTCCTCCAAACTGCTGGCGGGGCCCACCAGCAAGCAGATGGGTGACTCCATCACCCACTGGCCATGCCCGCAGCTGGGAGCTGGTGGTGGTGGGTGGATGGAATTTCTGTTCTGGGCTCCAGACGCAAAACTGCACATGCAAATAGTTACTTCAGCCAAAAATGGGTTTAACAGTACATCTGCAAACACACGTACTAATTATATTTCTCTTACTTATACGTTAAAACAGACTTAGCAGCTAGTATTATACTGGAGTACAGGCACGGAGAGACACACTTAGTCCATGGGAGTGTGCATGTTGAGAGTCTACAGACTCTGCCTGATTGTGGGTGAGGAGGCCCAGGCAACTGTAACAGGATTGTATGTGAGGAGACGGGTGAGATTATTTTTGTAAATTTAGACTAAATATTCCAAAGTTTATTTGTATGAAATGGAAAGGAACTGGAGGAGTCACACTGCTTTGAAAGGAAGAATAACGTCAGAGGAAACAGTCCGCCCAATTTCGGGACTTGCTAGATCGCTATATTTACCAAGACTGTTTCATTGGTGGAGAGATATTCACATAGATCACTAGAACAGAATAGAACATCCAGACATGTATGCCCACAAACATGCCCAGCTGATTTTTGACAAAGGTTCAGAGGTGATTCCATAAAGGAAAGATAGTCTTTTCAACATATGGTGTTGGAACAATTAGACAGACACTCATACACTAAAAATCCTGACCTAAGTCCCACACCTTATACAAAAACTAACTCAAAATGGTTTCTGGTTAAATGTAAAACTGTACATTTTAGAAGTAAAATTGTAGAAAACCTTTGGGATGTCTGACTTGGCAAATTATTCTTGACACCAAAAGTACAGTCAATAAAAGAGGAAATGATAAATTGGACTTTATCAGAAATAAAAAAAAACTCCTACTTCACTGGGCATTTATCCCAGAAGAAAGAAAACCCTTTATGGAAGTGTTTATAGCAGCTTTGTTCATAATACCCCAATCCTGGAAGTAGCCCAGCTGTCCCTCAGCGTGTGCGGTGTTCAGCAAACCCGGCACATCCATACTGGAGGCATCACCGGGGAGGCAGGGAGAGGGGGGCTGTCGATACAGCAGGCACCTGGTGACTCTCCAGAGAATTCTGCTGAGTGAAAAAAAGCCAGTCCTGAAAGGGCACATAACATGTGAGTCCATTCTATACCTTTCTTAAGACGACAGAAGTGCAGAGATGGAGACCAGATGCGTGGTTTTAGACCGGACAGCAACGTGTCTGGACTGTGTCAGCGTGGCCTCCTGGCTGAGAGGTTGGGCTGCGGTTTGCAAGATACCACTGTCAGGCGAACTGGGTAAAGGGTACCAGGATCTCTACAGCCTCAGAATTAAAAGTTTAATTTAAAAAATCTTTAGGGCTATTATATGCCGCTGGGCAGTGTGCACCTTGCTTCGTGGATAAGTTATTAGTTACCAAATTTCTCTGTGTCTTATAGATTTGGGGATTACACGTGGTTCTCATAAATCATAACTGAAAAGAAATCATCAACTTCTCTCCACAACATGGCTAAAAATAGACCTAATTAGCACGTTTTCAGCTCTGCTCATAGATACACTCCAGAAGCTTTTCGTAATCTCTGTAACCGTGACATATAGAAAATAAATCCATTTCAAAGCAAAATAATTGAACAGAGATACGTTTAACAATCAGAAAGAAATTCTAGCAATGACCTAAGAGTCCTTATCTTTATTTTAAGACTCTGGAAACCTCCTATAGAGTCATGGTTTATTTAAAAGTAGTTATTTACCTTGGCTCTTTATTTTTTTTATTTTTTTTACCCCACAGGTGATTTTGTCTGTAATTCATATGACGTTTGTCCTGGGAGGACCCTAAGAAGTGAGAACAGCGAGCAGAGGTGGGTGTATCTTCATCTTAACCCCTCGGCCGCGGCCAGTGCTGGTGGGTGTGGAAGAAGAGCACGGCTGACTTAGGTCACGTGTTCTTATCCGTCGTCGCTCGGCCTGCTTCCTGCGCTTTTCCTTGGGTCATGTCCGAGGGCGAGCGTTTCAAATGCAAAATGAAGCGAGCACCTGGAGGGAGACCACACCAGGCAGTGGGTCGGGGTGAGGAATCATCTTTGTGCCGGTCCCACGGCCCCTTTCCCACAAACCAACACTTCTGGTCCCGGGGTGGCTGATGGAGAGAGGAGGTGAGGGAAAAAGGTAAATGAGTGTGACCGAATTTGCAAAGGCTCGAAAACCAAAACGGAGGCAGAGAACAGCGTATCAAAGCCCGCAGTGCTGGATTAAGGATCCTGCATCATCCATAGTGCGAAACCTTTTACATCGTAGAGCAGTGGACTTAAAGCTGAGACCAAGCCCCTGGGCTTCCTCCTCGCTGTGACGCCCTCGCTGCGGCAGCCCACCTGCCTCCTTGCAGCTTGGGGCGAATGGCCCCCCAACAGCCTCCTGATGCTACCAGCCTCTAAATGGATATCTAGCATTTTGTCACTTCTTTCCTTGAATGGCGTCTTTAGTGAGTTGTTTACTTACTCAGTGAGGCAGATGCGTTTGAACAGGGCACCCTCAGCACACTGACATCTGGGCTGGATGACTCTATGGTGGGTGTCCTGTGCCCTGTGGGGTGCTGAGCAGCACCCTGACCCCCACCCACTCAATGCTGGTAGCCCCCAGTCAGGACCAGCCCTGTCAGCAGATGGGGCCACATGTCCCCTGCAGCAGGGAGGGGACACAATGGACCCCAGTTGAGATCCAGACCCGGTGACAGTCATCACTGAGGAGCCAGAGCAGGACACAGCTCAGCCTGGCCACATCGCAGGCTCCGTTCAGGAGATGTCTGCTCGCTGGCAGGACCGTCCCAATTCTGCAAGGCGATGGCCCACCGTGAGAGGGGGTGTGCCAACCCCTCTGAGCAGTAGACTCTTTGCAGAGATGTCGTCACGGAGAATGAGCAAAATATACAAGATAAACTCTTTTTTTCCATTCAGATGGTAATTTGAGGCTGTTTGGCTCAGCTTTAGGATTCATCACCCAGCCCTGATTAAGTAGCTCAGTTGGTTAGAACAACAAATCATGTTTCTCTCTCGCTTTCCCTTTTTCTCTCTCTCTAAAATCAGTCAATAAATAAAAACTTTAAATACATTCAGGAATATACATTCTTAAAAAGAAGACTCATCACCCAGTTTATGAACTGCCATTCTAATTATTAAGAACTATTATTATTAAATCAGCTGAACCAAACTCCCTCACATAGTAACTGATCAGGCAAAAGTAGATGCAGGCAGGTGACTCAGCCATATTGTTTCCTGGATTAATCTCCATGAAGCAGAGAGGAAGATAATGGGGCCTGGAATCCTAGCTGCCACTGAGCAGTGAGCGGCTGGGGGAGTTACTTAACCTCTCTGGGCATTGGTTTACCAATCTGTAAGATGCAGCCAACAGAATCTGTTTCTAAGGGTCCTGTGTGTGTTACCTGCCGTTGAGTTGACTCCTGGATACCCCATGAGTGGGTTGCATTCACAGTGTCCTGTCCTCACAGCCCTGCTCAGCTCCTATAGACTCAGCCTGTGGCTTCTTTCATGGAGTCAATCCATCTCATATTTGGTCTCCTTGTTTCCTGCCGCCTTCTGTTTTTCCAGCATTATTGTCTTTTCCAAAGAACCTGCCTTCTTCTGATGTGTCCAAAGCACGAGAGCTTCGGTTTTGTCATTTTTGCCTCCAGCGATGTTTCAGCCTCAGTTCTCTCTAGAACCCACCTGTCCATCTTTCTGTTGGTCCAGGGTCTCTGTGGAGCTTTCCTCCAACACCACATTTCAGATGAATCCATTCCTTCCTATCAGTTCTTCACTGTCCAACTTTAGCATCCACACATGGTCGTTGGAATACAGGTGTGGATGGTCTTACCCTCGGTCTCTAATGACACATCTCTGCTCTTGGTGATCTTTCCTAAAAAATTCTCACATGGCTGCCTCGGGTCCATGTGCACATTAAATGACAACGGACTCATGAGATCCTACCACAGGGCTGGCCCTCCAAAGGCAACCGAAGCTGCTTCACCTCAAAAGCAAGGCCAAGTGTGTGATGGGAGCTCCTCCCTGCCAGCCCCACACCTCCCTCCAGCTCCCGCTGCCACGCCTGCCCAAAGGTTAGGAAGTCCAAGGCCGTGAGGGGCAGGCTGCCTCTCCCCGCTATCTCCCTCCTCCACCCCACTCTGCTCCTTGGTAAGCTGGGTGGGGCCTCCAGCAACCCTCCACTCCTCTCAGCCCCCTCTCTGGTGCTGGGGGCTGTGTGGTCTCTCCCCACCAGCTGCCTCGGGGAGCTGTCCTGAGTTTAGGTAAGAAACAGACCCTGGAGCCTGCGGTGGTGCCCCTAGCCTTTCCCACGGGGCCCTCTGCAGGCTGCTTGGGTCTCCTGGAAAAGAATACTTCACTTCTTTTGAAATCCAAAACCTCCTGGTCTACTACAGAGGCTTTAGTCCATTGCAGTCAATGTTTTTAAGCCTAAATGCAGAACGGGAAATTCAGTTACAGAGTATTTCTTCAACTGGGGGCCAGCCTTCTAGTACTTGAGATGCCATTCCAGTTTTGTGTGTTCTCCTTTTCACTCTCTCTCCTTTTGCCTAGATGAGGAAGCCCTGCAGGCAGCTCACACTCACACACTCACACACGCCCACACACACACTCACTCACTCTGCCAGCTCTGCCTCCGAAGTCCCCCCAGGAAAGGCCATCCCTTACGGGCGCCTCCTCCCTCCGTTTGTTTGCTCTGTTCTCTGGGAGCCTCCTGGTGCTGCAGGTGCTGGTGCTGAGGGTGCTGGCTCCCGGCCAGGTGCTGGTTCCATCAGGCTTGCGTGGGCGGTGGGCTCAGCCGCTCCAGGGACCGGGTGGTGAGCCTGCCCCGGGCAGGACTCCAGGATGCAAACAGCAAGGTGATGGGGAAGAGTCCTCTCCTGGCCTCTCAGGGCATTTGCCTCGGGAAGGAGTGGACCCAGACCTTCTGCTGTGACCAGCTGAGTGTGGCCCAGCCCCAATATCCAAGCATTCAGGGGATTCAAGCTGGAAATAGCACAGCCAAGACAGCGGGGAGGGCCTGCGGCTGCCAGCACTCAAACCCATCTTTCCCCACCAGTAAAAAACAAAACAAAAAAACCCCACCAAAAGCTGTCTTACTTCCCAAGTTTAACACCATCAGGTCCCACTGCACGCATTTATTTTAGGGATTAAAGCTCGCTGGCTCCCCCCTGTAATGCACCAGGCGTGGAATTTTCCTCATCCTGTCTGGCACCATCCCTAACACTGGAAATTCTAAATCCTGACACATTTTTTCCCTTGGTTGAGTGTTGCCTCCTCTTCTGGGATTCCTGGTAGCAGATAAGTTTGCTTTCTCCTCCGCATGTGTGGCCTTTCCATGTTGTCTGTCTCCTATTGACTCCTTGTGGAGACCTGGGAGGGAGCGCCACCCAGGCCCAACCTCACCTCCGGACTGGGTCTTATCTCCGGGCTGTATTGGTGCTTTCTAGAAACTTCTTTACTTATTTAGATCCTCCTCATGTTTTTCATGTTGCCTCTGTGCTTTTAATTCCTTCTGTCATATCTTTATTTTGATAATTCTATCATCTAAAGTCCCTAGGAACCTAATCCTATTAGTCACGTGTCTGCTGATATTTGCCCATGTGGGTTGTTGCCTTGAGTGTTGTTGTTTTTTAATTTGGGTTTGTAAATTCAGCTTACTTAGGGCTTCATCTGTGGGAATCCTATGAGGCTTGAATTGAGAGCATGTCCTTCTAGACCAGCGGTTCTCAACCTGTGGGTCACAACCCCTTTGGGGGTCGCCTAAGACCATCGGAAAACACATATATAATTGCATATTGTTTTTGTGATTAACCCTTTTCGGTCCAACGTCGAGGCTGACTTGACAGACCAGGCGCTAGGAGCAGTCCAACATTGATGCTGAGGTCGACACCGCAAACCGGTTCAGCCTGCAATCCCGTCAATTAATTTGGACCAGACTGTTTGAATTCCAAAAATAAAATTGGACCGCAAAGGGTTAATCACTGCTTTAATTATGTTCAGTCTGTAACAATGAAAATACATCCTGCATATCAGATATTTACGATTCATAAGAGTAGCAAGATTACAATTATGAAGTAGCAACGAAAGTAATTTTATGGTTGGGGGTCACCACAACATGAGGAGCTGCATTAAAGGTCGCAGCATTAGGAAGGTTGAGAACCACTGCTCTAGACAGTGGCACTGTTGACGTTTTGGGCTGGGTCCCAGCCCTTTGTCCTGTACATTGTGGGTTTTAGCAGAACTCCGGTTTCTACCCTCTAAATGCAAGTCACACCCAGCCATGACAATCAGTATGTGCCTAGGCCTCGCCAAATGCCTCTGGGGACAGAGCCACTTGGTTGAGAAGCACAGCTCCAGACCGCGTATGTGTTTGGTTCTAACGCACACGGCAGAGATGTCGCCCACCTGAGACTACTTTTTATGGGGGTAATTTCTTAGCTTGTGGTTTCATAGGCCAAAATTCCAACCTCAAGCCCATTGTGCAGGTCGGAATTAGACACATACTCTCATCTACATACTCTGGTTCTATTTTACCTAGAATCAGGCAAGAGAAATCTTACAACCTTTCTATACCAATAGATAAATTTTCCCCTGGATACCCTTTCACTGAGGGTGCCGCCCACCAAGGTCCCTGCTTCCTGCAGGATTTGTTCAGAACCTCCTCCTCCTCCTGGCACAGGGTGGTCCGACTTACTGCCTGGCAGAAATGAATGTGTTTGAGAGACCCCACACCCTTGCACTTTCATCTGTAATACCTTGTGGGAAGTTGAGATTTTTATTTTCTACTGATTATCCAGATCTTTTAATGATTATTGTGGTGAATATTCCTACCTGTAAAGAGCACACATTTGATTTGGCTACAAAAGGAGCCAGCCAGCCTGTTCTACAATTTAGTACGAGGCTCTGCGGGGACATGAATATTGGAGTCAGAGCCTCGTGCACCCGGGCTGGGATATTAGTCTCTTTCAGATTTAAAACCACCCCCTTTCCCCCTTGACCTTTATTGGATGGTGATCAGGTAACAAGCTGATGTCTGGGTCCCGCCCAGGTCTTCTGAGGCAGCCTCTGCAGGGCGGGCTTCCTTTGGCCGCAGGTTAGCTAGTCTCTAGTCTAGGAGATAAACTGAGGCAGGCCGCCACTTAACCTGGGTCTGCAGGAAAGACTGTGGTCCTCTGTTTGGGACCCCTGCAGACGGCAGGTATGCAGGAAGGAAGAACCAAGTGGGCGGGGAGGGAGTCCTTGGTTCCACTGGGTCACCAGGCCCAGGGTCTCATGCGTGGTCATGTGTCCCCAACCCTAACGTGAACCGTTCCTTCCGCAGGCCCAGCCTCCTGACCCCAGCGCTGCGCATGGGGCCATGACCCTGCTCCCCAGGCCCGCGGAGCCCCC
>NW_006289416.1:6517941-6532080 GCF_000327345.1 Myotis davidii | reverse complement strand
CGCGGAGGAGGAGCGGGTGAGCGGGGCCGAGGCTGGGCTGGGAGCTGGGGCCGGGCTGGGGTGCTCTGGTAAAAGATGGGGCAGCCGGGGCAAGGCCTAGGGCCGGGGGTCTGGGACGGGGTGCGGGGCCTGGAGGCAGCTGGGTGGAGGGAGTTCTGCGGAGTAACCGGGGCCTAGGAAACCCCTCTGTCTCTGGTGGTTGCACCCACAGCGCTGGGCCCACCTTGGCCTGCTCGTAATGTGCCCTGGGCGAGCCCTTCTCCCAGGCTGACATCTCTGCTGGGCTGTGCGCTGACAGCAGACATTCCAATTACAGCCATCTCCAAGAATTCAGCCAGGCTGGGCTGGTCTCTCCCACGGGTCTTGGAAGCTTGGTCCACAAGGGGCTTAGCACGTTCAGTATCTTAAGGTCTGGAGAGTTGTGTGCTCATGCGCGTCATCCTGGACCTAACGGATGTGGCCTCTTTGAGGGCTCGAGAGCCAGGGCCAGGCTCTCGCCTCAGGCAAGGCTGTTGTCCAGACACCCAGGGCCATTTCTGAGTACAGGGTGGACTTCCCATCCCCCTTCTGTCCTGTGAGAATGGCAGCACGGGACGTGGGTGGAAATGTCCGCCTCTGGGAACCCAGGCTGCTATGCTCAGGACATGGGCAGGGAAGCCTGGGTTTGTGTTGTCCAAGTGGGTGGGTTACGAGAAGAGGGCGCACCAGGGTTTGAAGGACATTGCTGAGTGTTGTCCTGAAAGCTGACCCTGCATTTCCTTATGGTGGGCAGGGCTTGGGATCAGCCTGCCCCAACGCCTCCGCAGTCCCCAGCTCCCACCTGCCAGGAGCTGGGCAATGCTCTGAATTGAGCCCTTCCTGGGGCGGGCAGCTCATCGCAGGAGCCTCAAATGCTGGGGAGGTTATGCCAGAGCTCACCGGGGGAATCCACTCATTATTAAGACAGTGAGGAGCTGAAGGGAGATGTCCCGTGTCCTCCTGAAACATTCGCTGTTATCTGGCTTGACCACGAGTTGTGGCATCCCTGACTGCAGATTAAATTTGAATGTAAATGTCAGGACATTGGTTTGGCATCTTTCACTGTTTGCCTGTCTGATTCCTGTCTGTTTCCAGTTGTGTTAACCAGGCCCAAGTATCAGATTATGCTGCTAAGAAGACACTTACATTTCGGTTTTCGAAGTAGCAACAATGCCATACAATATGCAGGATGGGAGCCATTTAGATGAGGGTCAGAGAACAGGAGGCCATAGGCCTGCTTCAACCAGTGACAGCACTGAGGCCAAGCCGGCCCATGCAGAACCCTCCAGGGTGTGCACATGTATCCAAGTTGCCCACCATTCTGGTCTGTCCCCCTAAATTTCCCCATTTCCCCAAGCACCACTTCACACTACCGGAGACTGCCTTACCCATCCAGACATCAGATTAAACAGCATTAACCCAGTGTTGGTGAGCACATGTGCCAACCTTGTGAGGGGACTTTAGGAAGCACCTGGGCCACTACTCATCCGAGGTGCTGAGTCAGAAGTAAGTGTTGTCACTGCCGTGGGAAGGAAACGTTTTATGTTTCATCAACGTGTGTATGAATGTGATAAAATATACACAGAATTTACCATCTTTACCATATTTAAGCAGGCTGTTTCGTGGTACTAAGTACACTCAGAGTGGTGAGCAGCCGCCACCACCATCTGTCCCCATGAAACAGCTCCCCAGTGTCCATCTCCCCCCCCCCAGCCCCTGGGACCCACCGTCCACTTTCTGTCTCTGTGATGTTGACCGCTCCAGGCACCTCACATAAGCAGATCCTATGGTTTTGTCCCGTTGTGACTGGCTTATTTCGCTCAGCATATCCTCCAGGTTCATCCATGTAGCATGTGTCAGAATCTCCTTCCTTTCTGAGGCGGGGCAGCATCCCACTGTGCAAATGGACCACATTGGGCTTATCCACCTTTCCACCAGTGGGCACTGGGTTGCTTCCTCCTCTTGGCTGTTGTGACTATGCTGCTGTTAACATGGGTACAGCCGGGGCTCAGCCCTTGGGAGGTCTGCGCGTCCATTATTCTGGCATGAGTGGCTGTTGTGTGAAGTGCTGCTGCCAGTGTGCCTGGGAGATGGAGGCAGCATGAAGAACATGATGTGCTCTGGGCCACGTCCTGGAGAGCAGCATGCACAGCCAATCACAGGCACCACTTCACCCGCTCTGGGTGGGACTGAGGGACTTCGAGGAAGAGCCCCTCCCACCCTGAGGGGGCCCGGCCTCCACAGAAGGCTCCAGACCTGGTGCTAGGGCATCATCCCTCTTAACACCTGGCTCTGCACAGTCAGACAGGGTGAGTTTTGGGGTCTGGGGGAGCTGAGGTGCAGGAGTTGGTGGGCTGGTTCCTATGGAGGCTCCAGGGAGAATCCCCCATGCCCTTTCAGCTTGTCCCCATGCCCCTCCTCCATCCTCAGAGCCATCACTCTGGTCCTTCTCCATCACCACCTCCGACCCTCCGGCCTCCCTCACTGGAGGACCTGTGACCGGACTGGGCCCCCTGTAGCCAGGACTCTCCGCAGCTCAGGGTCCTTACCTTCATTCCACCTGCACGGCCCTCCTGCCACAGGAGGTGACAGCCACGGTCACAGGGCAGGACCTGGATGTCTTCCTGGCTTACAGAACTGCCTACAGCTTACATGATGACATGTAAAGGCTCGGTTTCTGCTGCTTGTCCTCCAGGCCCCCATCTGGGTCAGCAGCTCTGCCCACATGACACTTCTGGTCACAGTGAGCACCTGCTGCCCTGACAGCCCCCGGGACGTCGCCGTGCCCACACACCCTATGCTGTGCTCATGATCTCACACTAAGCAGACGTGAGATGTTTCTTCTTCCACACGGAGTCCCACCTCCTGTTTGGGGGACTTTGAGGGCGTGGCAGCCTAGAGCGGAGACTCAGTGCTGTGACACCAGAGTTGGCCATTGCGGAGTCTCTGGGAAGAACTGTGGCTTCCCTTGGAAATAAGGTGAAGTGTCTAAGGAGCGAAGACCTGTTATGTGCCCGACTATAACGGGAAGGCACGGGAACAGTGCCCAGAAAACTTGTGGAACACTCAATTCTAAATTATCTTTGGGCAAAGCATTCACCATGTGTCACCAACAGCTCCCAGAACCAAGAACAAAGCATCTTCAACAAAATTAAATGTGCTTCCTCAGGGCACCCCCAGCCCAGAGAGAGGGGAGCAGCCCACCAGCCCTGTCCCCACCACACCCATGTCTCCCCAGCTGCATGGGACCCTCAGGGCCATGGCCTTCACCTGCAGGACCTGGAAGGCATGTGCCCAGGACCCACCTTGCCCCATCCGGGAAGGTCTTCACCTCACAGCGCCAGTCCTCAGCCGGACCATCCACGCCACGTTCATAGCTTCTGAGGAAGGAAAAGCTTGGGGGTTCCCAGACCCCAGCCTGGAGGTAGAAATACCAAAACCCTAAACGTCCACTGGAAGTTCTCCGAGGTCTTCGGACCCAACATGTACCTTCTGACAGCAGAACCCTCGCAGCGGGAGCCTTGCTTTGCTCTCAGGAGAAACCGTCACAGCAGTGATACCCGGAGACGTCCTGCCACTCACTCCAAGGCTGGGGCCGGCAGACAAGTCGAAGTTTCGATGCCACGTGCTTGGAGGCCCTGGGGTCGGAGCTGGAGGTGGGGCCTGTCACCCTGTCACTGAGCAGAGACCAGGCTCGGTGGGAAGAGGCTCCTCGGGCTCGTGGACAGCGAGGCAGGGCTGACCCAAACCTCCCAGCTCCCGTCACTGAGGAAGCCCCAAGCCAGAGGGGACACCCCCACCTCCCGCTGCCTCTGTGGCGTCTCCAGTGGATCTGCAGCCTGCGCTTCGCTGCCTGCCACACGGCCAGGGCTGACACGCTGTGCTCAGGGCCTGGGCACCTTGATGGGCACCAGGTGAGCATGCATGTGTGACCAGAGCACCCCACCGACTGTGGAATAGCCTGAAAGCAAGTGTTGATTCCCCTGAGAATGTGTGTCTGGGGTGAAACTGTTGACAGTGGCACAGTCATTGGGTCTAGCGTTCTCTCCAATGCCAGGAGAGGTCAAGGCCGGGCCAGGGGTAGGCAGTTGTGGGTGTTGTCGCATGACCTAGAGGAGAGGCCTCCCAATGGCGGAGGGCGTGGACAGACGCTGGGGTCCCCGTGGACAGCTCGGGGATTCTGCTGTGGGTGGTGGCCGGGGTGCTGCTTGGAGACCGTGCTGAGCTCTGGTGCTGAGACCGGGGTCTGGTGGGTGGCGGGGCAGGCCGTGTGCTCCAGCCTTCGGGAGACCTCCCCTGCACGCCAGGGTCCGAGGGTGGGACTGTGCTGCTCGGAAGCTATCAAGCCCTTTTCACTGCAGCTGATGTCTGGCTCTGTGAGTCGATTTTCTTCCTTTAAACCCATGTGATTAAATCAAGGCCTGCATAATTAGTTATAGATTTCACGACTGGGATTTCAGAGATTGAATTCACGGAGAACATTTGGCAGCAGCATGGGAACCTGGTGACAAAGTTTCTGCTGCCTGTGGGCACACATCGAGCCTTGCCAGCCTCCTCCTGGCAGGGAGAGCTTTGCTGTCTCTGAGCTGTAGCAGGTTCTCAGAAAACAGAACCAAAGGGAGAGACGTATACAGGGTGGGCAAAAGAGGGTTTACATTGTGAGTATGCGAAACAACTTGTATTATTTTTTTTATTATGTATTGTATTATTTTACATACAAACAATTGTAAACCTACTTTTGCTCCACCCTGTATATATACATTTTATGAAGTGTTGGCTCGCACCAGGAGGGAGGCTGAGAACACCTGAGGCCCGGGGTTGGCAGGCGGGAGACCCAGGAAGACCCAAAGAAGATGTCCCAGTCCAACCCTGGGGCTGGAGGCCCACAGTCGAGGGAGGTCAGCCTTTGTCTTCTGTTCAGTCCTTTGACTGATTGGACGAGGCCCACCCATACCAGCAGGACGATTGGCTTACTTGGAGCCCAGCAACTCAAACATTAACCTCACTCAGAGGCACCCTCCCAGACAGACCCAGAATCATGCCTGACCAATGTCTGGGCACCCATGGCCCAGTCAAGTTGACACATGAAGTTCACCATGGCCCTCGCCATCTCCCGGTCCATGTGTCTGTGGTTTGGGTGGGAAGTCCTGTTCACTAACACACCCCTCAAGCCCAGGCCCTGAGAGAGAACAGATGGCATTTGGGGATCTGTGGGGCACCCTCTGAAGGGCCTCCTGAGAGCAGTGGCATGAAGCCTGTCACCTGCCCTAACGCAGGCCCGTAAAACAGAGATGTGGGCTGAGCCCTGGGTGAGCAGGGGCTTCTGCATCAGGAGCCAATTTCTTGGGAAAGAGCAGGCAGAGTGGACTGAATGTTACGTTGCCCCAATTTGTACACTGAAACCTAACCCCCCTCCCCGATAGTATTAGGAGGTGGGGCCTTTGGAAGGTGATTTGGTCATGAGGTTGGAGCCCCCATGACTGGGATTGTCAGGCTCATTAAAGGGCCCCCAGAAGGCTTGTTCCCCTCCTGCCACGGAAGGACACATAACAGACGATATCTATGACCCAGGAAGCAGCCTCACCAGCCCCCGAATCTGCGGGCCCTGGGATCTTGGACTTCCAGAACCAAGAGAACTAAATATGTGCTGGGTAAGCTGCCAGTCCTGGAGTGTCCTATTGGCAAAGTTCTGCACCAGGAGTCAGCAAAATCCAGTGGCGATATCAAGCCACGGCCGGACCTTGTCAGGAGCCAGACCTGCCTGGGCTCAGGTCCTTTCACTTCGCCTTTCTCTTCTGCTGCTGAGAGAGGGGAGGCAAGCACCTGGCCTCCGAGGCATCAGCCCCGTCCTTGGTGCCTGTGCCCCTGCCATGCGCCCAGAATCGTCGTCCAAGGCCCCAGACGGCCATCAGCGCCCACGTCTGAGCAACCGCTGCTTGTTTTCATGGAGACCCCACTGTGGACTCTTAGAGGAGCTGAAAACAGCTGCCTGTGCCAAGGGATAAACATGAAGCTCAGAACATTTTTTTCCCCTCTACTTTCTGCACAAATTTGGCATCAAAAAAAGAAGGGATTTGAGTTTTGGATTTGGGCTTATCTGAAAAATAATAGACCTATGCTCCGATGCTTAGAGTAGAAGCTGTAGGTTCCCCCCACCCCCCACCGTTTTCTAAGACTTTATTTTTTAGAGCAGTTTTAGGGTCACAGCAGAATTGAGAAAAGATATTAAGATTTCCCACATTCCCCTCTCCCCACTGCACAGCCTCCCCATTATCCATGTCTCACACCATGTGGGAAATTTGTTGCTCTGATGGATCGACACAGAAACAACCTTGTCACCTACAGTCCATGGTTTACTTTAGGGTCACTTCTGGAGTACAACCTGTGGGTGTGGACAAATGTATCGAGTCATGTCTCCACCATCACAGTGTCACACAGAGTAGCTTCCCTGCCCTACACATCCCCTGTGCTCACCTGTTCATCCCTCCTCCCCTAACCCTTGGCTAACACTGATCTGTTTACTGTCTCCATCGCTTTGCCTTTTCCAGAAGGTAGTTGCAATCATAATACAATATGAAGCCTTTTCAGGTTGACCTCTTTCACTTAGTCATGTGCATTTCGGGTTCCTCTGGGTCTTTTCATGGCTCAACAGCCCATTTCTTTTTATTGCTGAACAATATTCCATTGTCTGGATGGGCCAGGGTTTATTTATCCATTCTCCTGCTGAGGGACATCCAGGCTGCTCCCAAGTCTTGGCGACTCTCAGAGCAGGAGGGTCACGCCCTCACCCTCCCTCCTGGGGCCTTGGGATCTTTGGGCTGCAGGCTGCTCCCAACACCCCTGTGGCCTCTGGATGAAGGCACAGCCGCCGCAGAGCAGAGGCCACTGCAGAGCAGAGCATCTGGGAAGGCTCGGCCTGGGTCCACGGGCCCTCCCTGCTGCCTCCCTGACTGAGCCGGTGTGCCCAGCAGGCCTGAGTCCTGCTTTTCCTCACCAGCCACCTGGAGGGCACAGGGAACCAGTCCCACCCCTTCAGGAAGCTCCCGGAGCGCCCGCCCACCCTGGCCCTGCCGGGGACCCAACGGGAGCAGAACAGTGTGGGGGAGAAGGTGAAAGCAGATAACATGGCTCTGACAGGAGCCCTGCGCCCACTCAGCCAGCTGAGAGCCCCTTCAGACAGGTGCTCGGGAGTTGAACACCTTTAGGGAAACTACTGAAAACGGGATTAAAACAGTTTTTAAAAGTCTCCCAACTGGAAATTGCTCGTGGTCACAGCATCGAGGGAAGCTCCGCCTCTGGCCTGCTCTCAGTCCAGGTCACGCTATTCCATTGTCTGGATGATGCTCTGCATTCGGGCATCCCCCTGAGAAGACAGAACGGGGAGGTGCAGGCAGGCTCCAGGGGTGCCCAGACGCATAGGCACTGCGCTCAGGTGTCCGGCGCTCCGTTAGTGCTCGGAGGTCACCGACCTGAGACTCTGGTCGTCAAGAACAGGAGGCCACAACATGCACCACTTGCTGTGACTCATGGCACCAGCCGTATCCCAGGGCTCTGCATGGACCTGAGCCAGGGCGGTGGACCTGGGACAGGATAGCCAGTCCTCACTTCAGAGGTGATTCCTGAGCAGCTGCTGGAAACGGAGCAGACATTTGGGACAGGCCAAGTTGCAGGCAGCTTCTGGTCTTGGGACAGGTCTGTGGAGGGGGCGTGTTGTCCCAGAGGCAGCATCAGGGCACAGAGCCCAGGGTGGATGCTGACAGAAGAAAAAATAAAATTTCTAGGCCTGAAAATTACTGTGGCATATCTCCGCTCCAGAAAAGAACACGAGAGCAAACAAGATCCGAGGGCCCAGCAGGGATTTCATGAGCCTCCCATGCGTGGCTGGTGAGGTTGCAGGTGTCAGCCAGTGTGGGTCCCGTTTCATCACCGCCGGGACACCCAGCCGCTATACCCGTTGTCCTCCATATGGTGAGATTCGTGATGACACCAATGACGAATTTAAGTGCACAGCCTGGACCAGCGAGGCCGAGCTCCTGGAGAGGGTCCTGGAACGGAATTCTTCCCAGGGGAACGTGGAGGGGGCAGCCAGCAAGCCTGCTGTGCCCACGGCCACCTGTCGGGCTTTGCAGGACTGGATTTGCTCAGGAACTTGCCATGAGGACACCCATTCAGAGCTAGCCACACTGAGAGTCCTACAGAAAACCTTGGCTCGTCTTGTGGGCCCATGGGCACTGGCTGGTGGAGTGCCCTCTGCCTCTGGCTGCCCAATGCTCAGTGCGGTGGAGGGGAAGTCTCTCTTGGCTGGAAAAAATCACTTCCTGCAGAACCCAGTCGGAAAGCCTGGATGTCCGGTCGGTGGGCACCCTGGCGGTTTCATGCTGTGGTCATGGGGGCTGGGGAAGCGCCCACCCTTGCTGTGCAGAGAGGAGCCTGAGTGTGGCAGTTACTGAATTCCTGGCTGGGCACCGAGCAGAAGACCCCCTCCCCCAACCCTGGGCGTCTCTGGAGAAGCCACGACAGAAACCCCCAAAGAGCAAATGCTCCGCCCTGGGGGGCAGGTGGGACTCAGGCTGCCTGGGAGCAGGGAGCAGGGATCAGTGCACTGCGCTGGCGGACAGTCTTGAGGACTGGAGGCAGCACCGCGCTTTCCCACAGAAATGCCCGACGTGAAGGAACTGAATGGAGAGCAGCGGCTGCCAATGTGCCATTCTCTGCGACTCAGAATCAACTCCGTGGTTTGGAGCCCTTCCCTCCTGAGATGGACGCCCTCTTCGTGGCGCATTCATGGGGGCACTGCCACCTGTAATCATCGTGTGCACCTGTGTCTGTAGCAACTAGAGTCGGTCACTCCTGCAGGAATGGACGGCCCGGTAGGACAGGGGTTTGCAGCCGTGAGCATCAGGCCAGCTCAGCCACTTCTCGGGGCCCGAATCCCATGGGGCTGGCGGTCCCAGTTCTCTCTTGTGCCCAGTCCAGGACGTCTCCCCCAGGAGTGAGCTCACAGGGCGGATGGAAGACCAGCTAGGTCAGCTGTGGCAGAGTGTGGGACACTCTGTAAGGCACTTGTATTTACTTCTTTCCGGAGACAGCACAGACCCGCAGGGTGGTGACAGGAGAGCGATTGACAGCCTGCTTCAGCACAGGTGACTGAAGGAGCACATTCCTCACTGCTGTGCAAACGACTGGTGCTATTTTTAAACAATCTGTTCTCTAACTTCGATTGAATATTCCTACTTCTATGTTTGCACTACAGGAGCCTTTCCCATAGATAATTGGAAAAAATAAACTCAATTCAGTTCAAAGTCAAGTTATTTTAAGTTCGTAGTTAGTGAAGTGAATTAAGTGCTTTCGTCTGGGTATTAATGGGGGCTAAACACAGAGCGGCACACAGTCATGAAGAGTAAACAGATCCATAGGAGTAGGTGCTGCCTGTAGGATTTATCTGCACCATGTCTAGTGCTCAGTCGCCCTGCTGGTCCATTTTGCTGGCTACACAACATTTCTGATGGATTGATGGAGACAATGTCCAGAAAATACAGAGGCAGTAAAAGGATGTGAACAACGTGGGGATTAATTACGCATTAGATCAGTGGTTCGCAACCTTCTGGAATCGTAATGTAAATATCTGATGTGCAGGATGGTCTTAGGTGATACCTGTGAAAGGGTTGTTCGACCGCCAAAGGGTTCGCGACGCACAGGTTGAGAACCACTGCATTAGATGAAGAGGGGAGCTTGTGAAACTCGCGATTCTTGATGAAACTCTGAGCCAGAACCTCGGACCAGGCTGCAGCTCCAGGGAGCTCAGCTGGTGCCTCGCCGGTTGGCTTAGAGAGGACCCCCACTGGCCTCCCTCCATCTCCTGGCTTAATAGAGCCAGCGTTGTCCTTGGCAGGGCTCACGCCACTGAATTTTTGATGCTCTGAAATGAGAACAAAGCTGGGGATGGACGCATGCCGGGGCCAGGCCTCTCCCAAGAGTCAGCCGTGACCGCCCCACGGCCTCTGTTACTGAAAAGACTTGGCCCTGGCCTTCCGTTCATTTTCACTAGAAAATAAAAACAGGGACAGTGCCAAGCGAATACCATGCGGGAGGCCATGCCTTCCAACAACAGTTTCAGAAACACTTTTCCAAAAGTTGGCTTGGACCAGCTGTCACCATCCTTGGTGTTGGAACCAGCCTGGTCCATGCCCCAGGCTGCCTCTGCCTGGCGTGGACGGTGCCCTTCAGGGTCTCCTGGCACTCATCCAGTCCACCTGCCCCGTTGGGCATGGAGAACATTCTGAGCTGTTGTGCTGTCTGGTTGGGTTTTGTAATAGTGGACGGCGCCATCCACATAAGGGTTAGGGACACTGTTGGGCAGCCACCCTCCCACGGCCTCGTAAGTGTGTCTGTAATGAGCTCAGACTTCTCGCATTCAGTGAGCTGCTTCCTTGGGGGCAGCTGACTTTTGGTTCTTGAGCCACAAGTAATTGGAAGAGGCCCAGTTCCAATCCTGGAAAGAAAACAAATTATAAGGAAAGGAGCTGGGACCCAAACACAGGGGCTGAGTCACCGGGGATACTTGTGCAGACTCTGCAGGTGGGCATCCAGGTCCAGGGCGGTCACTTGTGAGGGCACAGTGTCTTGTGGCCTTTCACCAACAGGGAAGTTTGCCTCTTGGACCAGATGTTCACCACAGGCCAGGGCCCAGTCCCCTGGGGATACAGTGTTGGCTGGGGGAGCTCAGGGGAGCCTGGGGAGCAGGTCTGGGAGCCAGGGTTCAGGCGGGATGAGGGTGATAGTGGTGCTCACAGCGTGGGAGCTGGTGCCTGGAGGGAAGCTGTGTCCAGTGCATGGGGACCAGAGGCCCTGCCAGGAAAGCTGGTGAGGATGGGAGGGGGGTGTTCCCCGAGTTCATGCTGGCATGAGCACACACCTGTTCTCAGAGGAATACCAGGGGGACCTGAAGGGTGGACAGGCCCCACCACTGAAAGAGTGGACATGAGGTCCTGCCACGGCCCACAAGGCCCCACGTTCTCTCCCTCCAGAAGCATCTGCTAGAGTCTGTGTCCTCTCCAAACAGTGGCCGGCCCGGCAGTAGTCAGCAGGTCTCCCTGTCCACCCCCCATGTTTGGTCGGATGGGAGCAGAGTGGTCCGGGAGCAGAAACAGTGCTGAGTTGGCTGAGCAGAAGGAGTTTAGAAGGCGCCCAGCTGGACAGGGCAGGGCAGGGCCAGCAGGGTGTTGGGGCAGCTGCACCTGGTGCTCAAACCCATGATAAACTCACGTCGCCACCTGCTGAGGCCTGATTCACCAAAGCCCCGAATGTCTGTGAAACACAAGCAAAAGCCAGGCGAGTAAATAGGGGTCGGGGGCTTCAAACCGGGTGAGCCAGCTGAAGGGAGGTTTATGTCTGACCTGATTTGGGCCAAATAGGCCAGATGTGTCAAAGTATGATAAATCGGGGTCTGTTTTCTGGGTTAAAATGTCCAGAAATAGCTCCCTCCAATTAACCTGCACAGCTGGTCCTTAAGGAAAGGGCTGGAGGAGGGGGTACCAGGGAATCCACGGGCCTGTCTCCTCCCGAATCCACCAGGATGGGTCTGGCTGCAGGGTGGCACATGGGGTGTCTCCTCCTGCATGGCCCAGGGTCTGTGCCCTCCGCTCCCCAAACGCAGTGGTCGAAACCCCCCATGGGGGCTCACACAGAACCTGGCTGGCAGCTGTGCTGAGATTTGGGGCCGGGCCCACAGTCAGCCCAGCACGGGGTGTTGTATGGGTTGTGTCTGGGGCTGCTGATCACGAGACCACCACAGGTTCCTTGAGGTCCTCAGGCTCCTGACCAGGTGGTGTCCCGGCAGAGATACGTCACCACTCTGACCTGGTGTCGAGGCTGACTCCATCCACCCTCCTCCCCGTCACCACTGTCCCTGAGGATGGCGGCTTCCCACCTAAGCCCTTCCTCAGGGTGGAGAGTGGGTTTCTAACCACGTCTGTCCCAGTCCCCACGGGCCCTGTGATCTCTTGACTGAAAACTTGTGGATCCGGGTTTTCCCCGAATCCAGTTTCTGGCCCAGATCCAGCAGAAAGCCTCCCCTGCTCTCTCTGAGCTTACACCCAACTTGACACAGAGGAGTGACAAAGCCAGAGCCCCCCAAGGAGTGTTTCACCCAGGGTCAAGCTCAGAGCCCCCCACCCCTTGCCCTGCTGCCCCATGAGGCTCAGGGCTGGACTCAAAAGCCTTCCCATTGGCCCAGGCAGCATGGAGCGACCAGCCCTAAATAGCGGATAAAACTTTACCACCCTCAGGGGATGAACAAGCACCAAAAACTACTGAAACAAAACCCACCCCAAACCTAGAAGCAACAAGCTGCAACAGGTCTCACATGGCTGTGAGCTCAGTGGGCCTGGTGTAGGTGTAAGGAGATGCCCCTCCCCATGGCCAGGGGAACGGAGACCCTGCCTCTGAGCCCTGCTCACTGGGTGAACTCGGGAGGGGTACAGAAGGGGTTATTATTTAGGGATGATGCCAGGGTGTGGAGCAGGAGACTCCACACCACCCCACAAGGTCCCCAGCCCTCTGCCAGCCCAGAGAGATCTAGAATGGTGAGCTGGGAGACAGGAGCTGTGGGACTCTCTGCGGCCCACCCTCATGTCGGAGGCCACGGAAGCAAGTCCGTGGCCAGGGTTTCCAGGCACACCACAGGGACAATGATTAACGTAGAGGCCAAGGTATTGGGTTCTGACAGCTCATTGATGGGAAGGCCGGGTGCTGCTCAATACACAAATCACCCAATAGTGAGTGCCAGTCGGAGGAAGGTTTTCGGGAGCCCAATTTGCCCAGTTCCTTGCAGACAGTGATACATCATTGCCTGGCCCTCAAGATTCAGGACTTGGGGAGCAGCCGTGTGGGGTCCCACCACCTCTGTGCCCTTGAGCACCAAGGTATTGAAAAACTGACTGCTGACCCCCAACCTGTTCTCCATTTAAGGCGTCAGGTGTGACCTCAAGTTGCTGTCTCTGCGTGGTGGAAGGTCACCACTGCTGGCCCCCACCACTGAGGGCTCCGGAAGCTGGACAGGCATGAGGGTCTGTCCTCAGTGCCCAGAGGGTCATAAGCGGGGGGCGGGGGGGGTGACACTGCAAGGCACAGGGAGGACAAGTGGCCCCGGCCTGGCCCCTGGTGGTCTCACCTCCAGTGTGAGGAGGCCCGGGACTCAGAGCACAGAGCACATGGTGTCGGGTGAGCCCCTCTTCTCCACCCCCCTGGCCTGGGGCTCCCCCAGGGGCAGGCTGAGCCGCTGAACCTCTCTCCTCCCCCCACGCTGGAGCCCAGAACCCTTGGCTGCAGCCTCTCGAGTGGAGCCTCCCCCCAGGGCTAGGGGGCAAGGGGTCTTGGTTGGAATAGCAAACTCTTTCCTTCCCTCACAGATTTTCAGATTTTCTTAAATAGATGTTGCATTTCCTTCTTGCCCTTAGGACTGTTTCCAGAGTCTTTAAATGGCTGTTTGTTTGTTTTTAAATGATCGTTACCAGTTTTGCTGGGGATCAGGTCAGCTGAGCTCCTGTGCGAAGCCAATATCCAATGAACTTTTCTGGTTGGTAATCCTCGCCTGAGGATATTTGTTCCATTGCTGTTTAGAGAGAGTGGACGGAGGGAGGGAGGGAGGGAGACATCAGTGTGAGAGAGATACATCGATTGGTTGCTTCCCAGACCTGGGCGGGATGGAACCTGAAACCCAGGTGCCTGCCCTTGACCAGCAATTGAACTCACGACCCTTCGGGCTGGCCCCGTGGTGCACTCTAACCACTGATCCACACCGGCCAGGGCTTCCATTAAATCTTTTTTACAGGAATTGGGCATTTTTGTGGCTAGCCCTGGCCCTCCTGCAGTAGCACACTTGCATGGGTTGGGGTCAGGAGTCAGGGCAGCTGGGACAGACATCGATCCATCATGGGGAACCTTTCTGCCCCAACACGTGTCCCTCTCCTCCCCAGGGCGAGTGCTCCCGCAAATGCCACAACCTCTTCGTGATGGAGACGGTGTGCGTGGCCTGGTTCTCCTTGGAGTTCCTGCTGCGCTCGCTGCAGGCCGAGAACAAGTGCGCCTTCCTACGGACGCCGCTCAATATCATCGACATCC
>NW_006289416.1:6489021-6517862 GCF_000327345.1 Myotis davidii | reverse complement strand
TGCGCCGCTGCGCGCGCGAGTTCGGGCTGCTGCTGCTCTTCCTCTGCGTGGCCATGGCCCTGTTCGCGCCGCTCGTGCACCTGGCCGAGCGCGAGTTGGGCGCGCGCCGCGACTTCACCAGCGTGCCGGCCAGCTACTGGTGGGCGGTCATCTCCATGACCACCGTGGGCTACGGTGACATGGTGCCCCGCAGTGTGCCCGGACAAGTGGTGGCGCTGAGCAGCATCCTCAGCGGCATCCTGCTCATGGCCTTCCCGGTCACCTCCATCTTCCACACCTTCTCGCGCTCCTACTCGGAGCTCAAAGAGCAGCAACAGCGCGCCGCCAGCCCCGAGCCGGCCCTGCGTGAAGACAGCACGCGCTCCGCCAGCGCCAGCGCGACGGAGGCCAGCTCGCAAGATCCCGAAGGCTCCGGCGAGACTGGGGACTCAGCGGACCTCGCATGGGCGCGCACAGGGCCAGCCTGACCTGGGCGGACACCCTGTGCTCAGGGGCGGCCGCGGCTGTCCATCACAGGAGGCTGCCCCTCACAAGCTTTAGAAACAGAACTACAGCCCTGGCCTCCCACTGCGCAGAGGGACAGGAACTCAACTTAGGGGCAGCTGCTCCCAAAGCCCTAAGGGGCGTCGCTCCTATTGGCGCGTATCAGGTCCAAGTGCATGTTGCTGCGACCAGTGAGGCTCCTAGGAGTCGGAGGTGATGTTAAAAGCCAACTTGTGCTTTGAGCAAATTTCCCAGAGGGCACCCCATCCTGTCCTCCTTCCTTTTATTTCCCTTTGGAGTTCTCTGTGGCTAGCTAAAAATAAATTCAGGAAGTCCCAGAACGTCCAGCCTGTAGCAATACCAGAAGGTCACACTGTCCCCAGACATCAGCCTAACCCTTCCCTGCTATTCAGCCCGAAGGTCCTGGGACCAGTGGGGGAGGGGAGCGCAGTGGGGCACAGTCTTGGGGGAGGAGTTTACGGGAACGGGGACAGCCCCTTCCTGCTCTAGCCATCTCACCCAGGTGGGCTATGCCCCAGGGGAGGAAGGCCTTCCCCATGCACCCAGCTCTGCAGAAGCCCACATCCCTGCCATGTGATAGGCACAGGTCTCACATGGAGGCTCACAGCCCACCAGGTCCTTTGGGGGTCCAGCCCTGACCTCTGACCTCTATCCCTGGCACTATCTGGTGGGCCTCTTCCTAGGTCTCCCCCTCACAGTTCTCCCCTGAAACGCCTCCGTCCTCTCAGCTGCCTGGGGACCGGGTGCTATCCTCTGGGATGGTCCACTCCTGTAGGAACTTCTCTGGCGGTTCAGGGGGGGCGGGGCGGGAAGGGCCTAGGCCTGCAGGTGCTAGAAGCCTGTTTTCATGGAGGCGTGAACCTTTTCTCCTCTGGAGACAGAAGAATGGAACTCTCCCAATTATGCTGCTTTGCACTTTTTCATTTTAATCAGTTGAGCCATGACACCTGGAACATCGCTGCCACAGACCCTGCTGGAGGACCTTCATCACTCAAGAGGCCCCACTGATGCAGGGCATCCATCCACCACCATCCCTTCCAGCTTTGGGCATGGTCCCCAGTGGGACCGAGCCAGGGGAGGTGGGGGGCAGGGGCAGGGCCAGGATGGGCGTCCCGCAGAATTTCCCTGCTATGCTACTACAGCTAATAAAAGTGCCACCTCTCCTGCACCGCTCGCTCATATCAGGTGGGGAAATGGAGCACCCAAGGTGATCAGGTGGATTCACCTGGCCCGACACCTGTTGCCTCACCTGTGTGCACAGCCAGACATGCCCACCTCCCTAGTCAGGCATCTACCCTGGATCCTGCGGGTCATTGTCCTTGAGGCTGGTCTGTTCCAGGGGATCCTGTCCCACAGGATAGGGACCAGCACTGGGCCCTGGGACGGATGTCAGTCCAGCCCAGGGAACATGGACACTTCTGGGCAGAGGCCAGTGCTTAGGGCTGGACCTCCCCTGGAGACCCCAGAGGTGAAATAAGAACACAGGACCAATTATTCACTGTGCCTTGGGCCCCACACGGACTCCATTCATGAGGCCATGCTTGGTCCTCGAGCAGTTTATTGATTTAAAGTCGCTGTATAGACTGAACCCTGAGCATCCCCACACATGGCACATCCGGTCAGCACTACAGTCATTGATATTTTAATTTAGAGGCAACTACTGCTACAGACATCTCCCTTCATTTTTAAAAAATAAGTGTTTTAAAGCATCTTACAGGCCAAAGAACTAAGCAGCATCCTCAAACATTCGGGAGTTTTTGAGGAAAACTCGGGAAGAGGAAACAGCTTCAAACGCTTCTCACCGGCCACCGCAGACACCTCAAGAGCTTTGGCACCAGCCACAGACAGTGCTGATAATGCACAGAGAGCCACCCCTCCACCCAGCAGAAGGGAAAACAATGCCTGTGGGAGCCACACGGAAGCATCTGGAACACTTGGCCTTTGGGAGCCTGGGAGCTGGTGCAGGGCTGGCCTGGCTGAGATGCTCATGTAATACTGAAAGGGGAACAAATGGGACTAGTGTCAGACCAGTGACCTCACCACCGCCACACGCAGCGAACATGGAGAGCCATGCGGACGGGAGACGGCGGGCAGGGATGCCCATGCCAGGCCACCCCACCACCCTGGAAGGTCACTTCAGGCCCATCCGCTCATTGTGGGGCGGGGGGGACGCTCAGCGTGTCCCCGTCCTGGAAATGACACCACAGGCTGTGCTGCACATGTACGCACCTCCCAGGAAAAGGGGAAAAAAAAACCACGCGCAGCCCGCGTGGCCCACATGGGCGCTCGCACCCTGCCATACCCTATAGGACTCATGGAGAGAACTCCAGACTCTGGTTCCGACACCCCTGAGCTTGCTCTGGCCAGTGCCCAACTGGCACAGACATGGGCGTGTCCCCTCGCCCCCAGTGGGAGGAGGCCAGTGTAACAACAAGGCCTCTGGACCCCCTACCGAGCCCAGGCAAGGGCTGAGTCCTGAGTACCTACGAGGAGGCCGCACTGAAGGTGCCCAGGCAAGGCCACTCCAGCCAGATGGACCAGGACATAGGTCATGTGTGTTGGTGTGGCTTCCCTTCCACGTGGACACAAGATCCCGGCCACATGCTCTGTGCCCGGCCCATCCTGGCACAGGGTGCCCCCTCCGCATGCCGTCCAGCAGCACGTCCATCCTCAGCTGTTCTGACCATGGGCCCTGAGGTGCTGGGCCCCAAGCCTCCCAATGCTGCTTCTCATTCTGCACCCCGGGCCCGGGTTGACGGGACACGTCCAGGCTGAGACAGAGAAGCCTCCCCACGACCTGTCCTGCAGAGGCCTGCTCCACCGTCTTCCAGGTTTGCAAGCGTCTCCCAGGTTCTGCAGGTGCCCTGAGAGCAAGTGAGAGCGAGACCTGCTTTTCCATCACCTTGAAAACATCCACAGCCCTGCCCGTAGGGGTGAGGCCGTTCTCCAGCGAGTGAGTGCAGACACGGCACTCGGGCCCACCTGTCCACCATCCCAGGGGCCCACGCAGGACGACAGGTGGCCAGCGGTGCCTGCAGCCGGCGGTCATATGTCTTTGTCCTCCTGGCTGCCTCAGAGGGCCTTGGCACTGGTGGAGTGCACTGCGTGGGGGGTGGGCTTCGGGGGGTGGCGGGAGAATGCGTAGGCCTGCGCCAGGATGGCCAGGTCCACCATCACCTGCAGCAGGCCGCACACGGAGAACTGCAGGGGGGCACCATTGAGCAGGAAGTATGCCATCTTGAAGGTGTCACCACTTGTCCACATGAGCACCATCTTGATGCTGTGGAGACACAAGCCAGGGTCAGGGGGTAAGCCAGGGCCAGGGGGCCAGCCAGGGTCAGGGGGCACCCGGGCCCCAGCCTGTCCCTCCCAGCCCTCCCACCCTCGCTGTGAGGTCACTGTGTGTGTGGGCACAAGGACAGGAAGCCCTTCAGCTGGAGGACCCTCAACCTCCAGGCAGAGACGGGGCCGGCACAGGGCAAGCCCACAATCTCACAAAGGTCTGTCCTTCCTGGCTGCAGACACACCTGCTGTGGGCCCCTGGGGAGACGAGGGAGGGAAGACCACCACCTGCTCCAGGGGCCAGCCTGGCAGGGGCAGCAGCACCCAAGAACTTCAGGAGAGCAGCCCTCAGCCACAGGGACCCACAGAACTGGCATCAGAGGTCGTGGCTCCCGCCTGGCTGTGCCCTGTGAGCTGCAGGAGGAGCCTGGCTGGGAGGGGGTGGCTCTCTCACCTGGAGCTCCTCTACCCTGGCCCATGGAGCCCCCGGCCAGGACCTGGTCCATAGCTGTGGCAGGAAGTGCATGGATGGAATGATCCCAAAGGTGCAGTGTCAGACACCCTAGGAGGAACCTGCACAGCACCCCACCCTTCACATCTGCTTTGTCCACACTGAAATCAAAGTAGAGGACAAGAGCACAGCACCCAGTCCCCACCGCAAACCGTTAATGCTGGACTTTCCTCCACAGAAACACACACCCCCTTATCGACTCCGACACCCCGCTACACCACTTCGCAATCTGCAGGTGTGCTGACTGCTGCATGCACAGCTAGCACGCTCAGTTTTATGGGAAGTGTGTTCTGCAAACATCAGTACAAAGACACATCTGCATTTGTCTCTCCTTAGGTCTCCAAAGTTGGGCTCACACTGGGGCCACTCACATGCCGGGGCACCGTCGGGGAGGGGCGGGAGCTCATCCCACAAATGCAAATGGAAGCAAGTGCTGGGCCATCAGCTCCTAGGAGCCACCAGCCGCAGCCCTGGTCAGACAGTCAGGGGCCATAAAGGGGGCAGACTGTGACCTGAGCCAGACCTGACAGGGGCCGGGTTTGCTCAACAGCTAGAACTGAGGCTCCCAGGAAAAAGGCAGCCACCCACCAGCACCCTCACGCGTACGTGCCGAGCACTGCCCCGAACAAGACGAGGTGGGCTACATGGCTTCCTTTTCACAGAGGAAACTGAGGCACAGACAGGTTTAGCAACATGCCTGGCGGTACACAGCTAGTGCTTCTGGAGGGGCAGGAGGGGTAGAGGGGGCAGCGCACAAAGCTGGAGGGGTTCCAGGACCACCTGTCACTGTCCTGGGGCTGCCTGCCTGGTGCTGGCTGGTGCCTCTGGGCCCTGAACGCACAGGTGCACTCCTCACCCAGGCAAGTGCAGACGTGAGGTCATCGCTGGGGCTGCGCTCTGTCTGACACACAGGGACATTTTTAGCTGCCCAGACGCCTCACCTGGCCTCAGCCCTCAGTCAGCCACTGCGTGGGGACAGGAACCCAATGCCTTGCAGAGGCCCCTCGACCAGCTGCCCACGTGAGGGCTCAAGAAGGACAGGGGCACAGCAGCCAGTCAAATATTAACGAAGTTCCTCCTGCTGGGGTCCCTGAGAATCTGTTCAACAGGGACTTTCACCAAGCCATGAATTCTGCTCTTTCTGACACGGGCGTTATATAAGCCTCCCCTCAGTGATGGTGTGGATGGATGGATGGATGGATGGATGGATGGATGGATGGGCAGGGCTCAGAGGCTCTGCTCTCACTGCTCAGCATGCCAAGGACGTCCTAATGGGCACTAAGTCCAGACCTGGCCACTGCAAGCGGCTGTGTTGTCCTGGGCATGGGAGTCCACCCAAGGAAGCCCCCTCCAGGGAGGAAATTCAGCCACCACAGGTTCCCACAGTGCGGGAAGCCCACCCCAAGCACAGACAGCCTTGCAGAGGGGGCCAGTGTGCGTGGGAGGGGGAACTGTCACCTTCCAGGCCCAGGCTGTTTTCCCAGCTCAGGCTGGTGACCTGGGAGCTGTACTCTCTTGTCTAGTTCCCCTCATAACGTCCCCAACTCCAGCTGCTGGATCCTGCACCTGACCTTCCCCTCTCCCCCACCCTCCCACCATTTTAATCCCTGCTCCCATGACCTCATTCTTGACCCCCATTTTGCCTCCTCAACTGGGCTGCCAGATCACTATTCTTAAAATACCTCTCGCCTCATCCCATGGCCTGTCCAGCAGCCAAGATAGCGCCTCCCAGACCAGTGCCCAGGAGATGAAAGCCAGACGCCTGCACCTGTCGCAGCTTCCTCACAGGCGCCTTCGGCTCATGCCCACCTCCCAGGGGCCTCGGCCTTCCGCTCCTTGCCACCCATCAAGAGCTCTCCCAAAACTGAAAATCCGCCCAACACATGTGCCAAAGGAGGTCTTAGTGATCCTGGGTTACACAGTGGGCTCTTGGACTGAAACCTTTGGTGCTGCAAAGGAAAACGTCAAGAAAGTGCAAAGATGAACTTCAGGATGAGAGAAAGTATCTGCAAATCGTGTATCTGACAAGGTTCTAGTATCCAGAAAAATCTAAGGAACTCTACGACTCAATAATAAAAAGACAAAGAGCCAACTTTTAAAACAGGCAAAGGATCTGAATAGACCTTTCTCCAAAGTTGCATAAATGTCCAATAATCACATGAAAAGGCTCTCGGCAACCTTAGTCGTAGGGGACATGCAAATGAAAAATCCATTAACCCCAATGCGCCCCAGGCACTGGGATGGCCAGAATGAAAACGTGAGTGGGGATGAGGTTGTGAAGGTGGGGAGAGACCAGAACCCCAGCCACAGCTGAGCTGGCGGGGATGTCAGACGGTACAGCCACTGTGAGAAACAGTCTGGCAGATCCTCGAATGACTGTTACACAGTTACCATGGGACCCAGCAGTCCCAGTCCTGGGTGTATCCCAAGAGAAAGGAACACGTTTGTCCACACAAAAACGTGTACACGAATGCTTCCAGAAGCATTATTCACAACAGCCAACAGGTGGACACAACCCAGAAGCCCATCACTGGAGATGGACAAGCACAGTGTGGTCCGTCCATGCAGTGGAATATTACTCAACCTCAGAAGGGAATGCAGCACTGAAACATCGCACATGGGCGTCATTACACAAACGGGGGGACGCAGACACAAAGTCCAAGCTCTGTGTGATTCTGATCATATGAAGTGCCCGGAACAGATGAACCTCCACAGACAGATCATGGTGGCCTAGGCCGGGGGAGGGAGGTTTGGGAGCAAATGAGGCTTGATTCCTAATGGATTCAATATTTCTTCCTGGGGTGATGGAAATGTCCTAAAATTAGACTGTGGGGATGGCTGCACAACTCTGTGAAAATACTAAAATCCATTAAATTGTACACTTTAAATTGTATGGTGAGTTATATCTCAATAATTTTTAAAGAGTTCCAGGGTTTTTGTTGAACTCTAATTATTCCAGCCCTCCTCTTTATTGGGCTGCTGACTGGGCTGTGTGTGTGTGTGTGTGTGTGTGCATGTAGTGTGTGGTGCACACCCTTAACCACACACATGTGTAGAACATCCCCACTCACCTGGCCTATTATGTGTCAAGGAGGAATAAAGATATACGCCTGGGGACAGAGAGGTAAGGCAGACAGGGCCCCGCCCCAGGTGACCTGTTCCATTTCCCAGGCAGCAAGACTCCAAGCTGCTGGCTCCAGGGTTCAAGGGCAGTGCAGCAAGACCAAGTGAGCAGGTTCCCAGAAATTTCATTAATTAGAAGGTGAACCAAATACTAGAACTAAAACTAAAAATAGACAAATCCACAATTATAGTTGGAGACTTCAACATCCCTCTCTCAAAAAGTGATAGAAAAACTAGGCAGGAAAGCAACAATCAGAACTTAACAACATTGACACAAATAATCTAATAAATATTTAGCGAACAGCCCAGCTAGCGTGGCTCAGTGGTTGAGCACTGACCTATGAACCAGGAGGTCACGGTTTGATTCCCTGTCAGGGCACATGCCTGGGTTGAAGGCTTGATCCCCAGGAGGGAGCATTCAGGAGGCAGCCAATCAATGATAGAGAATCACTGATGTTTCTCTCTCTCTCCCTCTCCCTTCTTCTCTGAAATCAATAAAAATATTTTTTAAATTAAAAATAAATTTAAGAGAATTATAATCATACAGAGTGTGTTCTCTAAGCATAATGAAATAAATTAGAAATAATGGAAAGACCAAAAAACCTCTAACCACATGGATATTGTCTAAAGAATCTATAGATCAAAGGGAAAGTCTTGAAGTAAACATATGCATAGTTATGAATGGTGAAAATAAAAATAAAACATCAAAGTTTGTGAGGCACAGCTAAAGCAGTACTGAGAGGGTATATATAGCATTAAATGCTTACATTAGGAAAAAGAAAGTCTTATATTAATAAATTAAATAAAGATAAGAGCAAATATCCGTGCAATGTAAAACAGAAAAGTCAACAAAACAAAGAGCTGATTCTTCGAAAAGATTAATAAAATTGACAAACTTCTAGAAAGAGAGATATATATAGGGGTGGGCAGAAGTAGATTTACAAATAATACAAGTAAATAATACAATAATTAATAAATAATAACACGAGAATAAAGTCTGTGTTCCACATGTTAACAACTATAAACCTACGTTTGCCAACCTCTATAAATTACCAGTAATGGAACAGAGGGCAAATCTGCAAACATCAAGAAGACAAGAAGGGAATATTATGACCAACTCTATATACTTAAATTTGACCACATGGACTAAATGTACCAATTCCTCAACAAGTCTAAACTACCACAGCTCACCCAATATGAAATAGATCATTTGAATAACCCTATAACTCTTAAAGAAATTGAATCCATAATTTAAACCCTCCCCAAAAAGAAATATCCAGGTCCTGATGATTTCATCGGAGAATTCTAGTACATGCTTAAAAAGATTAACACCAATTTTGCACTATTTCTCCCAGAAAATAGAAGACATGCCAATTCATTTTATGAAGATAGTGTTCTCTTAATACCAAAGCCAAAAAAGTAACAGAAAAAGAAAAACTACAGGCCAATATCCCTCATGAATGCAGACACAAAAATCCTTGACGTATCAGCAAGTAGAAATTAGCAATTTATTTATTTATTTATTTATTTATTTTTTGTTTGTACATCGTGACTAAGGGAACTTTATTCAAGGGATGCAAGGCTAGCTAAATATTTGAAAATCATCAATATAATTATGATCGGCTAAAGAAGAAAAATCACACGATCATATCAATCAATGCAGAGAAGGCATCTGACAAAACTCAACACTCATTTAATATAAAAAACTTGCAGAAAAACATGACTAGAGAACTTTCTACACCTAGCATTATACCTAACGGTGAAATACTGAATGCTTTCTCCTTATGGTTGGGAAAAACACCTCACCCAGTATCACTGCTCTTGTTAAACACAGTGCTGGATATTCTAGTTAGTGCAAGAAGGCAAGAAAAGGAAATAAAAAGCACACAGACCAGAAAGGGAGATATAAAACCATCCCCATTTATATATAACTAAAGGCCCGGTGCAGGGATTCGTGCACATTGAAAGGAAATTAATTAGAAGGTGGACAGCAAGGCGGGACTGGGCGAGACAAGCCAGACATGCCCTGGAGCCAACCTCCCGTGGTCCTTCCCCAGCCGGCCACATCTGGGGCAGTGCCAGGGCTCGAAGAGCATCTGTGGAGTGACTGGGGTCCCTCTGGCAGGTGCGGTCCCTCAGCCTGGCCTGTGGGGATCAGGCCAAAACCAGCTCTCTGACATCCCCCGAGGGGTCCCGGAGTGCAAAGTTGCTGTCACTTGGCAGCTCCTGTGTTGAACATCTGTCTGCTGGTGGTCAGTGCGCGACATAGCTACCGGCAGGTCGGCCAATCAGCCGGTCACTTAGCCTTTTATATGTATAGATTGTTTACATAGAAAATCCAAGATCTATAAGAAAACTCCTAAAAATAATGAGTTCAGCCCTGGCTGGATGGCTCAGTTAGTTGAAGCATCATCCCATACACCATAAGGTTGTGGGTTCAATTCCCAGTCAGGTTACATACCTAGGTGATGGGTTCAATACCCAGTCAGGGCATATATGGGAGGCAATCGATGAATATTTCTCTCTCACATCGATATGTTTCTCTCTCTCTCTCTCTCCCACTTCCTCTCTCTCTAAAAACAAGCATTATAAGCATGTCCTTGGGTGAGGATATAAATAAATACATATATACATACATCCTATATAATAAAAACCTAATATGCTAAGTGTCCGGTCAGCTATTCAACCAATCAAAGCATAATATGCTAATGATATGCTAAGGCCACTCAATCGCTCACTATGATGTGCACTGACCACCAGGGGCAGACAGTTGACCAGTAGACCAGTAGCTATGACGTGCACTGACCACCAGGGGATAGGGAGGTTAGCTTGCTGCTGGGGTCTGGCCAATCAAGACTGAGCGAGACGGGCCAGACACTCCCACAGTCCCTCCTCAGCTGGCCAACCTCCCGCATCCCTCCCGGGCCCCAATCATGCACTGGTGGGGTCTCTCGGCCTGGTCTGTGCCCTTTTGCAACGGACACCTCGGGGGATATCGGAGAGCTGGTTTTGGCCTGATCCCGCAGGTCAGGTTGAGGGACCACCCCCCATGCACGAATTCGTGCACTGGGCCTCTAGTACATACATAAAATATTGAGTTCAGCAAGGTGAATGATATAAGAGAAGCATACAAATTAACTGCATTTCTATACACTAGCAAGCAAATGAAAAATGAAATTTAAAATGTAATACCAAGTACAGTTGCTCAAAAGCAAATGAAATACTTTGGTGTAAATTTAATACATGTTCTGGACTTGGATCCTGAGAGTGCATCTCATGACACACCCCACCAATGGCCGCACACCTCTGCTACTGTGAGCAGAGCCTGCTGCCCCCCATCCCTATTCCACACTCAGCCCTTCCTTCCACTCCGAAGCTTCGGGCTCAACAATGCGGGAGGAGCAGCTCTCCGATCCCGTCACCTGTTTCCGGCTCAGGGGAGGGTCTCAGCTTCTCACCTGTCACACACAAGCACAATGCTCACGCATCAAGAGGTCAGTGGATCAGTGTGTTTAAACCTAAACTGCTCTCTAACTGGCTGTTTCACAAATGTAACTGAACACAAAGCAGCCAGATTTGTACCCATTTGACTTTTACCGAACATATGTGCACCTGGTGCCAACGGGGACAGCTACAGTGACATGTGCCCACCCACCTCATGCCCTCCGTGGACTGGTAGCGGTGGTTGCGGTACAGCTGCGGCACACCCAGCATGGCCTCGGTCAGCACGGCCAGGAAGCCCAGGGTCTCCACAAACAGGGCTGAGTCGATGGACAGGTATGTGATGTAGCCTGCGATGCCCGTGAAGGCCAGGACACACTGCAGGTAGTCCGCAAAGCTGCTCCAGTGCCAGAAGTGGTGAGGGTCAAAGTCTAGAGGGAGAGAGACATGAACCAGACTTCAGGCAAGATCAGTGTGAGGAGAAGGATGTGAAATGAATGAGGAGATGAAGGTCAGTGTGACTAGCAAGATGTGAACTAGGTGAGGAGGTCAAGATCACCATGAGGCCCCGCCGGCGTGGCTCAGTGATTGAGCATTGACCTATGAACCAGAAGGTCACAGGTTCAATTCCCAGTCAGGGCACATGCCTGGGTTGGGGGCACAATCCCCAGTGTGGGACTTGCAGGAGGTAGCCAATCAATGGTTCTCTCTCATCACTGGTGTTCCTATCCCTCTCTCCCTCTCCCTTCTTTTCTGAAATCAATAAAAGTATATTAAAAATAAAAGATCACCATGAGGAAGATGAATGTGAGCTATGAGGATCCAACTGTTCTCGACCAAGGAACTTCTGAGGAAGACTTCATACAGATATTAACTCGGCAGAAAGGATGCTAAACCTGCAACTCATCCTAAAATAGTACGGATACTCAGGTAGTGCAGGATCACTCCAGAACCTCTGGAATCTCTTTCCTGGGTTAGAATACCCACTCTTCCCCTCCACAACTTTAGATGAATCATGTATCTCCATTTCTTTAGCTGTAGAAGAAGAATAATGCTACCGAGCGATTTCGGGTTGTTTTAATGATTAAAGTAGTTAATCTTCTGAATCCTATAAAGTGTCCAGCCCATAATAAAGGTCCTGCAAAGATATATAATTATTACCACTACATCCTGAGTTGATAGAATATTACCATTTGCTCCACAAATGTGTCCTGCAGAAACCAAATGTGGAAGAACTCACAGAAATCAAAAATTACATTTAGTTGATGGGCTGTGGCAGGTCCTGGGGACAGAGGCAGCTTCAGGGACAGTCAGGGAAGTGGAGGGGTGTGACGCGCCCAAGCCTGACCCGGCCCTTTGGTTTGCAGAGTCTGCAGCCAGGGCAGCTCACCAGCAAAAAGGCCCAGCAAGGGCTGCACGGGTGGGCGAGGACATGAGGTGCCAGGCCTGGCCGTCCCGGAAGCTAGGAAGAGCTGGAAGAGGGCATCTAAGCTGCACATGTACCATGTGTCCCAGGAGGCACTCAGCCGGGAAACAGGAGAAACAGAGCCAACAACACCCAAGTTGTCTCACCACTAACTGCATCACAAACACGTGGAACCCACGTCCGCCATTAACCACACGCTCCAAGCCACACCAGCCTGGGCCATTTCTACACGTGAGAGAACAGCTTTCCTTCTGGATACTCGCCTCCAGGGAGGGACCCCTCGCTGAAGGCACCCCCTTCACCTCCTCCGAAAGGCATCTGTTCTTCCTTAGGATGATCTTGGGCCACCTGGGACCCCATGTCTGAGGACACCTGCTGCCCGTCCCCCCCCCCCCCCCCCGCCCCATGCAGGACGAGGAGATCTCGTTGGAGAAGGTTCTCAGGGGCATTTGTCACCACCCAGCACCTGGGACCTCGAAGGCGCAGAGCTATTTTCCACACCAAAGGGCTCCGGAATTAGAGACCGTTCCATCCCGACGAAGGAAGAGGTCCCCTCAGAAGCTCAGACTCTCATCCTGACGACAGTGCAGCTGGCAGAGCTGACCCCTGGGCCAGGGCTCACGGGGGTATCTACTCTGACCATCCCCAAAGGGACAGCCATGTCCCTCAAAACCAGCCCCACACGGCAGCCCACAGTGAACAGGTGGTCTGGGGATGAGACACCTGGCTACTGGGTCCATGGCCGGCCCCTCACGGGCTCGGACCCCGTACCGGCATCGGGCAGGCCGCTCACACCTACCCTCTCATTCCTCCTTTAACAGAGGGAGAGTGGGGGCCTCGAGGTCAGGCAATAGGCCCCCCACTCCCCAGGATGCCATCTGAGATCATCGCTGAGCACCTCTCTAAATGGACAATGAGGCCACGTGGCAGGGCTGGCCGTGACCTTGGGGCCGAGACCCAGGATAGGGTGGGAAAGGGGCACATCTGGGGGCCATGCCTTCCTGAGCCCTTGGCCCCACCCCTCCAGCTGAGCCATCGGCGTCTCTCCATCTGGGAGGCCCACCTGCAGGTGCGCGCCCCCTCTCCAGAGGGCTCCTATGTCGGCACCTGGAACCCCAACAACCCAAATGTGGGGGACACTGAGGCAGAGCCACTGGCCAGAAGGGACACACAGGATTTGAACCTGAACCCTGATGCACTGCCCCTGCAGATCCAAGGATGAGAGGACGGTGTATGGTGCCCCGCCAGCCGTGTGACCTCCCTGAGCCTCGGGATGGCAGTGCCCGCCCGCCCTCAGGGGCCCTGTGGAGGCTGTGTTGTCACATAATTCAGATGGAGGTCGGGACCCTCACACAGCCCTCAACAGCAACCCTGCCCGCACACCTCAGCCTCTCTGAAGGGGCCACACAGACAGGTGCTGGGTCCCCAGGCAGTAGTGTGACCCCTGCAGACCGAGGGGCCCCCAGACGCTGTGTAAGGGGCAGGGAGGACAACACAGCACGAAGCCCGTCCCTCAGAACAGCAGCTGGGTGTCAGTACCGGTCAGCTGAGGGCCAGTGTGTCTCTGCTCGACATGCACCCCAAGCCGACGAGAGCGACAGAGCCCCGGCCGCTCCGCTCCGACGGGCAGGGGCAGAAAACCCCGTCCACAGGAGCTCCTGGCCTCCCAGGTGGTTTCCGGGGCTCATCCTCGTTACAGCTTCAGGAGTTAAACCCACTGATGACACAGGTTATGCAACCGCTGGGCTCCAGACCAGGCAGCCCACCAGCACCCCCGTGTGGCCTGTCCCCATCAGTTCAGGCAAAGTCTTTCCAGCTCAGAGAATGACATCCCTCCAGTGGTCCAACCCTGGTCACGGACAGAAAAGGCATGGCTGTCCCACAGTGGCAGCTCTCAGTGGCCATGGCAACGACAGAAACCTGCTGGAGACAGTGGGGCCTCCAGGTGCTCCCCTTTCGCAGCAAGAACCCCCTCAGGCGTCCCTGCTCTCACAAGACCCCTATAGGCGCTGAGAGTGCAGAGGGCTCAGGCCCCCACAGCCCCCTCCTCTCTCACAGAAGCTGTCTGTGGACCCCAAGCCCCTGTGCCCTCCCAGCCCAGCTGGCCCCCAGGTGCCTGGAAACTAGGGGAAAGCTGCGAGTGCTGAGGGCTGTCCTGAAAAGGCCACCAGAGAGGGACTCCCACACCAGGCTCCATGGCTCCAAGTCGCCTCTCAGGATTGGGACCAATAATTAGGGCAGGCCAGCTGGTAACCACGTGGCCGGCAGCTCTCTCTTAATCAGGGGCACACCCAGGGAGGAGGACAGGCACTGGCTCCAAGAGGGCCTCCCATCACTGCCCCATGACCCCATGCCTCCTGTGGTAGCTGTGACACTCACACCTGCGACACAAGGTAAGAAGGGCCCCGTGCCAGTGTGAGACAGCCGCCTCCCGGAACTTGCCCCGCGTCTCATCTGTGAGTCTGAGGATGTGGAGGAAGAAGAGCTCCAGTCAGTCCTGAGTGCCTGGACCAGCTGTGGGCAAACTACAGCCCGCGGGCCGGATCCGGCCCATTTGAAATGAATAAAACTAAAAAAAAAGAGACCATACCCTTTTATGTAATGATGTTTACTTTGAATTTATATTAGTTCACACAAACACTCCATCCATGCTTTTGTTCCGGCCCTCCGGTCCAGTTTAAGAACCCATTGTGGCCCTCGAGTCAAAAAGTTTGCCCACCCCTGGCCTGGACCCTCACAGACGGGAGCCCACACCCACCCTGAACCTACACACACCTGGCACACAGCCACCTATGGGAGCTACCTGCCGACCCCGATAAAAACCACGGGGAATTCCAGGTGGTGAGGTGGGAGCAGCAAAAAATAATCCAAGTCCACTTCTCTGGGGAATCCGCACGGAAGGTACTGCAGGGGGGAGGGACCGGGAAGCCCAGAGCGATGGGACAGAGGAAGCCCAGGCTGGTGAAGGAGGAAGCCGCGTCACACCTGAGTCCTGGTGGCCAGGACTGCAGACCCCAAGTAGGCCACCCATCCTGGGCCCACGGCAGCAGCAAGGACTCCCACATTCCCACTGTCTGTCTGCTCAAACCCACAGGGACAGACAGGTGAATCTCCTAGGTAGGCAGTTCAGCAATGGAAGCAAGAGGGCACTGGAGGGTCTTGGCAAAGGGTCACCACAGCTGCGGAAATTAACTAAACATCCGGGATCCTGGAAACCTGAACAATCACCTCCCAAAGTGACAGCCAGGGGCAGTGTCCCCACCTGGAACCAAGGGAAACATCTCGTGTGTGCAAACCCCAGGCCCAGTTCAGACACGCCTCTGACAGCCGCCGGCCTCCCCTGGCGGACTCGGCGAGCAGAGCGCAGGGCGCTGACCCGCGAGGGCACTGAGCGCTGACGAGGCTGCTGGGCACATGTGCTCTGAGGGCAGAACACGCCCCTGACCTCAAAGGCTTGATGCAGAAGACAGAAAATATCCTGTTAATAATTGTTAGAGTGGTTACAGGATCACGTGAAAGTATTTTGGTAAAAAGCAGATTAACAGTAATTCACCAGTTTCTTTTCACTTTTCTAAGGTGCTGCCTGGAAACCATGCACAGGGCTGGCTTCCTGGCTGGCACTGCATCTCCGCTGGGCAGTGTTGTCCAGTGCAAATGAGGCGCCGACCGGCCAGCCCGGAGCTCTGCCCAGGTCATCTGGAAATCCAGGATTTGTAAATGAGGAAGTGCAAGGGCGGGTCTGACGGGACCCTTTCCTACGTAGGAGAAGCATGAACCTGCTGGGGCCACTGACAGCCGGCTGCTCTGGTGGGACATTCAGTGTGGTTACAGAGTGCAGTCCCCGCTTTTAAGAAACAGACACTAAGTATTTGGATGTCATCAGCATGGAGTCAGAACAGAAAACCAACCGAGAAAATCAACACCACCGACATTGGTTCTTTGAAAAAAATCAATAAAATTGACAAACATGTAGCTAGCTAGATTGACCAAAAGAAAAAAGATAGAGAAAGAGAGAGGAGACTCAAATTACTAACGTCAACAATGAACATCAGCGCCAACATCACAGAAATAAAAACAATTGCAAGGGAGCACTAAGAACAATTGTAATCCAACAGGTTAGATAACTTAGGTTAAATGGACACACACAAAAAAACTATTAAAACTAACTGGGGAAGAAATTGAAAAACTGAATAGGCTTATCATAAATAAAGAGATTGCCTTAGTATTTTAAACACTTCCCACAAAGAGAAGCCCAGACCCAGATGGCTTCCCTGGGTCATCCCACCAAACATTTAAGGAACTGATAAACTTGCAGTGAGCAATAAGTAAGCCCTGGAGATGCACTGTATAGTACGGTAAACACAGGCAGCAATACTGCATTATAATCATAAACTTGCTTAGAAACTAAAATGGATTATTCCAACCACTAAAAATAAATAGTTATGTAATGTGAAAGAGGTGCTAATTATCGCTACGATGGTAAGCATAACATGACACATAAATGTATAAAATTACATGTACACCTTAAATTTACACAATGTTGTATGTCATATTTCAATTAAAAATTTTTTAATAAAGAATTGATACCAATCCTTCACAAACTCCTCTTCAAAAAAAATAGAAGCAGAGGGAACAGTTCCCATTCCCCACTTATTGTATAAGACCAGTTCTATCCTGATACTAAACCCAAGGTCATCACAAGGAAAAAAGATCAGTATCTCTTAAGAACATGGACACAGAAATCCTCAACATATTGCTAGCAAACAGAATCTAGGGATTTTTTTTAAAAGATTATAAATCTTGATCTGATGGGATTTATCCCAAAAATGCCAGGTTGGTACAACATATAAAAATAATCACTATAATATCTATATCTATAATAATAAAAAGGTAATATGCTAATTATACCAGACGTCCTTCCTGACGAAGCAGGGCCGGAGGAAAGCCAGCCCGGGTCCTGGGTGCCTTCCAGCGGCTAGAGGAGGGAAGCAGCCCGGGTCCTGGGTGCCGGAGGGAAGCCGGTGTCGGAGGGAAGCCAGTGCCGGCACCGGGGGAAGGAAGGCCTACTCTTGCATGAATTTTGTGCACTGGGCCTCTAGTCTACACTAATAAAAGAGAAAAATGGTAATTGGCGTACGACGCTATCCTTTTCATTGGCTAATCAGGGCTATATGCAAATTAACTGCCAACTAAGATGGCAGTTAACTGCCACAAAGATGGTGGTTAATTTGCATATGTAGGCACAATGCAGGGAGGTGAAAGGGAAAGCAGGAAGAAGCCCCCTGCCACTGACAGTGATCAGAAACCCAGGGGGGAGCTAAGAGACATGATCAGAGAATCAGGCGCCTTTGCCACCCTGGCCAGTGATAGCAGGAAGTACGGGTGGAGCCAGCGATGGGAGCTGGGCACAGTCGAAGCTGGCAGTCCGGGGAGCTAGGGGTCCCTTGCCTGGGCCTAAAGTGGAGGCCACGATCATGGGGCCGCTGCAGCTGCAGGTCCCCGCTGCCCGGGCAGGACACCTCGGCCAGAGGCATTAGGCCTGGGCAGGGGCAGAGCAGGAGATCGCAGGGAGCTGGGGGTCCCCTGCCCAGGCCTAATGCCTCAGCCAGAGGTTAAAGGCTAAACAACTGTCCAACCGGTAGCTATGATGTGCAATGACCACCAGGGGGTAGATGTTCAACGCAGGAGCTGCCGAGCTGCAGTGACTAGGCAAATGTGGTTCTCGGGTGACGCACGCTGGAACCAGAGAGGAAGGAGCCCGATTCCGGGGTGCATTACCCAAGAACTGCCCTCTCGCAATCCAGAACCCCTTGGGGGGTGTCAGAAAGCCGGTTTCGGTCCAATCCCCATCTGCAGGAGGGACCCCGCTCACTCCACAAACGCCCTTTGAGCTACAGTGCTGCCCCAGGTGCGGCCGGCAGGAAGGGACTGCAGGTGGGTGGCTCCAGGGCGTGTCCAGCCAGTCTCACTGAGTCCCACCTCGCCGGCCACCTTCCAAATAACTTCCTTTCAATCTGCACGAATCCGTGCACTGAGGCACTAGTAGTATAATAATGGAATAAAGGACAAAAACCACATGGTCATCTCAACAGACACAGAAAAGCATTTAACAAACTTCAACATCCTTTTATGATAAAAACACTCAACAAACACAGAATAGAAGGTGCTTACTTAACCTAATAAAAGGCATCTATGTGAAATCCATCATGCTCAATGGAAAAGGCTAAACACCTTGTCACTAAGACCGGGAACAAGACAAGGGCATCCACCCAGATCATTCTAGCCAGGGTAACTAAGCAAGAAAGAGAAATAAAAAGCACTCCGATTGGAAAAGAAGAAGTAAAACTATTTGCAGATTATATGATCTTATATATATATAGAAAATCCTCACACATATTCACTACAAAGCTCTGAGACCTAATAAATGATTTCATCAAAGCTGTAGGACACAAGATCAATATGCAAAAATCAACTTTATTTCTACAAAGTAGCAATGAACAGTCCAAAGTGAAGTGTAGAAAACAAATCCATTTACCATGGCATCAAAAATAATAAAATACTTAGAATAAATTTGACAAAAGAATTCCAGAACTTGTGCTCTGATCATTTCTTTCTTTGTTTCTTTCCTTCTTTCTCTCTCTCTCACACAGACCCACACACAGAAAGCAGCAGGCTTCCAGGAACTGAATCATGCTTGAAAACAGCAGCTATGAGCTGGTTAGTTTACGGGAGTCGTGGCCACACTTGGTAAAATGAGTCACATGCATGGTCAGGATGCAAACACAGATGACAGACATGACAGGGACAAAGCTGCCATGAGATGAAAAACGGGAGTGAGCAGCCTCATGCAAGGGGGTACATACCCAGATATGACCGCCTGGGGGGCACTTTGACTTCCTCGTCCTTATTATCTGCAGCTACATTTAAAAAGAGAGAGAGAAACAGAAAGGAAGGAGAGACAAAACAGACGGGTTTAACGCAGATAAGCAGCTGTGTCTCTGGCCCTCTTTGCACTTCTCTCTTTTAAAAGCACTGGGACAGGAAAACCATAGATTTGGGTGTCTGTGCATCAGGAAATCTACCTTTGGGCTATTTTTCTCTGAACCTACCCTCCGTCTTTCCAAATAAGTGCTTGGAACAGGGGGAGGGAATTTGGGACCAAAAATGAAAAGTCGCCCATTCTCATTTGACTGCTAAGGTGGGAGGTGGTGTCTGCCGTCACCAGATTCTGCTTCTGCTCCCCAGACACTCAGCCGCGCGCAGGAGGCGGCCACACAGGCCCAGGATCACAGCGCCACCAAGAGGGCTGCCTGAGAAAGCTGTTTTCAGGAGACACTCCCCAAGAGCTGGTTCAGCACATGCCGGGGAGAAGCAGGAAGACACTGTTACATCCCACCGAGGCGACCAGCCCAGCAGCTCCTGACAGAGGGGTGATGATTCCTTCCAGTCGGGGGCACCCAGCTCCTGCCCCTCCCCTGCCAACAGCCCCCGCCCCAGACCTCCCGACTGTCACTGCCCGGGACAGCCCCCCAAGACCCTGGAAGACACCGCAGGGCAGAGAGGCAGCAGGTGGGGTCCCTGCAGGTGGGTCCCTGCAGGTGGGAGGTGGTGAGACAGAAGAATAGGACTCCAGTGAGTCACTTGATCACAAAGCAGAGGTGGATCAAAGGTTCTGTCATCTGCCCCAGGCAGTGGACTCACCTAAAAATGGAAATTGGCAAGTGAACAGCTAAAAGCAAATACCAGCCCAGCTGCCAGGACTGGGGACAGCAGTGGAGGGTTTCACAGCACCACGCAGGCTGCGGCCCCACGCCTCCCCTGCCTCCCTCCCCAGCACCGCCCCCTGGATCTGCCCCCTGGATCTTCTGGGCTCTGACGACCCAGAGTCATGTGGATTTTCTCAGCTTTTTCTTCTACTTTTTTTTTTATTATTATTTAAACCAAGTTCACCATTGAAAAGGAGAGGGGAGGGTGAGGAGTGGGGTGGGTACAGGTGAGAACTCAACTTAGTTCCCATGCAGTTCAAATGCAAACAGCCTTTTCCCTTCCCATGTCCAGGCCAGATCAGCCCAAGCCCAGCAGAGCTCTGCACGTGCTGAACAATAGGGCGCAGCAGGGCAGGGCTGTGAGGGGCACGTGGGGGTTCAGGGTGGGAAGAGGCACAGCGCACATTGGACCCCTCCCTGCGCAGCATCAAGCTACCTGAGGTTTCATGGCTGGAAAGCAACACGATCAGATCTGTGTTTTAGAAAAACCTCTTTGTGTGGGACAGACTGGAGGAGACCGACGTTAGAAATGTTTTCAACGATGCTGTCCTTCCACAAATCTGCCCCAAACCCACAGTCTCCTCTGTCCTCACTGCTCCCCACCAGGAGGGGTGTTTGTCCATGTCCCCAATTGTCGGGGGGCGAGGGGGGGTAGCCACACCCCTGCAGAGGGAAGCTGTATGATTTCCAAGACTAGATCTTTAAAAAGACACAGTATCTACCCAGTTCTCTCCAACACGCCACTTGAAACCTAGGCCATATTGTGTGGACACCCAGGCTACGTGAAGGGGTCACGTGTGGGTGGTCCAGCAGAGAGCCCACTGAGGTCCCAGCTGACAGCCAGCACCCACCCAGACATGTGAGCAAGGAGTTAATGAGAGAGAGAGAGAGAGAATAAAATAAATGAATGAATGTCAGGGCCATCCCTGCCAAGCTCTGCCCAAAATGCAGATTCGTGAAAACTCAGTTCCACTCATTCAACTTGTTGGCAAAATTCAACAAGTGGCTGGAGGACTGGGCTGCTTGCTGTCCTTGCTGTAAGTGAAAATGGTTCCCATTGAGAGCATGCCCCTCCCCCACTCTCACAGCCAGCAAGGGTCAAGTCCTCAGTCGTCCATCTGTCCGTCCATCTCCACCAGGTCTTCCCCTTTCCTCTCCTGTGACGCCATCGGGCCCAACTGACAATTCAGACAAGCCCCCTGAAGGCCCCACCTTAACCACATCTGCAAAGCCCTTTGCCACGGGAGGAGACACCTCCCAGGTTCCCATCTGCTCACCAGAGGTCACGTTTTACAGGTCAGACTCCAGCCCTGAGATTCACTGTTTTAACTCAGCCCAGTTAACAGAACAGAAATATCCCTGTTGGAAGAACCTACATAGAACACTGGAAATCAAGAGAAGTGATCAGATGGCCACCATCCCTCCATTCATTAAGAAGCCTTCTAAGGGAGGTCCCCCGAGGCACAGCGTTCTGCTCACGGTGCCCGCTGCCCTCTCCTGCACCAACGTGAAGACCTGCTGGCAAAGCCCCAGGGAAGGGGGGAGCGTGCACAGCTGAGGAGGCACGCCTGCATGTCAGCGAGGTCACACAAATGTCCAAGCTCAAAGGCCACACGGCCTGGAGGCACCCACACCTGCTACATCTGGCAGCCTACCTATCACACAACTTCAAACAGGTCACAGACCTGCTCTCAGGTTTCAGAGCCAGAGGCAGAGGCGTACAGCCTGGGCACACACAGCCTCTCCTCCCACCTGTGTGAGGCTAGGCTGCCCTGAGATACCCCCACACTGGCCCTCTGCGGCCAGCCAGGAGGTCGGTGCCAACGGAAAGATGAGGTTCCAAGGGACACAGATCACAGAGAGAAGGGGCAGGAGCCATGGGAGCAGAAAGTTCTTGTCCAAGAGAAATTTAAGGCCCAGTGCCTCTCCTCGTAATGGCCCTGTTCACTGAGCCCTGCTTCCTAGGCAAGGCCAGCTACACAGTCAGCTACATGGGCTCTGGGGTGACTTACCGAGTTACAACAGGGGGATGGGGACAGATCTGCAGAGGAGAGAATGGCATCAATAGGAAGAGAGCACAAAACATGCCAGCCTGGCCGGTGTGGAATGGTGGTTGGACATTGATCCAGGAACCAGGAGGTCATGGTTCAACTCCCAGTCAGGGCACATGCCTAGGTTTTGGGCTCGATCCCCAGCAGGGGGTGTGTAGGAGGCAGCCGATCAATGATTCTCATCAGTGATGTTTCTCTCTCTCTCTCTCCCTCTCCCTTCCTCCCTGAAATCAATAAAAATACATTTTAAAAAAACAAAACAACATAGGAGCTACACCAGGAGAGGAACCACTCACAGGGAAAGATGACCACCAGGAACAAAAACACGAGCAAGACCCCGAGTCCACAGACATCCCACACGAAGTGAGCTGTCACACTTCTAGCGCTCAGAAGAAAACCAGAAGGAAGGCTGATGTTCAAACAAGGCAGCCCGCCCAGAAGGCGCTTCTCCAAAGGAAAAGGCAGAAACAGGAAGAGAGTCTTCGCTCCGAGAGCCAGAGTCCAGCGGCGGCGTGGGCCACGCCTGCAGTCAGTGCTGCCCAGGCACGTGCACCCGGGTGGTGATCCACCTGCACCACAAAATCCTGGCTGGGGGGGCATTTTTAACAAGGCTTGTGCGAGGACCCCAGTGCGCTCGGCCATGGGGAAGGTGTTACGTACAAGCCTCACAGAAAGTCGGAGATAAAACGGCCTTCTCACAAATGTCCTCCTGACCTGGTCCAGCCAGAGAGGAGCCCAGCTGACCAGGCCTCTGTCCGATCCAGGCTCCACAGGCAGCGAGATCTCAGCGAAGAGCAAAACATCAGGACCAGGTAAGAGCTCGCCCACCCTCGAGGGAAGAAACGATCATCTTGGATTGTTTCACATTATAACATGAAAGTCACGTCCCATCCTGCAAACACCATCCGTGACAGTGTCATGTGGGGAGACAAGCTGCTGGGACGATGCTGAGCGGAAGGGGCTCTCATTCCACCTACAGACAAGTTTTGCTGTTTCGGTGGCTTTAAACCAAAGTTGCCGATCACCCACCTGCAAAGAAACGGCGTTTGACATTGAGCTCGTTGGCCACGCGGACTTCGGTGCACAGCTTCAGCATCAGCAACATGGTGACAATCATGACGATGCTCTGCCAGAGCAGCGGGGACTCGAAATGCCGTCCAAACCTGCGGGTGAGACGCCGCGGCTCAGGAGAATGCCCGCACCAGGGGCCTGGTCCACACTCCCCGCCCAGGACCACCAGGGCCGGACAGCCACCTCCCCTGCAGCTGCGAGTGCTGGGCTCCAGACTCCATGGTGGACGGAGCTGATGCAGAGGAGACGGGAGGTGGGGGGGTAAGGGGGAGGGCGAAGGGGCAGGAAGACCAGCAAGAGCTGAGGAGCCAGGCCCAGGTGAGGAGAAGGTGCTGCGGGAAAAGGGGTGGTCCAAGGGACTTTCTCAGCCAGAGCGGGAGGTCTGCCAGGGGCTGGTTCCTGCGCACCACAGCCCCCAGGCCTTCTGGCCTCAGTGAGCCATGGCCTCAAGCCCTCTCTTCCATAAATTGCAGCTATAACCCTAAGGCGGTTGGAGGACATTTCTAGTCATTTCTCAGAACTGGGCTCCCGAGTTGATCCAGAAGATCAACTCACCCAGAGGTGAAGGTAACACGAGGGACAGTGAAGGTTCCATGTTAGACTGAGCAGCCAGGCATCACAATAAAGTAAGTCAGATTAGGCACCCCTCCCTCCATCGTGCAACTTGGGCCATGATGTCAAAAGGGCCAGTTCCGTTTTCTAAATGTTCAACAGAAACAATGAGTGACCAGAGAAATGGTGGAGAAAATACCAAGTTTGCGCTTCTCCTTACACGACACACCAAGAATCAAATCTACACGAACTCAATGTTCACAGGAAAAACGAGACCATTTAACACGAGTGACATGGAGCACAGGTGAGTACTTCAATGATTTCAGGATGCAGGATGGCTGAACAAGAAGACAACATTTCTAAAAGCACAACTTTCCACAAATGTTACACACAGGACAAAATAAAGATGAAATAAAGTTCAACATCACTAACAGTTTTTAAAAGCCAAACAAAATAGGAAGATACCTTTCTTACTTAGGAAATTACTTAAAACTTTTTCTTCCTTAAATGCGGTTTGTTCCTTAAATAGTCTGTGCTGGCAGGTATGTCACCACAGCACTTTCTCTCCTGCCGAGCATGTGGGTTGGCACGGCCTCTTCTATTACAGAGAAGCCAGTCGAAGCGAGTTCTCCCCTGGTTGTTGCGTACACCTGCCTCACCCCGAGGGAAGTACACATTGCAGAGGACGAGCAATGTTCTACCAAATCCAAGCAAACGTTTCTACAGGGAACACCTTCTCTACCTCTCAAAATAACAAAATATATATAACGAGTGGAAGAGAAGTTGTGTTTCTACTTCTCTGTGTGGCCTGAGTGCTATGGCCATTAGTAGCAGAATGTTACCACATATCTGGTACCATGTTACTAAATCTTCAATACAGTGTTACCAGACCTCCAATACAGTGTTGGTGTCTTTTCAAAACGATGTTACTGCATCTCTGATACAGTGTTTTCATCCAATAAGGATGGGGCTTGAGAATTACCTCCATAAATGCATGAGGCTCTGCAGCAGCATCCACGCACCCTGGTCCCCTCCTTCCCCCTCGTCTCTACAAAATCACCAGCCTGCAAACATTAGGTACAAGATATCACCTAGTCCTTGTCCTGGCTTCTAATACCACAAAGGCCAAACCCTGTACATTGGCATTTTATGGAGTAGAATCTGCTGAATGCTAGTTTTGCAAAAGGATGGTAAGAAATAAGGGCATAGGAATTCCCCAAGTTTCAGAAACCCGGGTTTGCATAGTGTGGTCAGCCCCTCCTGTAGAGCCACTCATCCTGGTACCACAAATCTCTCGGGGCTTCCCAGAAGGACCGGAGCTCTGAGGACTGTGGTCCCAGCCTGCTTTGGGAAACGCACCCTCCAGTGTTGCTAACTGCAGCACTGTTCTGGTGTGGACCCAGTTCCCGCCTCGCCTGGAGCCTGCCCCTGTCCCTGACCTGTGCTCTCCCTCCCCACCGCCTACAACCTGTGTGTGTATGGTACAACCCACACAGTGCTTCCACCAGCGTGCAAACGGAAGAATCTAGCCCAGCGTCTGGCACATGGGAAACCCTCAAAAAATCTACTAAATTAAATGGACTGCTAACTAACCCATGAAGCCTGAGAGGGGCACAGGCGTGAGAGAAATACAAGGGAACATCTGCTTTGCCCTCAGAGCGGTGGGGTCTCAGGTGGGCAGAGAGGTGCACATCAGGACAAGTTGTAAATGGAGGCCTGCCCTCCTGCTGGTGTGAAATGCAGAAAAGTGCACCCCCAGGCCAATGCTCCCCCTCCTTGAGGAGGGACCAGCACCTCTGCCAGCCCTCCCTTCATCCCACATGTTTTCTCAGCCTTCCAGAATGCTGACTGCAGGCAGCCCTGTGTGCTCACATGGCAGCCCGTGACCCAAGGCCTCTGACCCAGGACAGCTCAGGATGCTGACTCTACGGGAAAGGACCAATCGGATGTACAGAAATAGACCTGCCAGTGGACCAAAGTTAGAATTCCACAAAGGCGCCCTATGCTGTGTGCGGAGAGAGCTCAAGACTTTCTCAAAGACTCAGGCCCTGTGGTGAAGAGAGAACATGGGGGCCCAAACACATTAAATGCCAGTTAAATCCAGAGGCACTGACAAAATGGCCTTCAAGAAGCTGGTTTAATTTCTGACTCCTCCAAAACAGGTACTGGGATGTAGATTAGAGAGCCTGTTTTCTTTTAGCAGTGTTGAATGACAAGCACACCGCGGGGCAAGACCTCTAAATGGAACCATTTTCCCATAAGGTAATCCAACCCTGGTAGTTCCCTCCCCGGTTGGAGAAAACTTATCCCGCCCCCACCTGACACCGTGCCTGGGCCCGGCTCCCAGCACCCTGTCCAATGGTCCAATGCGCTCAGTCAACAATAGTGTCAGACAATATGTTTCATCTGCTCCTGTTCAAGCTTAGCCTTCAGGTCAATTTAGCAAAGGAAAGCAAGGTGTTCCGCTGCCTTGAGGCCCCTCAGCCAAAGGGAAAGGAGGAATCTTCAAAATGCTGTTTACAACTTGTGCTAAACAAAAATGAGCCCCTGTAACCCCTCCCTGAAAAGTGGGCTCGCCAGGTGACAGACACAAGATGTGACTGACTCACGGCTCACCTTTTTAAAAACCCCAGACAGGAGCAAAACTAACACCAAGGAAAAGTGAATCAGAGTAGGCCGGGGCCTGGGCTGGACAGATGCACAGAGCAGACAGAACTTCTAGGCTCAGGACATTCGTATCTTCATTATGATGATGATTTGGGGGTGGGGGGAGGGTTGTTTATTAAAATTCATCTAACTGTACATTTGGAATGGCAATTTTATTTAATGAAAAATCATACCTCAATAAGATCGGCTTAAAATCAATTAGCAAAAAAGCATGATTACTCAAACAGTGACCAAAAGTCAAAAGAAGGGGCCTTAAGTCCTCCTCCCCACCTGGGCACGGGGTCTCCCCTGAGCACCCCTCCTGCTGACACAGGGGGGTTACAGAGGGGGATCTGGGACCACCCCGATGGAGGGAACGTTCCAGATTTGGAAACCTTAGAACGAAGCTATGAGACCTCTTCCCATTTCCTCTGGACATTCACCCTCCCAACTATGACTGGCTTCAGCAAGTGTTAAAATTAACTTCAAGTTCCTTACCGGAATGCAAATAATAAAAAGAGGAAGTTGGGCTGGGAGGAGCAAGAAAAAAAAATAGCCTCTTCAGTCTTAGCCAGAAAGTGGACTTCCTATTCAAAACATAAACAAAACCCCACACCACAGAGAAAACTGAAGGGGTGGCCCCTCCCACAGCAGCCCCCCAGCGCTGCTCCATCAGGCTCAGATGTCCCCTCCTGAGGGCTTCACTGGCCAGCCAATGTCCTTCCCACTGGTCACTGCGTTTTGTTCCTCACGTTCATTTACTCTGTTGTTTACTCTCCCCTGGTCCCCATACAAATTCCTTGAGGTCAGGGGCCTGGAGCTAAGCAACTGACAAACACCTGAGTGACAAGGCATGAACACTGAGACCTGAGATTACAGTGCGAGTCTCCACTCCGATCCCACCATTTTCCCTGGGAAATCAGCTCATCCATTTCACCACCTCCTTCTCAGGAAGTACAAACCCCTCTCCACCCCTGGCCTCCTCGGAGGAAGCCAGCTCTCGGGGAAACCCACAGTAAGAGAGCCCTGGCTTACCAGAAGAGGATCCGTAAAATATTGGCCACCAGGAGCACCAGGCACACGTAGGTAGAGAAGCCCTCGGCGTTCTGAGTCCTCCGGATGTCCCGGTACTGCGGGATGTAGGGCACCACCCCTCCGAAGACCATGGCCCCGGCCGCACCCCAGGAAACCAGCTGGTGCAGCGGGACCAGAAGCCAATCCAAGCCTTGAGCGTCCATCGCGAACCCCCGTGCCGCCCCGCCAGCGGGCTGGCGTCCACCTGGCCGTGTGATGGTATTATCGTTATGATTGTATTAGGATGTAGTGACCCCCATATTTCAATATTAAGTTGTAACCCTGTGTGAGACCCACAAAACCCGAATGTACTTTCCCAAATGAGTGAACGCCCAGAACTTGTACCCTAGACCGATATCGCACCAGTATAGCACACCACAGCCGGCAGCCACCGATAAGGACCATCGTGTTTACTCAGCCACATAACAGCCCCGGACTTTTGATACTCAGTGTCTCCTGCCCCAAGAGACTGCTGGGACGGGCGCCGGCGGGTCCTAGAGAGCAAATTGCGCCGGGGAGGTGGGGACCCGGCGCGGAAAGGTTGGGGCGGCCCGCGGTAGGAGATGCCTGCCTGACTGAGCCGCTTTTTCGGGGGCAGGTGCCCGCGTAGACGGTCCCCACGTGTCCCCGGGCGAGGGCCATGTAGACTCGGCGCTCGGCCACCGGGAGCGGAGGAGGGAGTCCTGTCATCGCCCCGCAGTCAGCGCGTGGCCTGGGGACCCCTCTAGTGGGGACAGGATTGTGTCGGCGGGGGACATCACCCTTCGTGGGGACCAGGGAGCGGCCCCCAAGTGACTCCAGGGGCCCTCCCACGCGGTCATTCTCTGGCGGAGTCGGGGCTCCATCCTAACCTAGGGGACACCCCGGAGTAGGATCAGAAGTTTGGGAGTCTCACGGGGTAGGGTGGGCGGCTCTTCTGGGGACGAAGCCCAGCAGCCGCCCAGGGTTCTCAGTGTTCCCGCATCACATACGGGATGCCTGACCACAGTGGGCCCCAGGGCCCAGGACCCAGGACACTGGGGCTGGGGCTGGGAGTGCACCGGGGCCCAGGTGGGTGGTGGGGCAGGAGGACCCTGTGTGAAGCCAGCCAACCCTGCCCTCCAGGGACCTGAGCAGGTGGGGCTCAGGGACCCCACGATTCTGTCTATAGAGGAGCCCTATGAGGTCTCCCCTCAACCAGGGCAGACCCTAAGCACTCCAGAAGGAAAGGCCTGGTGGATGAGCGGGTGGCCCCAGGAGCACACACCTGGTCCCCATCTTCCCCTCCACTCAGGTCTGGCTGCTTGCTTCCTACCTGGTAGGTTTTGTGGGAAATCCTAACAGTTACAGCCTGGCTAAGAGCAGCTCCCCAACAAGCCTGGTGTGATGGGGAGGGGGTGGGGGGCTGGAAAGAA
>NW_006289416.1:6483300-6488932 GCF_000327345.1 Myotis davidii | reverse complement strand
ACTTATAGAAAAATTATTTTTTGTGAAATATTAAAGAGCACAGGGAATGACCACTCTGGCCAAGCCCTAGCTGCACCATATAGATAAGACCATAGCTGAATGCTACCCTTAGGAATGACGTATGTAAACATGATAGACACCTTCTGAGTGACACTGTGATAGATAACCAGCTCGTACTCTGATTAACACTTGTGTGATGACATATGTTACTGATAGCCACCTGGACTGCCATGGGCTAGAACAGGCTTAAAAACAAGTCCCCGACTTCAGACATTGATCACCTTCTTGCTCCACGCCGGACAGCAGAACAGCTAAACCTCTGATCACTGATCATGAGGCTTCGGTCACCCTCCTCCCGCTGACTCGACCCAGCCAGACAGCCAGGCACCCAAAGACAGACCTACTGCTGCCCACAGAAGACACTATTCTTTTCTGCGGACCCTGTTAAGTTTGAGCCCACTGCACCAGGAACCCTGTGAGTAATAAAGTGTGCTATGTGATTTGCAACTACATATTCTTGTGTGGCGTAATTCCTCTGGCAGTCTTAACTATCCTATATAATAAAGAGGTAAAATGCAAATTGACCCTCACCCCGTTGCACAAGATGGCCACCCCCATGTGGTCAAAGATGGCTGCCACAAGATGGCTGGCAGGGAAGGGTAGTTGTGGGCAACCAGGCCGGCAGGGGAGAGCAGTTGGGGGGACCTGGCCAGCAGGGGAGGGCAGTTGGGGGTGACCAGGCTGGCAGGGGAGGGCAGTTAGGGGGCGACCAGGGGAGTGGTTAGGGGGTGATCAGGCTAGCAAGCAGGCGAGTGGTTGGGAGCCAGCAGTCCCAGATTGTGAGAGGAATGTTCCGGACCTAAACCGGCAGTCGGACATCCCCCAAGGGGTCCCAGATTGGAGAGGGTACAGGCTGGGCTGAGGAACACGCCCCCCTCCAGTGCACAAATTTCAGGCACTGGGCCTCTAGGTCAGATGATAATGCCTACCCTCAGTCCTGCTTGCTTAGAGTAGTCTCTTCACTAGCAACTACTCAATGTCCGAATACCTGCACGGTTAAGTTTATCTCAAGGGACGCCTTGGATAACGCCCCGTATACTCTACTCGGACATCTGGGTTATCACAATTCACTGTCCACTAGAAATGACAGAGAGCACAGCACCAGGCATGAATAGGAAAACAAAAACACAACACAGAGAAGGAAGCCAGATTGGGCTGGAAAGAAACTAGACGTGTTCCTACTTAGCCACTTCCTCCCCAGCTGTAAAGATTCTAGAACAGTGGTTCTCAATCTTCCTAATGCCGCGACCCTTTAATACAGTTCCTCATGTTGTGGGGACCCCCGATTTCATTGTTACAAATTGAACATAATTAAAGCATAGTGATTAATCACAAAAACAATATGTAATTATATATGTGTTTTCCGATGGTCTTAGGCAACCCCTGTGAAAGCGTCGTTCGACCCCCAAAGGGGTCGCGACCCACAGGTTGAGAACTGCTGGTCTAGAATGTTCCATTCTCTCTGTTCTGGAGGTTAGAGGAAGGACACAGGCTGCCCTTCTGGCACTGGAGCATCTGGGTCAGGCTGTTGACCCTGTTTTCCTGGCACATATAGGCAAATTGGTGGCCAGCCCAAAGCCACCTGCTACTCTGAGTCCATCAGGCTTTTTTGGGGGGAGGAGCACCCACACCAGGGAGCACCACCAGAGTCCACTCAAGTCTGGGCAGCCTTGGGGGTAGCCAGGTTTGAGAGCCACTGTTTTAAAAAAACAATACCCAATATAGGAAATCCTCAGGACTCAGAATAATTTGCTTCCAGGAAAAAGGCCATTACTTTCAATGTGGCCAGAATTGCAAAGTAAAAAGTTAGTTTAAAAATAAGCCTTGGCCAGTGTGACTCAGTTTGTTGGAGAATTATCCAAAAGGTGGTGAGTTGAATTCCCGTCAGGGCACATATCCAGGTTGTGGGTTCAATCCCCGGTCAGGGCAGCAACTGATCTCAATGTTTGTTTCTCTCTCTCACTCTCTTTCTCTTTCTCTCTCTCTCTCTCGCTCTCAAAATAAATTAAGTTTAATTGAAAAATAAAAATAGTTGATAATATTACATTAAAAAATGAAAGCTAGCCCTAACTGGTTTGGCTCGGTGGCTAGAGCATCAGCCTGCAGACTGAAAGGTCCCAGGTTCAATTCCAGTCAAGGGCATGTACCTTGATTGTGGGCACATCACCAGTGGGGAGTGTGCAGGAGGCAGCTGATCAATGTTTCTTCTCATCAATGTTTCTAACTCTCTATCCCTCTCTGTAAAAAATAAAATAAAAATATATTTTTTAAAAAATGAAAGCTAAAATTAGGAAAATATTGCAACTATTTTAAAATGAAAAGCAGAATGGCCAGCATGGCTCAGTGGTTGAGCATCGGCCTATGAACCAGGAGGACATGGTTTGATTCCCGGTCAGGGCACATGCTTGGGCTGTGGACTTGATCCCCAGCCAATCAATGATTCTCTCTCATCATTGATATTTCTATCTCTCTCTCCCTTTCCCTTCCTCTCTGAAATGTTAAAAAAAGAAAAGAAACAAAATTCTATACTAAAGTCTGCATACCCAGATCTATATCCCCAAAGAACACCTCTTTTATTACAGACCATTTGAGAATTTACAAACATAGGAAAAAGAACAGGTTGTAGCACACTGAGCCCCATGTGTCCCTCACCAACATCAGTAACTATAAAGGAGCTTTTAGTGAATATAAAATAAAAATTGAACAGGATAGTCTAATTGACAGTATTTCTCCCTTTTTCAGCCATAACAGTGAATCTTTTTTTTTTTTAAAGAATATAAAGAACTTTTATTTGTGTAGAGATTTGCTCTTTCTCTCCCTGGGAAGTTCTTTTCCAAACGCTATGTATACATGGCAGGGCTGACTCATCTTCCTCTGTTACTTCCTCTCAAATGTTACTTCCTCTGTTCATGTTTTCTGAATTTATTGGTCAACCGTGAATCTTAAGATCAGCAGCATCTTACATTAAAGGCTTTAGAAACAAGACCATCACATGGACTCCTATGTGGGGCATTTCCACTGACATTTACTCTTCACAAGACAGAGTTTCCTCATACATTTGGTCACACTATGATGTTCTCATCTATCAAAATTAAACTTTTAGTCTTCTAATTTAAATTTTAAAAAAATATATTTTACTGATTTTTTACAGAGAGGAAGGAAGAGGGATAGTTAGAAACATTGATGAGAAACATCGATCAGCTGCCTCCTGCACAACCCCTACTGGGGATGTGCCCACAACCAAGGTACATGCCCTTTTTTTTTAGGAGGCAGCTGATCGATGTTTCTCTCTCATCAATGTTTCTAACTGTCTATCCTCTCTGTAAAAAAATCAGTAAAATATATATTTTTAAAAAATCATATATGAGCATTTATTCCAATACCATTCACAGTATGGGAGAGCAGCAGGTCATTCACAAAAATCTGCTCTGCAGGCGCCCCTCCCCGATAAACCAGCTGCTTATATAAAGTAGGACAAAGATTACATGGGGAAGTAGGGATTACCGGCATGGGGAAGTAGGAGGCTGGGTGGGACTCTATTGTTTGGGCAACAAGGTTGTTAATCTTTCCATGATAATAGGCAGTTCTTGAACGAGAATGATTCCAAGGTTGTCTCCTAGGTCCTGGGGGTGTACAACTCCCAGCCAGGTCAGAATGTCCTTTCTTTTTTTAATATATTGTATTGATTTTTTTTTATTTTTATTTTTTTACAGAGAGGAAGGGAGAGGGATAGAGAGTTAGAAACATCGATGAGAGGGAGAGAAACATCAATCAGCTGCCTCCTGCACACTCCCCACTGGGGATGTGCCCACAACCAAGGTACATGCCCTTGACCGGAATCAAACCTGGGACCCTTCAGTCTGAAGGCTGACGCTCTATCCACCGAGCCAAACCGGTTAGGGCAGAGTGTCCTTTCTTTAACCAATCATGGTTAACAGAGCCTGATTAATATTTCTCATAACCATAGCTAGTCCCCAATAGTCTATCTTTGCCCCTAACATTTCCCCACTGCTATTTCTAAGATCTCGTATCTCTGAGATCAGGTTTAGATCAAAAGTCTCATCCTGCTGGACCGCATCTGCTTCCGCCTTGAAAGCAGTTCCCAGGGATGGGACACACCAAATGCAGGATCTTGGATATACGTCCTATCACCTGAGAAAGGTCAGAAGGATTAAACAGCACACTCCCTTACGTTCCTCACAACCGTGGTGATGCTGCAGCAGCCAATAGTCTACTGCTGCCCTATTCTAGAACTACCTCCCTGACTGGCTCAGCTCTTGATTTAACCCCTATATAGCCCTGGAAGTGGCATTCAGGGCTTTTACCATGCCAAAGCCAGCCCGGTCACTTCTACATTAAGGGACCTGGCCATTACCAGCGAAACAAAAATGGCCACAGCAATACAGGCAGCAGGGCTCCACAGGTGGAGATCGTCATTGCAGTCGGGTGCCACGGCCTTGAGAAAGTCTCTTTTGGTTCAGACCCTGTGATGTTTCTGAAGCATAAAGGCAGTCAGTCATCCTAAGGAACAGCCACACACACACAGACACACACACACACACACACACACACACACACACACACTGTGCTGTTAGTGGTGATAATTCTTTTGTCTCACATTTTGCTTCTGCTATTGTTATGTGTCTTTGCTTCCACAAATAGGCACTTCTTACTCAGACCCTTTTCCTCCCCCTCTGTGTGCTGCACAGTGTATCACCACTTACTTTCTGCAGCTTCACAGCACACCTTCACATTCTCACATTGTAGATCTCCAAGGTCAGTTGCAGTAGCGGACTTTCCCCCTGAACCTAGTTGCTGAAACTTAATATTCTTAACAAAATGGGTGTCTGTTGAGTGATTCCCACTTCCATATTAATGAATTTGCCGCCCACAGATGCAGGATTAAGAATTCAATGCCTAACTAGGCAGCGTAGGTGAAAACCTATCCAGGTGCTCAGTGTGAAATGACAGATCCTATTTCTCCAGTAGAGATTGGGTCTCAGGGTCATCAGAGAATGTCTGAGTAGGTCCCCATTCGACCAGAGAGATTACAGTTGAGAAAAATATTTTAAAATACAGAGGGAGAGGGAGAAAGAATCATGGGTACAGGGATTCTTAGCCTAGGGTTTAGAAGGTTAGCTGGGAAGATGTGCTTTTAAAAAGATATATTGTAGTAAAATATGCATAACATCAGATTTACCATCTTAACCATTTATTTTTACTTTTACTTTTTGATTAATCCTCACATGAGGATATTTTTTCCATTGACTTTTTAAAAATATTTATTAAATTAATTGGGGTTACTTACATTGGTCAACATGAACATATAGGTTTCAGGTGTGGGTTTCTATGTTCCATTGACTTTTATTTTTATTATTATTTTTTAAATATATCTTTATTTATTTCAGTATTACAGATGTTCCCTCCCACCCCCCAGTTAACCCCTTCCCATCTACTCTTGCCCATTTCCCCCCAGGCTTACCACACTATTTCCTGTGTCTGTGGGCTATGCATAAATGCATATAAGTTATATGGTTAATCTCTCCCCGCTTCCCCACCTCTCTCCCCCTGA
>NW_006289416.1:6482497-6482966 GCF_000327345.1 Myotis davidii | reverse complement strand
ATCATAGATGCAAACAGACAGATAGGCTCAGTTAAGGTGAAGGTTGACCTTGTCAGTGAAGATACTGGCCCAGGACGTAACTGCCCACCATAACTGCTTTTAGTTAAAGTTTAATTTCAGACCATCCTTTGTGGTTACTTTAGGTCTCTGAGTTTGCAAGACTGCCATGCAGGCCTCCCCTGAGCTTGTCAGGTCAGCATGTGGCCCCTTTCGTCCACAGTAGCATTAAGTACATTCACATGAAGTCGGAGTAGACAGTGGGTCCCAGGGCCTGGGGCGGAGTGAGTGTTTAATGGGACAGGAGGTTCAGCTTGGGAAGATGAAAGGACTGTGTGGGTGGACGGTGGTGAGTGCTGCACAACAATGTGCCTAAAACCACTGACCTGTGCACTTGGCAATTGCTAAGATGGTGCGTTTTATGTTGTGGATATGTTATTATTATAAGAAGAGGAGGAGGAGGAGGAGGAGG
>NW_006289416.1:6473733-6482416 GCF_000327345.1 Myotis davidii | reverse complement strand
GAGGGAGGAGGGGGAGGGGGAGGAGGAGGAATTCATGCTAGATCTATGGCTACCTCTTTCATCGCCAAAGTGATGAAAAAAGCAAACCAGAGCTGTGAGACCACTCAGACCAAAGGCCTTGTCCCTGCAGAGTCCCAGCTCCGCCCCAGGGACGATGACAGTGACCTTCAGGATGAAGCCGCCACCCTCCCAGGCCTTCTCCCAGGACCTGCCCTGCCGCTTCAGCGTCTCCCGGCTTGGGCAGCCGCGCCCCGCCCAGGAATTCACCACTCACTGGCACCTCAGTTGCTGGCGGCTGCAGCTCGTCCAGGCTCTCAGGTGTTCACTCCGCAGCCAGAGCCCTGCCAGAGGCCACCGCTGCGGGTACCAGATAGGATCACGGCGGCGCTGACTCACCAGAGCCACCTGAACCCCCTGGACCGCTGGCCCACCCGAGACCACATGGAGGCGCAGGGACACGAAGACCCGGGGGGCGCGCTGCGGGAACTGGTGAGTGGGGACCCCGCCCCCCTCACCTCCCTCCTGGCCCTCCCGGTGCTTCACCCCTTCCCGGGCCAGAGATGGGGGTGGGGACGTGCGGGTGCCCTGCTGTAGGGGTCAGCCCGGCAGTGCCCCCACCCACACTCCTGCTGGCAGAGACCAGGAAGCACATTTAAGCAGCGGTTCTCAACCTGTGGGTCACGACCCCTTTGGCGGTGGAACGACCCTTTCACAGGGGTCGCCTAAGACCATCCTGCATATCAGATATTTACATTATGATTCATGACAGTATCGACACTACAGTTATGAAGTAGCAACGAAAATAATTTCATGGTTGGGTCGCAATATGAGGAACTGTAGTTAAAGGGCCAGAAGGTTGAGAACCACTGATTAAAGGCTGATGCCTACGTCTTGTTAAAAAGAATTTGTCAGATGTTGGTACTTAAACCTTTTTCCCCAGGAAGGCAAAACCCACTCAAGGAAGGAAACAGCTGCTGGCAGCTGGCAGCAGTCTTCACACAGAAATGCAGGTTCTAGATTGCAGGTTCCTGATAGATCCTCCCTTCCCCCAACTGGTGGGCGGGGTATGACATAACCTGCAGCCCAGAAATACCTGAGTGACTAACCAGGTACCTTATATGGACTATACATTGGACCACCAATCCACACCTGCCAAATACCCTAAGCCCTTGTCCTATATGGACAATGCAGTAAGCCACCAATCAGTGTACACTAAGCCCCCCACCCCTTCCCATTCTGCCCCTCAAAAGGCGTGCCCACCCCTGCACATGTTGCTGTCTTCCCCTTGTGAGGCAGCCGGGCAGGTGTTTCTCCTCTAATAAAGCCTGTAGTCCTGGTTTTAGGCCTCCATCTGATCTTTCAGTTCCCTACTCTGTGGAGATAATCCTTGAGATTTCATTTGCAAAGTATGAAGCAACATGTAAAGGTGGCCTGCCTTCCTGGCAGTGGTGGCATTTCTGTGAGACATTCCTGCCATGCTGATCCCAGCTAATGACCCCTAGGAAGGGGGCAGAGGCCGCCTGTGTCCAGGCTGTCAGCTCCTGTGAGAAGGCTCTGAGGAGCCCAAGGTGACTAAGGTGTTGCCTGTTGTCTTCCGGACATTGTAGTCCTGGTGCTCACGTGTAGGTGTAGAATCCTGTTGGGTGAGTTTCTGTGTGTGGTGTGAGGTAGGGGCTGGCCTGTTTAGTCATTTATGTATTTGGTCCTCAATATCCCTCACTACTAGTTGAGAAGACTTTCCTTGTCAAAAATCAACTATATATGTGGGTGATTCTAGTCCATGATGCTTAAAATGCCCCATATCAAGAGTAAATGTTATATATATTCAGTTGTCCTATGGTTTATTTTTTCAGGCAGAAAATCTATTTCAGGAACTTCAAGAACATTTTCAAGCTCTGACTGCAACATTAAACCTCAGAAATATCCTTTTCCATCTTATAGCAAATACTGAGATGCTTTGAACTGTTAAATTACCATGGAATCTCTTTTTAGTGGAGATTTGTTGACCTCGGATTTCCTTGCATCCTGATATAATTACCAGGCAGGTAATTTCTTCCTGCTTGACCTGCAGAACAGGGCATTTTGTGTGGCAATAAAATACGTGGACACACTGCACATGACTCCCCAGCGGGCCAAGCCCTATAAAAATCGGCGGTCTGCTAGGTAATGTCGTACTCTACGCACTCAGAAACCGGCAGACAGAACACAGAAGGCCTCCGACATAGGGTGTTACACCTGGCTCCCCTATCTGTTTGGTTTGGTTTTATAACTTGAGCAGCTCACTATTTTGTTAAGACATGAATTCAAACACAATTAGAATAGAATGTTTGTTTCCAGTTGGAGCAAATTCAGACAAGGGTAACATCTGCCCTACTTGAGCTCCTTAAAAATTGTGCAAAGTATTTGCACATGGAACTTGCAATTTCTGATTCTGTAGCTGGGTTCCCACAGATGGGAAAAAATGATTCTTAGAGACATGATAAAGTTAAACTGAGTTAATGTCCATTATGTTTACATCCTCATTAGAGTTTAGTTAAGACATAGTTAAGCATACCAGAGTAACACACATCCCTGAGTCTGTGTCCTCGCAGGGGAGCCAAGTTTCAGAGCCGAGCTCACATTCAGAGGCTAGAGACATTCTACACAAACCTCAGGGAAGTCTCTGCACTGACCCCCAGATGTCTTACAAGTTGCCCGGCCAGGGTATGTGTCAGACCCCCAGCTGGGCTGCAGGTTGAAGCAGGGCTTTCTAGCCACAGGCTCTGGGCTCCTTAACATGGAACTGGGAGAAATGGGAAACCGCCTCCAGGACTTGCAGAGGAATGTGAATGCCTTAATGGTGCAAGCTGGGATCAACAATGCTATCAAAGAACAAATGGTAAGACCATTACTAGGAAACTAAATAAGTTTACTTCGTGCAGACCTTGTGATTGCTTTCATCTTGAGAAATGCAATCCCATATTTGGTCACTGGGAATTGCTGCCTCTGTACTAGATGAGAAACCTTCAGGAAGAACAAGCCTTGTACAAATGCTCCTTTCTAAATAGACCCACTTAAACACTCTGTCATACTTCCTTTAAAAGTGTACATTTTAAATGAAATACTTTATTATTTAAAAATTGAACTTAAAAAATTTTAAATATAATAAATCTTGGATTTTACTCAAGTACCTATTGGCCCTCACCCCTCAGATTAATCTTTAGTCAAAACACAAATCATGATGATTTAGACATTGGAGATTATAACTACCAGTTTCTGTTTGAAACCACATATTCATGGAACCATTTAAAGAAGAAATGTTGCGGCTCAGTGGATAGAGCATTGGCCTGTGGACTGAAAGGTCCCGGGTTTGATTCCGGTCAAGGGCATGTACCTGGGTTGCGGGCACATCCCCAGTAGGAGATGTGCAAGAGGCAGCTGATCAATGTTTCTCTCTCATCGATGTTTCTAACTCTCTCTCTCCCTTCCTCTCTGTAAAAAATCAATAAAATATATTAAAAAAAAAAAATGTTGCATTAAGCCCTCAACCCATTGCCAGAGTCTGGAGGATCCCACCCAGCCCCACCATGCAAACATTCTTTTCCAGTAGAATTTTGCACTGAATCTTGAGATGCAAATAAATGCTTAGCTTCAGATCTCAGACTGAATTTATGTCCATGTGATGTATGTGGAGATGCACTTTATTAAGATATGTATGCATTTTCTACTGACATACTATTCTGACTATATGAACATATTTTAATAATTAGATACCTTCGTTTTTCTTGTTTTCCCATTTCTTTGACAATTGTCATCCTAAGTCATCTGGCAAATTATCTGTAGCTATCCTGCTAAATCAGAGCTAGTTCATTTATCCTATCTACATCTGGAATTCCAGTAGAAAGATGGCTGTCCCATGTCCTGCTACTCACAAGCACTCCTCTGAAATTCTGCCTGTAGGGTGAAAATACACCTTTCCCTATTAAGGTTGCATCAGACAGGGCCACCTGCCCAGCAGTCCTGTCTAGGCCTACTGGACACTAAGCCCTCCACTTCTGAGGGCTAACTGGTGATAAGCCAGTGCCTGAAAGAAGGGACCAGTGAGCCCATTTCTGCAGGATCCTGAGTTGGCACACTGCCAGGCACAGGATGGCTGTTTGAGAACTTTGACCCTTCCCTTCATCACCTGCACTCCAGCAGGGTTTTAAATTTGGTCAAACCCACTAAATATGAGGCATCAAATTAAATGATTAAGTATCAAGACTTCACTCATTGATGAGAGAGAGAAACATTGATCAGTTGCCTCCCAAAGGTGTCTGGGCCGGGGATCAAACCTGTAACCTAGGTATGTGCCCTGACTAGGAATTAAACCCACCACCTTTCAGTATATGGGACAATGTTCCAACCAACTGAGCCACACTGACCAGGGCAAGACTTCATCTTTTGATGCACATATAGTCATCATTTAAAGCAGCACAAGAGGCCAGGTATCTAAATGTTTGTTCAAAACTGTTAATGTTTTTTACATTAAAAGAAAGACCGAAATAAGTTGTAATCTGCTTGGCTAAATCTGTGCTTGTTGGTGGCACTAGGTCAGGCATCGTGTCATGGGTTTCAGTGGATTCTGCAAACCCCCTAAACTTAAGTTCCTGTTGGGGGTGGGTGGTGACTGGGAGGAGAGTCCATGACGCAAAATGTTAAATACTGTTCTGTATTCTAAAAGATCTGGCTCTTTGTCCCTTTTCACAGTAAATGTAACACTTTTCCCATGTTTACTTCAACACAGACAGGAGTGAGCTCTCTGGACACGTGTGACCCGGGTGATGGAATGTCAATGCTAATTGATGCGAAGCACACTGTTCACTCACCTTGATGGTGAGTCCACCTTGACTCCATCTGACTAAAATGAAAGTCACTTAACATTATGTATTTCTATAAACTGAATTTTTCCTATACAAATGTTCTGGTAATTACAGGTACATTCACTGAAAACTTAGATTCCAGTTTTTTTTAACTGTACATTAAATTCATATATAAGTAAATCTTACCTCTTTCCAATCTTTTTTCTTACACCTGCACTTACACTTGAAAATGTGATCAAATGAAAACTGTGCTTTTTGAGTTATAATCTACATAACTTGAGTTCTGATTTTCGTAGTTAAAAAATCATTTTGGTAACATTAGAAATTAAAAAAAACACAGGCAATGTGATAAGAATGTAATTCCAAAGATAACTGACACTTAACAAAAGATGTTTGCTGCCTGGCCCGTGTGGCTCGGTGGTTGAGCATCGACCCATGAACCAGATCACAGTTCTATTCCCAGTCAGGGCACATGCCCAGGTTTCCAAGCTTGATCCCTAAGAGGAGGCATGCAGGAGGCAGCCGATCATTGATTCTCTCTCATCGGTGCTTCTTTCTATCCCTGTCCCTTCCTCTCTCTAAAATCGATAAAAACATTATTTTTTAAAGTGTATAATTCGTTGATTTTTAAATACATTTACTAAGTTGTACAACCTCACCACAATCTAATATTAGAACATTTCTAGCACCCACCCACCCCAAACCTATCTGTTTGCAGTCCGAAAGATGTTTGCTGAATGGCAGAATGTCTCCCTCCATCCACACCATTTTGTAAATCACACAAGAAAAGCATAAGCTGTGATTCAATTTTTTTTCTGAATTAAATTCTAAATAGATCATTTTTTTTTAAAGATCATAAGCAGTTTTCTAGTGTAAGTTGCTTTCTATATATGTTTTTTAATTGATTTTTTTTTTTTTTTTTTTTTTTTTTTTAGAGAGAGAGGAAGAGACAGGGAGAGATAGAAACATTGCTAAGAGAGAAACATCAACATCGACTGGCTGCCTCTTGCATGCCACCCACTGGGGATTGAGCCTGCAACCTGGGCATATGCCCTGACCAGGAATCGAACCAGTGATCTCTTTGGTGCATGGGTTGATACTCAACCACTGAGCAGACCAGCTGAGCAGAAGTTGCTTTTTAAATGGCTGCATCACTTTGTTACCAGAAAATCAGTGGGCCAGATTTCCCAGACACTAGTGGGCATGAGATTCTTGGGGTACCGCTGAAATAGCATTTTCAGAAGTCCCCATGGGAGAATGAGATGTGGTAAAAAGCTGTGTTTGGAATTACTTTCCTTGTGTTGTAAAGTCTCATGTCCCTTAACCTAATTCTGAAAAAGGTACAGCTGGGAGTTCAGCAAAACCAAGAGCAAGGCCAGTGTCCCAAGCTTCACATCCATGTTGCAGCTGGGTCCAGTTCAGCATCAGGCTAAAGTCCATCAGTCCATTGTGTGGAGCCCACAGTGCTATGAGGCACATGGGTGAACGCAGGGGAACGTGCCCCCTGCAATGAGAGAGGCAGGAGCGCAGGCATGCAGAAGAGGCAAGGGCCAAGAGAGGGAACTTCTTTTGTTCAGAAGTTTAAATATTCAGGTTTCATGCCCTTGTAGTGGCCACACCTATTCTGGCCACTAATTTGTTCTCAGGTGTGACTGACAGACACCTTCCCAAGTCACTCAGACTTAACTGGGCATGCGTGTAAACTGCCTTTGTCCATTTCCTTCCCCCATCAATCGGTGGGGAACAGACTTGGAGAGTGTTAAATTAACAAAGCTGTGTAAATGGCATGCCTATATTATCTAGTCTTTCCTTTACTTCTTTCCTATTAAGTAATAACCAGGTTATTACAATGGTATCAAGTCACCATTTCCAGTCACAGTGTTTATGGAAGACTAATGTTAATCTGTCTAGTCCAGACAGGCCCTGATAGCAACACTCTCCAAACCAAACTAATTTAAACCAAGAAGGCAGGTGAACCAGAAGCACTGCTGACTCCCGAGGTAACCCTCACCTCTCACCCCACTGGAGGCAGTTAGCAATTAGATCTTTGTAGGTTATGGAGAAACGCTTTCAAATAATTATCCAATTCCCTTTTTTCTGAGCCAGAGTAAAATAAACATGATCGCCCCCAAAAGGGGTCAGTTGTAGGCTCTATTGTAAAAAATAACACTATTCCTGCATATAAAATAAATCATAGTCTTCATTTAAAAGTCAGAATCAACTACAGTTGGCCCTAGCCAGTTTGGCTCAGTGGATAGAGCATCGCTCTGAGGACTGAGAGGTCCTGGACTGAAAGGTCCCGGGTTTGATTCCCGTCAAGAGCATGTACCCCGGTTGCAGGCTCCTCCCTGGCCTAGGCCCTCGTTGGGGCTTGTGCAGAAGGCAACCAATCTATGGCTTTCCCTCTCTCTAAAAATTAATGGAAAAATATCCTTGGGGGGGGGGGGCGGTTGCTCCAGGTGTGCTCCCCACACACGCACCAGTGCGTAGAGACACAGATGCAAACCACAGATATACAGAATTAGGATTCACTCTCCAATTGAGGCCAAGAGAAAAAAAATGGCTTCGCCCTGCCTCCAGTAGGACTTAGGCCATGGGGAAGACTTTCCTGAAGTGTTGTTTAATCTGAAAGAGGGAATTAAGGGAGATTGTGAGGACATTTCTTTTTTTCTTTTATTTTTTTAGAGAGAGAGAGTGGAAGGAAGGGGGAGAGAAAGAGAGAGAGAGAGAGAGAGACATTGATTGGTTACCTCCCATACACACTCCAACCAGGGCTGGGGCTCAAACCTGCAACTGAGGTACGTGCCCTTGACCAGGAATCAAACCCTCAACCCTTTGTTCCGTGGGCCGACACTCCAACCACAGAGCCAAATAGAACAGGGCAGCAGCTTACTCTGTACTTAAAAGGAAGGCCCTCCCCCATCCCAATTATTTTATTGCACTTTATTCTTTTAGTGTGTATTCCTTCTGAACTTAAGCCATTAGATTCTGTTGTGGGTTGAATTGTGCCCCTTCTCCCCTCAGGGCCTCAGAATGACCTTATGTGGAGATAGGGCTGTTGTAGATGTAATCAGTTAAGATGAAGCCATGCTGGAGTTGAGCAGCCCTGAGCCAATGACTGGTGTCCTTATAAAAAGGGGACACCTGGACACAAACACAACTCAGGGAAAAGGCATGGAGAATATGAAGGCTCAGGTCGGGGTGGGTGCGGACAGGGTTAGGGAAGAGGCACCTGAGTCCCCAGATGTCCCGTCTCCAGACTGGTGAGACACATTTTCCTAAGTGCCTGGGCTGTGGTCCTCCGTTCCAGCAGCCCCGGGACACACATAGCTTCCACTGCCAAGTGTGCAAAACAGGGCAGCCCAGCCTGGCCAGTGTGGCTCAATGGTTGAGCACCAACCCATGAACCAGGAGGTCACGGTTTGATTCCCAGTCAGGGCATGTGCCCGAGTTGTGGATTCAATCCCCAGATCGGCATGCAAGAGGCAGCTGATCAATGACTCTCTCTCATCATTGATGTTTCTCTCTCCCTCTCCCTTCCTCTCTCTAAAAATTAATGGAAAAATATCCTTGGGGGGGGGGGCGGTTGCTCCAGGTGTGCTCCCCACACACGCACCAGTGCTCCTAACACATGCTTGGCTGATCCCAACCACCCACCAGCATGCTTCTGGGATAGAATTAGAAGAGAAGCTTGAGAATAAGACTGATTGAAGGGTCATGGATCATAGACTCCACAGAGAATACAGTATGTTTAAAGTATATTAGATGATATCAGAAGGAACAAAAAGCTTCCTTTTTAATCCTCATCCAACAATACTTTTTCCCCATTGATTTTTAGATAG
>NW_006289416.1:6467671-6473521 GCF_000327345.1 Myotis davidii | reverse complement strand
GGAAAAGGGGGGAGCCCAGCCTGGCCAGTGTGGCTCAATGGTTGAGCACCAACCCATGAACCAGGAGGTCACGGTTTGATTCCCAGTCAGGGCATGTGCCCGAGTTGTGGATTCAATCCCCAGATCGGCATGCAAGAGGCAGCTGATCAATGACTCTCTCTCATCATTGATGTTTCTCTCTCCCTCTCCCTTCCTCTCTCTGAAAATCTCTGAAAAAACGTATTACAAAAAAAACCCAAAAAACAAAACAGCCCACAGACTCCCTGAACTTCACTCCAATGGTAAAGAATCAAGTTTTTACTTCCAAAACCAGTAAGCCATATAAAAAAATAAACTATCAGGATTTCCCATGGTTGTGTATTTGTTTAGTTCAGCTAGATATTTACAGATATTTGCGAATATAAAAGTACAGTAGCCAGGCCAACGCCAGCTTGAGGCTGTGCAGCCCTCCTGTCCCTCCCCAGACTCCTCCTCAAAGGCTTCAGAGTCCACAGCGTCTCCACGTGAAAGTGACTCCCTGGGCAAACCCCCGCGCCTGGGGCCAGGCACTCAGTATCGGTACTTCGTAGAGTAGTCCTTCGGGGACACGACCAGGCCACGGCCTTTGCGGGCGCCCCGGTACACGGTCTCAATGATATCGATCATCTCCTGCTTGTCCTCCATGGCCCAATTGATCTTGTTGTTGTTGCCAGTGCCCAGGTCAATCATGATGTGCTTGTTCCTGCAGAAGAAACAGGCAAGGCTTATCAGAGGTCTAGAAGGGCCTTGGTTGGGTAGCTCAGTGAGTTGTCCCAGTATGCCAAGGTTGCAAGTTTGTAACCCAGTCAGTGCACATGCATGAATAAGTGAAACAACAAATCAGTGTTTTTCTCACTTGATCTCTCCCCCTTTCTCTCTCTCTAAAAATCACTAATTTTTTTAAGCCTCTACAAGGGACCCCATGAAAAATGTCTGTTTGCCACTGTTACAGCTTTGGTTACTCGGCTCAGACTTGACTCTGACATGTGGCAACCAGCAGGGCAGCTGCCATGTCTATATGAGCCGCCCATGTTTCCACTGTCCAGAATGCACTACTAAGTTGCCTGTCTAGAAGCAGATGGAGCCCTAGCCACAGTCAGCAAGTACAGGTCTCAGATTCACGACCACAAAACGGGATTCAGCCAACTACCTAGGTGAGCCATATGGCTTCTTCCCCGACTGACTGCCTTTGAGAGACTCCAAGGAAACCTGCAGAACCTGCCCAGACTAGGACCTGCAGAACCCTGAGCTCACAAATGGTGCTTTCTGCCACAGAACTTGTGCTAACTTGTTCCACAGAATATGAAGCTAATACACACCCTACACAGTCCACCTGGACCATCCTCACCAACAGGGGCTCTACTTGTTTAGTGAACATTAATACTGCTACCCACCAACTTTTGTAGTAACAATAACTATGAAATTTTGGCAAGTATAGCAATATTAAAGGGTTATTTCTTTCCTAATTAACCTTCCAGAACAGTTATTTTTGTACTCATGATGTTACTTAACTTGATTACATAAATCCCATTAAACATATGTGGCACCTGCACCAGACCCCTGGGTATGCAGCCAGTACATTCCCGCATTTTCCTTTGAAGCAAAGCCCGTACATTGTGGATACAAATTTGTCTGAGGCAATTAGGGAAATTCTATTCTTCATGCCAATAACTCATTGACTAGGGTCCACACAGAATGTTTTAGCTGATAAAATGATCTTGTGTTTATAAGCAAATAAATTAAGAACAGGTTTTTCCTCTTAGGTAACACAAAGAACATTAAATAGTGTCATGATATCATATTTTAAAATAGACATAGAGTTATTTTAAAACAGACATTTTTCATCAACAGATTATTTAAAGGTACCTTAAAGTTAATAAGAATGTCTTCCCTTTAATTACACTTCATCTAGGTTTCTGGGCAAAGTTACTTCAAAAGGGTAATTTATCACTGAGTAAATGATAAAAGTAGAATTGTTTAAAAATTATTGAAAGATCACATTAATTGCCTGGTGATACAATCTGTATGTAATGACTACATAATGACTTCCTTCCAAGTAAGAGAATCTAAAGGCATCTTGATTACATTAAATATCCAGACCAACAATTTCAATTTAAACAACAACTTTAAGAGAAAAGGAGCCAAGCCAGCATGGATATTTAGAGGTCACTGGTTCAATTCCCAGTCAGGGCACATGCCTGGGGAAACATAGAGGTCACTAGTTCAATTCCCAGTCAGGGCACATGCCTGGGGCTGTGGGCTCAACCTCCAGTGGGGGGAATGTGCAGGAGGCAGCCAATCAATGATTCTCTCTCATGACTGATGTTTCTATTTCTTTCTCCCTTCCACTCTGAAATCAATAAAAATATAAAGAGGACAATTTAAATAACAAGTTTGAGAGAAGAGGACGTACCTGAAGAAAAACATGACAGTACATGGATCGTATAACTCATACATTTTGTTGAAATCAGGTACTTCTGTAATATCCACAAGATAAATAACAGCAAAATTTTTAACCTAAAAGTAAAGAATATTTAAGAAAACCTAAAATAAAAATCAATTTTTTTAATTCTGTAAAAGCACATTAAAAATGAAAACAATCATCTGTATATAACAGAACAATTTTCAAGCTCTCCAACATTTTCCCAGTAGAGTTAACACAGAAAAATAATTCAACAAGCTCAGGATACCGAGCAAATAATTGGCTATTTACAACTCCCTTTAACATTTTTTTAGAATAGCAAGTTACAAGAACCTTCACAAAATATCCACAGACATATTATTCATGCTAATCTAGCAATAATCTATATGATCTTTTCCAAATGTATACTTTTACTAATACTTAATCACATGCATTGAACAACTGCTTTCCAACAAGCCATACATTTCCCATGTACTTGGGTTTGAACTCTTGTAAATAGTAACAAACTACTATTCTAAATAATATCGTATATAACAAGTTTTCTTTAAATGCACATTCATCAGAGAAGATTTAGAAAACCCAAAGAACTAAAAATAAAGTCACCTTCAATCCCAACAAAAACTTAATTACTGCAAAAGTATTTTTAGTATGTTCTTTCCCATTTTTCCTCCAAATGAGTCATGCAGCCAAGGCTCCTGGTATATTTATTTTAAACTGTTTTAACAAAATGTGATCATACTACAATATTTACTACATTGCTTTAATTACAAGCATTCTCTTATATACTTTATAAAAACACAACTTTTATGGCTATCCTATATAATAAAAGTGTAATATGCAAATCGACTGAACAGTGGAACAACTTGTCATGATGCACACTGACCACCATGGGGAAGATGCTCAACACAGGAGCTGCCCCCTGGTGGTCAGTGCACTCCAAAAGGGGGAACGCCTCTCAGCCACAAGCCAGGCTGACGGCAAGTACAAGTGGCCCACCTCCAAAGCAGCACTAAGCCATCAGTCGGACTTCCCCCTCAAAGGCTCCCGGACTGTGAAAGGGCGCAGGCAGGGCTGAGGGACCCCCCGTCTCATGCACAAATGTCATGCACTGGGCCTCTAGTATTAAATAATTAATTCATCAAATGTCTATGCCATTACTTTACCTTTCTTCTGTTTCTTTGATTTTTCATGACTATAAATAATTCATTTTTTAGGGAATAATTTTTAGGGAATAATTAATATCAATTATTCCCCTGTGAACATTCTAATCCTTAAATTTGTGCATACATTCATTATTTTCTAAGGCTAAATTCCTAAAATAGAATTTCTAGAACAAAGAACATGACATTTTAAAGGCTCCTTATAAATACAGGGGTAGGCAAAAGCAGGTTTATAGTTGTAATACAAACAAATCTATAATAATAAAAGGGTAATATGCTAATTAGATGGACGTTCTTCCTTCTGGACAAAGCCACAGTGGGCGGCTGTGGCAGCGGCAGGCAGGGGCTGGGGCCAAGCCCCTTACACAAATTTCGTGCATCAAGCCTCTCGTACAGTGGTTCTCAACCTGTGGATTGCGACCCCTTTGGTGGTCGAACAACCCTTTCACAGGGGTCGCCTAAGACCATAGGAAAACACATACATAATTACATATTGTTTTTGTGATTAATCACTATGCTTTAATTATGTCCAATTTGTAACAATGAAATTGGGGTCACCACAACATGAGGAACTGTATTAAAGGGTCGAAGCATTAGGAAGGTTGAGAACCACTGCTCTAGTACAACAATAATAATGCAAGTCCTGGCTGGTGTGGCTCAGTTAGTTGAGCACTGTCCCAGGCACCAAAAGGTTACCAGTTTGATTCCTGGTCAGGGCACATACCCAGTTTGGGGACTATCTAAGACTTTAAACTAAATAAATATTCAGAGAAAGAATTTTTTTTAATATACTCATTGATTTCAAAGAGGAAGGGAAGAGAGAGAATCATTGATTGGCTGCCTCCTGCACTCCCCACACTGGGCATCAGCCCGCAACCCAGGCATGCACCCTCTCCAGAATTGAACCGTGACCTCCTGCTTCATAGGTCAATGTCAACCACTGAGCCATGCCAGTCAGGCTAAAATCACATTAGGATTTTTCAGATGAATCCCAAGCCACATGAGGCAAGGAACCACGTCTGTAGTCTTTACTGATGTGTCCTCGGAGCCAAACATCTGACACATTCAAGGTACTAGTAAATATTCGTTGAATGAGTGAACTTTAACAATAAACTTATATTTCAAAACTCAAGAAACCCATTATTGTCACTAAGAACCATGGTTTTGGACAGTATGGACTTAACTCTATAATCCTGAGTTCAAACCTGCCTTAGGAGGTGTCAGGTCTAACCCCCTTCCTCAGAGGTGGGGTCCTGACAGAAGGTTCTCCCACTGCTGGCAGGAAGGGGCCATGCCACATCCAGCGGGGCGGCTATGTGAGCATGCTGCTCCTCACTCTGAATCCTCCCAGATTTTCCTCTGGAAAAGCTCCCACCTGACAAAGCTTCTCCTCACGTGGATTTGGGTTCCTGTACTGAGATGCCTTCCACATAGAGAACTATGTTGCCTAAACCAGCGGTCGCCAACCTTCCGGACCTCACAGACCACCAGTGGTCCACGGACCACCGGTTGGCGACTACTGGCTTAAACAGTTCACATCCATTAATGAATCTCCAGGTAACTAAAACCCCTGTGTATTTTTTTAATATACAACTGAAATTAAGGTAGGCGTCTATCTTTTCTCCATTTAAACAATGTTCACTTGGAAAATATAGAAATGAAATGGAAAAATCACTCTTTTGTATCCAGCCCAGTAATTTTCAAACAAGTTACATAATTTAAAAAAAACATGACAGTCATAATAAATCTATTAGTGTTTTAAAGTGAGAGTAAATGTTTCCCTTTCCCAACTCAAAGCTTGTGGATGTTCCAGTTTAAATTCCAATTTCCAAGTCCGGACAGATAACTGCTAGCACCTGTTCAGGAGCTGTCATGAGGACCACGTGAGGGTCAGTTTCCTACCTGGCACTGTGCCTGGCCTAAGTGTTCCCCTATCACTGGACACTGTGGTTGTTTCCACTTTTGCTATAAATGACAGCAATGGTCTCCTGAAGGGTCAGTTACTAAGAATGGCAGGACCATCTGACTATCGTTCACCAGGCTCTTCACACAATGCCAGCCATGTTCCTCAGGGTGATGCCAGCTCTACCACCTGAACATCACAACGTCCAGCACACCCCACACTTCAACTCATTTTTAACTTTTTGTCTCTGATATATCTAAAAAATGACAGTGAACTATTTTAAGGTGTATTTCTTTGACGTTTACTTAACCACTGACTTTCTTATTTTTTCAAGTTCTTTTCACATT
>NW_006289416.1:6463862-6467554 GCF_000327345.1 Myotis davidii | reverse complement strand
GGCTAATTATTACACTGCTACTTAATTCATTTCAAATCCATCAAAAGATTACATGGTAACTTTATTTTCTAAAACTATGTGCCCTGCCTGGCTGGTGTTGCTCAGCTGTTGAGCATCAACCTATGAACCAAGATTTCATGGTTCATAGGATTCCCAGTCAGGACATTTGCCCAGGTTGCAGGCTCCATCCCCAGTTGGAGGCATGCAGGAGACAGCCGATCAATGACTCCCTCTCAATCACTGATGTTTCTATCTCTCTATCTCCCTTCCTCTCTGAAATCAATCAATCAATCAATCAATCAATACACACACACACACACACACACACACACACACACATATATAAAAACAAATAAATAAAACAAAAAACTATGTGCCCTGATTAGCTCTATTTACAGTAACTGTTGCAAATTTTGTGATGTGAGATAGTAATAATAATGGTAGCTAATGATCACTGAATATACTACTTGATATTAACTCTGCCCTCACAACCACCAAGAGTCCGGCACTGGTATCCCTTTCTTACAGACGAGTTACTTAATGTCATGCAGGCAGTAAGTGGCAGAATCCAGCTCAGTCTGGGCCCATAACCACTGCTCAATCCTGCCTCTCATAGCTACTTGCTGCAAGGTGATTATATGCAGAGACACAAATCCAGAGTGAATACAAAAACATGCCTTCTGCTGGTTCCTATCGATTTCTCAGACTGAGCACCAACTTCCACTGGTTCACTTACTTTATATGATGCTTCAGAAAGACCCCCCAGTCATTCCTAAAAAGTTTCATCAATATATTTATTTGCCTTACATATAATTTCATCTAGAATGTATGATCACCAGTCAATATCACTGAGGTTCTACATATTTTAAACTTTACTTATATGGGCTTTTTAACACAAAAATTAAATGTCCCACTTATTCTTAACCACCGTGGAATTTAGGAAACTGAGCTGTGACAAACTGCTCCTACAGAATGGCAGACAGCTCAGAGGGGCACAAAACAGTCTCTCTTCAAAGCTGTGCATAAAATCAGCTGCTAAACAGGAAACTTTGTTATTACCACTCTGCCAAATTCCAGACAGCTGTAAAATCGGTAAGCATCTCTCTGTTTCAGTATAGCTCAAAACTAACCCAGCACAAAGAGGGGTTGGCACTGTCAGAGCATCAAGTCAATACACCACATTCCAGCTTCAACCCAGGAACTTTTACTCACTTTAAAACAGCTGGGATATCCAAACAGGGCTCGTAACAAGATGAGGAAGATCCCCCATTATCTGCCATTTCTGCAGAGGGAGATTTTTAAATAGAGTTAAGTTGTTCTTTATACTAAAACCGTCAATCTCAAAAATTTCTGTTGAGCTTCCCCAAAAGAACTTCCAGATTTATAAACTCATATTTTGCCCTTATACTGAGAGAAAGCAAAATGTTAATAGTCTTACAATGCATTTCAAGTTTGCATTTTGAATAGCTATATTATAATACAATATTGAAAATTTATTAAAATAAAAATCCACATTTTTGGACAAAAAAAAGGGTAACTTAAAAGACTAAAGGAAAATAGTCAAAGTGAGCCTAATTAAACTGCCCTTATTAACAGGTTCAATACAAGAAGAGTATGTCCACTAGTGACACAGCAATTCGGTCTCTGACATAAAGGCATTAGAAAGAACCACGCTGGTAAAAGTCCCTAAAAATTTATGTTAACACATAAAATATGTCTCCTAGCTAAGAGCATCTTGCCAAGTTTTGCTCAGACGTGAAGAGCCACCCAACCCTTACGTCTCTAGCCATCCTAGCCTGGCGCTGAGGGCAGCAGATCTGGACATCACCTGGTTATTATGCCACCACCTGCAAGGTAGAATCCAGAACACACACCCTAGATTATTTCAAAGTCAACATGCTAGTGATTTGCTTATCGGAAAGGTGCTTGGTAAAGTCTTCACTGAATTCAGCAGTATCTGCCCTTGACCACTATACAGTAGCTTAAACAATGAATAAATGATTCCCTGGCACCACCTCATTCAAGGCTCTCTCTCCTGGGTTCCCCAGTCACCTACCTCCCCAAGCTCCTCAGGGTCTTGCATGTCTGACAAGTACAGCACTCATACTTGGACCCAGACCTCTGTTGAGAGGTTTCTGAAAGTCACACCACAATTCCCAGAGGAGCTTCTCAAAGAAGCCGTTTCTGAACCTCACCCAGACCCATACAATCAGAATCTCTGCGATGCACTTGGTAAGTATGCCAAGTGGTACTTATGATGACAGATAGGGAAGAACAGTCCCTAAGGTCCACAATGTCATGACCCCTACATCACTCTGCCTCTCCTTCCAAATAGGAGGTAGTAAAATTCAGCTTTTCTTTCCTAAGTACTAAATATATACTCTGTTGTTATTTACTCACAGGTGTTATTTTAACCCAGCCAATATTACCATCTCCTATTCCCATGAAAGAAAAGATGGGCCCTAACCGGACTGGCTCAGTGGACAGAGCATTGGCCTGCAGACTGAAAGATCCCAGGTTCGATTCCGGTATAGGGCATGTGCCTTAGCTTCAGGCACATCCCCAGTAGGGGGTGTGCAGGAGGCAGCTGATCAATGTTTCTAACTCTCTATCCTTTTCGCTTCCTCTCTGTAAAAAATCAATAAAATATATTTTGGGAAAAAGAAAAGGAAGAAAGAAAAGATGGTTTCAGTGTTTCCACTTTTACTCTTCAAATGACCTTTCAAATCATTCATCAAACAGTAGTAAGTTAATAATTTCACTAACACCCTAATATATGTGCCTTTTGCCCTACTGTTGAAATTGCAAAAATCCAAATTAAAAGTTATCTTAAAACCACCATGAGGAATTTTAAAAAGAATTAAGACTCTGGTTACACAGAAACACCCTACAACTGCACCCTTACTTACTGTCAGCAAACAAGTCCCTGCATTTAAATCATCTGTTATAAAACAAAACAAAAAACGACAAGAAGAGCTTCTATGCTATTAACATACATGTTCGGCTTTATAAATACAACAGATAAACATGATACCAAAAAAAAGGACAATCCTTTTAAGCTAAGCTATTTAAAAGGAGCTCCAACACTTGCCAAAGTATGCAAAAATATTGTGTTCTCACTACCATAGATGCAAATCTTGAAAAAACACCCTATCTCTAGGAATTACTAAGTGATTTATCTAGGGAGAGGGCCCATTAACTTTTCTGTAACGTATGGCAACTTCTCCCAGAAGAAAAACGCATAACCTATTGTGTACAATTTCAGGGAGCTCGTCTTCACATCACTAGGTCAATCCTACATCTTCTGTTTATTTGCTGGCGCATTAAAATTTAGGGCATGAACAGTGAGTGTGGAAGCCAGCTTTTAACCTCACTTTTAAATTTTCCTGTCAACTGGCAAGCCAAAAGAAAGCAGACACCGAGCTGACTGCCGCGCATGCGGTACCTTCTCCGCGATGCTGTACAGAACCTCGTCCATTTTCATGCACGTAGGGTCCCAATCGTGCCCGAACCGGATGACGACCACCCGGTCTTCTTCCGAAAGGATGGCCTGGTCCACCTGCCAGCCGTTGTGCAAGTGCGGGAGCATGTACGACATGTTGGCGACTCTAGCGGCCTCTGCGGGAGAGGGACTCGGTGGACGAGCTGCTTCCGGCTCAGTCACAGCACGCGGCGCTGGCGGGGGAGCTGCC
>NW_006289416.1:6450099-6463665 GCF_000327345.1 Myotis davidii | reverse complement strand
GCCCTCGGACGCCCCGCCCCGCGGTGCAGGGGGGCTGTGCTGTGTCAGACGGCGCCGAGCTTCACCGCGGAGGCCCCGAATTAGTCATTTTGCTGTCATGCTTCCCAGACAGAAACGTGGCAAAAGCAGTTAGTTCATGAACAGAAAAACTCAGGCGTAAGACTCACCAGACATATATGAAAATATTTCCTACCATTCTATGGATTGCCTTTTCACTTTTTATTGGTATCTTTTGCAGCACGAAAGTATTACATTTTGATTAAGTCCAATGTGTCTATATTATCCTTCGTTGCTTGTGCTTTTGGTGTCATATCTAAGAAACCGAGTTCATGAATGTTTACTCCTGTTTACTCTTACGAGCCTTATATTTTTAATTCTTACATTTAGATCTATGATCATTTTGAGTTAATTGTTGTGTGTGTTGTTAGGTGTCCAACTGCAGGTGGTCTGCAGGTGAACGGTGACGCTGAGATGAGCTCGGCAAGCAGGATTGAGTTTAGAGAAGCAGAGGGCTACTGCTCGCTCAGGCGAGTAGCAAAACCTCCGAAGTTCTCATGGCTTTTATTGGGGAGTACAGCAAGTGACAATGGAGTACAGCAAGTGACAATGTTAAACAGGCATGCCTATGAGATCATCTGAGCTAAGTTATACATTAAACTATTAATTAACAGTATTGTTCAAAGACCCTCTCAACCAGCAGCTCTGTTCCTTCCCTTGTTCTTTCCATGCTCTCATGGACTATTTATCACCTCAAGGAAATTCTGCCTCTGAACAATAAATCTTGCATGCAAGACTTTGTTTTGACGCGGCCCGACTATTTATCACCTCAAATAAATTCTGCCTCTGAACAATAAACCTTGCGTGCAAGACTTTGTTCTGGCGTGGCCCGCTTGCAGGCCCCCGTGTGTTCTTGGCAGAACGTTCCTCTTGTAGTTAACTTCTCATTCCACTTGACCGGCTACACCAACTTCATTCAATTACATGTGGATATCCAGTTGTCCCTCAGCGTTTTTTGGAAAGATTATTCCTTCCCCATCAAATTGCATTGGCACCCTTGCTTAGGGGGGGTGTGTGTTGTTCCAGGCAGAGGCGGGACTGGGGTTGGGCTAAATGTAGCTGGGGCGGAGACGCGGGTAAGGTGTGTTAGGCAGGTGGGAAGTCACTGTAATCTCTGACTCTGCGAGGAACTTGCCTGGGAGACTGGGCTCCACCAGAGCGTCCCTGAGATCTTGAGTCCTTTGGAAAGGTAAGTGTGCCCCTAGTTTGTTGTGGCGAGGGCGGAAGACTGGATGGAGCTCTGAAGTAAGGGCGTGGTGGCTTTGACCCCAAACCTCCCCTGTGACAGGCATTTAAATCCTAAACCCATCCTGACCTGCATAGCAGGACCCTAAAGGATTTAACTGGGGAAATGCAACGTTGCCTCATTTGAGGCAGGATGAAGGCGGCTTCAGGGACTCTGCCAGAATTTAGAGGTAAATTTGGACAGGTGTTTATTATTTTTGCTAAGCTGTAGGCAATGGCACATTAAATGGGTAAAATTTGTGGTACCCACATCATATTTTAGTTCATAGTTTACACCAGTGGTTCTCAACCTTGGCTGCACATTAGAATCACCTGGGAATCTTTTTAAAATCCTGATTTCTGGGCCTCATCCTCCGGAAATTCTGTTTCTTTGTTACTAATGTTGTGGCCCCACCCCCTAACAAAGAAACAGAATTTCCGGAGGATGAGGCCCAGAAATCAGGATTTTAAAAAGATTCCCCGGTGATTCTAATGTGCAGCCAAGGTTGAGAACCACCGGTTTACACCCTTACATGAATCCAGTTTTTTAGGAGCTTAGCACCTGTTTTTGCAGAGATATATTGTGATAGTATTGGTTTTAAGTTATATTGGATTTGTTGATACCTGGTAACTCAAGAAACCTCACAATTGTCAAGGAATCTGTAAACCCTTCGGCATATTTTAATCTTTTGGGTCCCCTTATCTAGTCATACACTGATCAGATAATTGTCAGTCAAATAAAATATCTCATGCTCCTTTGTTGGACTCTGGCCCATGATTGGAGATGGTTAAAGTCCAGTGCAAGAGAAAGAGACCAAGAAAGGCATGAGCCCTGCATCTGCCTGATGCTCCCATCACTGTTACTTTCATTTCTCTCAACTGGGAATCTCACCCCCTCTTATTATTTGGAGCAGCCATGAGTCACTTGGAGAATCTTGAGTCTTTTCCACATAAAACCACTGACAATAATGGTGTGATGGATATATGTCATTGCTCTTTAACCAATGCTAATGGAAAGTTGAATACAAAGTGATCAGGAATCATGCTTCCTCTCTGCAGAAGTAAACTAAAATCTTATCTTGAAGTCCAAAATTTTTCTAAACCAATTGCACTCTCAGCTTTAAACAAATGTTAAACATTTTTAGTCATGACCCAAAGATGCATTCATTAACCTCAATTCTTGAAACACAACAGGTTTTACTTTTGTAGGAAAGCTATGAAATGTCAAAAATATCTTATTTTTAGCAGTAACAAGGATGTAAAACCTTATTTCATTCACTTAACAGATAACAAATATCTTTTATTGTCACAGTAAAAAAAAGGGGGGGAGGGTCATGTCGACATAAGAACTTCCAAATCTGTAGAGAATATTTATAAGAGTTTATTTGAGACAAAACTGACTATTGCTGGAGGCAAGATCTCAAGTGCTCCCCAGAATGACAGTTTTCAGGTTTTTTTGCATCTGGGACCAAGGAGGGAATGTAAGGAATATTCAATGAAAGTGGGAGAGAGCAAGTGGGGGATTGGATTACAGGGGAGTTGACTAAACTGTGCCCCTCTTGAGGGTGGTCACACTTCAGGGGTTCTCAAGAATAGGATTAATCTAGCATTTCAAAGGTATGTTAACTTAGACACATAAAAACAATGGACAGGGTTGTGTAAGGCAAAGATAAACCTTTTACTTAAAAAGTTATATCCCTTCCCGTGACTACTGCAGTGACCTGCCCAGTTAGGAGTTTAGGACCCAATCATTCTGTGAGGTTACTTTCTATAGAACCCCATTTTTGTTCACAGACAACTTTAGTAGTTATTGCTGCATACATAACAAATTATCCTAAATTTTAGTGGCTAGAAATAGCAAACATCTGTTATCTCCCAGATGTTCAGGTCAGAAATCCGGGAGTGTCTTACCTGAGTGGTTCCGGCCCAGGGTTTTTCATGAAACTTTAAACAAGGTATTGAACAGGGGTGCAGTCATCTCAAGGCTCACCTAGTTGTTGGCAGACCTCTTAGATCTGCTTCCAAGCTCAGTCATGGCTTCTGCACAGGTTGCCTCCCAGCGTTGAGAGAGGGCAGGCAGGCAGTGATCTCCCAACACATCACTCTGCCATTTCTCTTCACTAGAAGCACACTCCAGGATTGGGGTTACACCAATGCATGATTATCAGGAGGATGTCATTGGAGGCAGCTCAGAGGGGATGATGGAGACACTGGTGCCTTCAGAGCTCTGGGTCTATTGACTTTCATAATGAATTGCAGCCTTGTTGTAATGTAGAAAATCTGAAGAGTAGCAGGAGAGCACATGGGTTGTTCTCTTACAGACTCTATTTTGATAGCAGAAATCATGGTTGTCTTTCTGCAGGCCATGGGGGATCAGGACCTACCAGGGGTTTTGGTGTCTGGATTTGAAGGGCCATCTGGTATATGTAAAGATCATGTTGGAGAGTTGCAGAAATACTTTAATCTCATTACCATGCAAGACCTGCTAGAAAATAAAACACAAGTGGGTCCAAAGATCCAGGCTGCATATATCTGGAACAGAAAGCCAGCTATTGATCAGGAGCTCCTGCAGAGCCTGCCTGCCTTGAAGATTGTTGCCAACGCAGGAGCCGGTTTAGATCACCTGGACCTGAAGCTCATCACCAGCTTTGGTGTTAAGGTGGCCAACACACCGCAGGCTGTTTCCAGTCCCACCGCAGACATGGGGATGGCCTTACTGCTGGCGGCAGCCCGGAGAGTGGTGGAAGGTAAATCATGTTGGAGTTGCTGGTTTTTCTGAGAGATCAGATGGCAGACACTTATTAATACACTAGAGGCCTGATGCATGAAATTCGTGCAGGAGTAGGCCTTTCTTCCCCCAGCTGCTGGCACCGGCTTCCCTCTGGCAACTGGGACCTGGGCTTCCCTTGCAGCCCTGGCTTCATCCGGAAGGTCATCCGGTCTAATTAGCATATGATGCTTTTATTATTATAGATGACAAATATAATTTTACCTTCAAACTTCAAATCCTTTCCTGGCCCTGATTTCTTTACACTGCATCCAGGACTTGGTGGCACTTGGTATTTGGAGCCCCTCCTGGTCATTTGCAGCCCACTTAGTGCCCAGCCCAGTCCCAGGCACAAGTAGTTCAGCAGTCTGTCTGCTGGCAGCCCCACCAAATGCTTCTCACTCACATAACAGGTGGGAAGTGTGTGTGTGCACGCTAATTCAGCACCACTGGGAAATGCCAGGGGGTCATTCGCTGACTGGTCAGCATGCCACCAGGGGGTGAAGGCCTCCATGTGAGTAGGCAGAATCCCATCTGTCCATACACTGGGCATCTCTGGAGGCATCCCCAGGAAAGGCAGGGTAGCTCAACACTCGCCCAACCTCCTGATGGAGCTTTGTTGTGAAGGAGTTGAAGAGAGAGAAGCAAGATGTAGTCTCTTTCTGTTTCTGATGTTGATTCACACACATACATATGCAGTCACCCACACATACTCACAGTCCCACACACAGTCACAAACATATAGTCACATATATACACACAACCATACACACACGTACACAGTCCCACACACACAGTTACATATGTACATACAGTCACACATACACGCAGTCATACACACATAGTCACACATATACAATCACACACACCCCAAAACCAAGTTTTTTCTTTTTTAAAAAATATTTTTTATTGATTTCAGAGAGGAAAGGAGATGGAGAGAGACCTAGAAACATCAATGACGAGAGAGAACCATTGATCGGCTGTCTCCTGCATGGACACCCTGGGGATCGAGCCTGTAACCGGGCATGTTCCCTGACCAGGAATTGAACTGTGACCTCCTGGTTCATAGGCTGATGCTCAACCACTGGGCCCAAAAACAATTTTAACCAGAAATTCTTCCTTGATGTGAAAAGAATTTCTCTTTTAAAGCATTCCACCAGGAAGTGCTGGTTTTGCTATGAGGACACTGCCATTTGTTCCCTTTGATTCCCTGCAGAAACGTTTGCTAGCTGTCACATAAAAATGCATGACAGCCATGGTCTGCCACCAGCATCCTATACCCTTGTGACTTTGGCAAAAGGTCCCAGGAAGGGTTGTGGGTTTCTGTGTGGCACCATCTCCACTCTCCACTGTCTTCTCATGTATCTTAGGTCACCAGTTGGCCACCTCACCAGATACAAAGAACTTTTCCACAAACTGGCTGGGCCAGGAAGTGACGGGGTCCACCCTGGGGATTATCGGCATGGGCAGTATTGGTTACAAGGTCGCTCAGCGGGCCCAGGCATTTGAAATGAACATTCTGTACCACAACAGGAAACGCAGGTGAGATTCAGAGTGGACCTGAGGTGAACGGAGCAGAACGTACACCATCACTGCCTTGAATGTGGCTTGGATGTATGACTCCCCATGTTTCATAAGACTCCCTACTCTTTCTTCCAGAAAGTGGGATTGATTGTCCAGAAAGCGATCATGGTATTATTACGATTACCTAGAAATGTGACTGTGACTTGTTTCCATTAAAAAATTTCACCAGAAAGAGATTTTAACTCACCTATAATTGTTATTTTATTATTATTACTTCTCCAGTGATTTTTGATCATGGGAGATGCAGTCCATAACCACTGAGCAATTTGACTGGTTCCTTTAGTACTGAGCTATATGCTCACCCACTCACTTATTCAATCTGAAAGCCATTTCCTTCAGCCCAACACTCAATCCTATTGATGCTGTCTGTCTCCAAACAACCCTCCAACCAACCCAAATTGTCTCTCACTTCAGCTACGCATACCCTAAGGGACTGATGGCCTGCTCTTGAATGCCCAGTCCCCCCTGCAAATCAGCCAGAGGGTGGCCATTGTTCACCACCTTGCAGTGGCTTCCCATGACTGGAATTCCACATGGAATGAAATTCTGGCTGATGAGAAATTCATGGCGGCACAGTGAGCTGGGAGGTTTTATATCAGAGTTCATCCCCTTTCTCTTTTCTTTTTTAAAGGAGTTAATATTATTTATTTATTTTTAAATATTTGTATGAATTTTTAAAAAATATATTTTTATTGATTTCAGAGAGGAAGGAAGAGGGAGAGAGAGAGAGAAACATCTATGATGAGAGAGAATCATGGATCGGCTGCCTCCTGCAAGTCCCCCACTGGGGATCAAGCCCACAACCTGGACCTGTGCCCTTGACCAGAATAGAACCTGAGACCTTTCAGTTTGCAGGCTCTATCCATTGAGCAAAATCGGCTAGGGCTGGATTTTTTTTTAGACAGTGAGGAAGGGAGAGGGAGAGAGAAACATTGATGAGAAAAATATTGATAGGCTGCCCCCTGCATGCCCACTAATGGGGATCAAGCCTGCAACCTGGGCATGTGCCCTGGATGGGAATCAAACTGGCAATCAAATGGGATGATGCCCAACCAACTGAGCCACACCAGCCGGGGCAAGCCCATCCCCCTTTTCTTTTCTTTTCTTTTTTTAAAATATATTTTATTGATTTTTTTTCAGAGAGGAAGGGAGAGGGACAGAGAGTTAGAAACATCGATCAGCTGCCTCCTGCACGCCTCCTACTGGGGATGTGCCCGCAACCAAGGTACACGCCCTTGACTGGAATCAAACCTGGGGCCCGTCAGTCCCCAGGCTGACGCTCTATCCACTGAGCCAAACCGGTTAGGGCTATCCCCCTTTTCAATCACTGCACAATGGACTGGGAATTGCACCAAGACAAATGGAGACAACTTTCAGTGTGATGAGAGGGCAAAGGCAGAGGCCAGAGTTCTCCAGGACAAGGTGAGTGCTGTGGACAGAGCATTGAGGAGGGAGCAGGGTGGGTTGGCCATTCATCTTTCCTCCAACTGTCCCCAGCTAAGACAGGTTAGGACAGGTTCGTATAATTTTATATTTCATATTTGTATGGCAGTGGTGGCTACCTGGGATGCTGTGACCTCCTGAAGCTTGGAATTTCTGTTGAGGAATTAAGTAGCTGTTTGGGGTGGCCAAAGCAGGAATTCAGATTGAACTGAAGTCAAAACACTTGCCTACATCTGACCTTGGGTCCTCGCTCCTGTTTAACAGACAGCACACCCAGGCAGTCTCCTGTTTTGTTTTTATTTTGTTTGTTTTTTCTGGAAACTGCCATGTGTTTGCCCACATTCAGTGATACTCCGACATGACTTAACGCACGTCTGACGCACGATCAGGCTTGTACCAGACTCTGGCGGTTCAAAGATGCACTAGGGGAAGGTCCTGGTCTCAAGGAGCTGTGGGTCTGATGTGAAATCCTGCAGACACTGAGGGCTCGGCTCTGAGAAGCCAGGTGCCCAGGGGGTTTCTGGGGCTGAGTCCCCGGCTCCCCTCAAAAAGTCCTTCCTGACACAACTTGATGAATTTCTCACTAGAGAAGGTCATTTTTCCTCTTCATTCCCATAGGAAATCAGAGGAGGAGGAAGCTGTTGGGGCCACTTACTGTGAGAGGCTGGATGACCTCCTTCAGCGATCAGACTTTGTGATGTTGGCCATGAGCCTGACACCCCAAACCCAGCGGCTGATCGGGAGGAGGGAGCTGAGGCTGATGAAACCTACGGCCATCCTCGTCAACATCGGCAGAGGTACCGGCCTGCTGTCTGTGTGGCTCGGAAACCGTGCAGGAGGAAAGCCCCAGGCTGGACTCTCAGCATTTCTAGTCAACCTTTTCCCTGGGTGGCTGAAAAACCCACTTAGACTGGTGGGGTGGTGAGCTTCTATTTAGAAATATTTCTGATTTTTGTCTTCACATCTTTTTGAACCTCAAATTAGTATTTAAAAAAAAAAATGAGAACACAGCAGGATGGGAGTTTCCAAATCCAAGTTCAGGCATCTACTTGGGGTGGGGACATCACAGTTTGATCTTCTAGCTGTAATTATGCAAAATGTAGGGGGATGAATTTTCTGAGCCTTCACTTTAAAAAAATAAGTTAGTGCTAGTTTAGTTATTTGACATTTTTGTGGTGCTGTATGTGTTTGTAGCCAGTTATAGGTTGCACTTGTGGTGTTTAGTTTTTTAGTGTGAATATAAAACGGGTATCTGGGGACTGTTTGGGGAGGTGGTGTGGTGAAATGAGCCAGTTGGTATCGAGGAGACAGCATCCTTGCCTGTCAAATGAGTACAGACTCTGCAGGTTATTGGAGGGTTTGGTGCAACTCTGTCGGTGTGGGCTTAGCACACTGCATGGCCCCTGGTAGGCTCACAATGTCCAACAGGGAATCAGCAGAATGACGTTCACGGTCTCTTTGTCAGACCTTGGACAGGGTCAGGATGGGTGTGGTATAGCAGCTAATGTGACCAGCGTGTCTTTCCTGAGCACTGCCTCACTGTGGTGACCGAAGAGGACTTGTGTCGTTAACTCAGGTCTGTTAGTCGATCAGGATGCCCTGGTGGAAGCTCTTCAGACTGGAGTCATTGGAGCAGCAGCACTGGATGTGTCGTACCCAGAGCCCCTGCCCAGGTAAGGAAGCCAGACAGTATCTAGAGTCCTTTCCAAATGGAGGGGTGGGGTCCTCAGACAATCACCACTCTGGCTTTTGAAGCTGTGTTGTCACAGAACTGTAGGGTCTTGGCTGGAGGGGCCTACCGGCCTCTGGGGACCTGTCCAGTTCTGCAGATGGTCTGGCCTCTGCTTCCACACCTCCAACGATCCAGGCGGTTAGGACTACAGTCCTGATTCTGTCATTTATTTTGAAACTCGATGCTGTTAATCTTGAAGCTCGCATTGATTCCTCCAACTTTGATATCTATCCACTAAGCAAATTCCTATCAGCTGAATGGCATTATAGAGGTTCTGAAAAGGTGGTCTTGACACCCTTCTAGGGGGGAAGTCAAAACTATATTCGTAATACTGTCAAACGTGATTTACTTTCCACTTAAATTTTTTCACAAGTGTACTATTAATGACACATGGATATGTAATGACACTCTGACAGCTAAAGGAATGTGTGCTTCTGTATTATTGTATGTATTCATGTTTTCCAGTTTTAACTTATAGTACAGTAAATGTTGATAGGCCCCACATAAACAAATGTTCTTTGGGGTTTTCAATTTCTAAGAGTGCAAAGAGATCCTAAGAACAAATGTTTAAGCACCACTAATCCAGGACAAAAAGTAATTCCAATATAAATTAAGAAGCAGGAACATTTTAGATAGTTCTCCACTCAGAAACCTAAAAGTCATGTGATCACCCCTACTGTCTAGTCTGCTAAAATGAGGTTTTTATTAGATTCACTAACAAGTCACAGGGCAACTACCAGGGTTATATCCCAAAGTTCAATTTATTCCAATAGGTGGTGCTCCCAGTGTCCCATGTGAAATGATTTTTGTGGCTATGCGATTCAGCAATTATTTTATGAATAATTTAATCTTTACACATCCATATTAATTTCTAATTTCTATATTATCTTTATAAGACAGACTTGACGTTTCATCTTGATTTTTGGGGAGAGACATTTTGTTGTTGCTTACTGTTAAAAAAAGGATTTTTAGGATTATTTAATCATACTGCATAAGTATTCTTTGCCTTACACAGGATTTACTACAAGATTATTTTTATTTTTATTTTATTTTTTTAAAATATATTTTATTGATTTTTTACACAGAGGAAGGGAGAGAGATAGAGAGCTAGAAACATCAATGAGAGAGAAACATCGATTAGCTGCCTCCTGCACATCCCCCACTGGGGATGTGCCCGCAACCCAGGTACATGCCCTTGACCGGAATCGAACCCGGGACCCCTGAGTCCGCAGGCCGACGCTCTATCCACTGAGCCAAACCGGTTTCGGCACAAGATTATTTTTAAAAGAAAAAATTCATTCACCAATAGTGTAAGGAGCCCCCTAGATAACCTTCAGGCTTAATGATTTGGTAGAAAGACTCACAGAACTCAGAAACTCTTTTATACTCTCACTTACAGTTTATCACAGTGAAAGGATACACATTAAAATCAGCAAAAGTAACCAGTGCATCAGGTGGAGTCCAGGAGAAAGGAGGCGTGAGCTTCCAGTTGTCCTCTCTCAGTGGAGTTGTATGGATAGTAGTCACTCCAGCAATGGTGTTTGACAGCACACCCAAGCCTCAGTGTCAAGGGGTCACATAGGCATGGAGTGCCCACATGTCTGACATTTGTGACTTAGTCTCCAGCCTCTCCAGAGGTTACAATGACATAGAGTGGGCCAGGATACCAAGTGAGCAAAAACAGGCATTCACCACAAATACCATTGTTAGCATAAGCTATCTTGCGGTGCTCCAGGTCCCAAGGATAAGGTGACAGTCATATAGGCAGTATATCTCAAGCGTTCAGAGGTTATCTCCCAGGAGCCTATCTTTGGAGTGTGCAGGTTTGAGCACTCTAAGCCTGCTTGCTGAGTTAATCCTTTACTACATGGGCCATTCCCTGATCCTTGACCTAGGCTGTCTTACAGCAAAACAATCACATTTATTGAAGCATCAACATTTATTATAGTTTTTATATAACAGATACAGCCAGAGTATCAGTATGACTATGCCTAACATTTGGAAGAGCCAGTTTGGGGCAGGGATAGATTTAAGCAGCAGCTAACCCATCCTATAAAGCCATTACATGCATTTTTGTATTTTTGTAGTAGTTTGTTTGCCCATTGATCTACCACTATTTGTAACTTATGATGAACTTATGCGGTACTATTAGTGAATAAATTAGCCGCTATTTAGCTAAATCTAGTTTTTCTTTGGGCCAGTCATTTCCCATTGGTATCATATTCTGAGGGGGCTTTAACTCAATCGCCCAATACAATTGATCAATAATATCAGTATTATCATATGACTTATTTGCATGAGGTAGTTAAATTCTATCAACAATGCTAGTGTTACACCATATCACAATATGGGTATGGTATTATTCAATTTCATCACATAACAAATCAGTAACAGGTATTTTCTATGCTTTCTCAACAAAATTGGCTCTGGCCTCACCCTGGCTTGTATGACTCAGTGGTAGAGCATCCGCTCACGCACTGAAGGGTTGTGGGTTTGATTCCCAGTTAAGGGCACGTAACCTGGGTTGAAGGCTTGACCCCCAGCTCTAGTTGGGGCACATGTGGGAGGTAACCAATCAATGTGTCTCTCTCACATTGATGTCTCTCTCTCTCTCTCCCTTCCTCCCTCCGTTCCACTCTCTCTAAAAATCAATAGAAAAAAATATATCCTAGGATTAAGATTAGCAAAACAAACAAAAAATTGGCTCTGGCCTCTACCCCAGATATTATTATGGACAGGTGTTACAATTGGTCATGAGTCAGTTATCTCTGGGTTCCAAATCAGTTAGGACAAAGCCAGTCACTCTGCGTTTTCTAACATGTGCTGTCAGAGAGCAGGGCCCACCTCCTGCCTGTGGGGAGGACAAGTGTTTTCAGAAAAGTTCTTATCCCTGCCAGCTGTACTTCAGGATATGCCTTAAGTGGATCAGTCCTGGGGACTGGGGCAGTCATCGTGACAAGTGCCCCCAAAGAACTTCCATAGGGTTTAAGGTCCATAGGTCCCAAGTGTGTGCCCCTTGAACCTCAATAGCTAGGATGGTCACATGGCTACTATGGCCTCTGTCTATTAAAATAGTCAGGAGTCCCTGGTTGGTCAGGTTACAGCCCTTTCCCAATGCTGGGTTCTAGTGTTATCCATCGTTATGTTTAGTCTGCCTGACCCACTTCACTAAAAACCTCATCTTTCCAGGCTGACTCTCATCCTTTGCCTTCTTCCTGGGAAAAAACTCCCTCTAATCTGCTAGTTTCCCTCTGGATGCCACTCCTTATCAAAGGTACATTCTGCTTGTCCTATGACCCAGGACCAGCACCTGTGACCCTAATGCCCTATTCTGTCTGGGGGCCCATTGATCTATCACTTAATCCACCATGCATGTTGTGCTGTTATGTGCTAATGGCCTGGATGCAGTTAGAATATGTGTTTTGCACCACAAAATGTAAGGTTCCTCATACTAGGGTTAGATGAATGGTGGTCATACCTAGGTGTAATTTAGAGTATGCTATAAGCCTCCTGCAGCCTTCCCCATCTGTATTTCAGAGATCATCCTTTGTTGAAGTTGAAGAATGTCACTCTGACACCTCACATTGGAAGTGCAACTCATCAAGCCAGATGGCAGATGATGGAAAATTTGATTGGAAGTATCCTGGCTTCTCTCAATGGCCTTCCCATTCCTAATGAAGTGCTACTTAAATGATTTATGTGGGCTGAGAATTCAGAGGGATTAAATATGGCTTTCCCATAATATGGCTAATGAGAAAAATATTGTTTTGTGTGTTGTTTTTATGTTCGAGTCCAATACATAGGTTGGTTTACTATCATTTTATCTGAAAAACTTAGAATAGTAACAATACTGATCATCTATTGAGAGCCTGGTAAGTGTCTTAATTGCATTCTCACTTTATCCTCAAGGCAGCACTATGAAGGAAATTATCATCATTCATAATGAAATTGAGCACAGTTATGTGTTTAACATCCAGAAGTTGCAAATATTTGAATTTGGATTAAAACCCTGGGCTAGGTCTGTGCATTTTCCAGTGGGCTGTTGCTTTCCATTTTGTTAAATTCCCATAGCTTGGGTAGCCTTCCTCATATTCTAATCACTGTTCATTTGTTTCTTTCAACATTCAAGCAATGACTATTTGTGGTAGGCAGTAGACAGATGTGAGAAGAGCAAGGATGATGAGCCAGGTACAGAAGGTCTCTAGGGCGGAAAGCCCTGGATGCCTAGCAAAGGACAACTACAACGTGGGACCTCCTCCCCAGGGTGACCTTGTCCCCAGAGTGACCTTTCCTCCCTAGCATATGGCTGGTCATGGGTTTGGAAACCTGACCTTTCTTCCCTGGCAACAATATAGGCCTTAGTTGTATTTCAGCTCCAGGCCCAGAAAAGCAGCAAAACTAGCTATGGCTAACCTCAGGACCAGCTACATTGACTAATGACCCTTGCTCCTGATGCCAACCAATCAGTGGAGACCCTGACCCAAAAAGGACATGACTGGAAAGCTGTCCAATATTCTATTGAGATCTTCCCCTGGGAGCTCCCCTAAGATCTACATCCTTAAATCCCTTAGAACAGTGGTTCTCAACCTGTGGGTCGCGACCCCTTTGGGAGTCGAACGACCTTTTCACAGGGGTCGCCTAAGACCATCGGAAAACACATATATAATTACATATTGTTTTTGTGATTAATCACTATGTTTTAATTATGTTCAATTTGTAACAATGAAATTGGGGGTCACCACAACATGAGGAGCTGTAT
>NW_006289416.1:6428393-6449203 GCF_000327345.1 Myotis davidii | reverse complement strand
CTGCCCCAGGGCTCTCTCGGGGGCTATGTGGGTGGCGGCCCGCGGGCTGTGGGGATACCCTGCGGGGCTCTGGACGGTATTCGGCGGCCGCAAGGCGGGGCTTCTTCCTGGCGGTGTCCGAGACCTGCATGGCTCCCCGGTCTCCTGTGGCAAGAACCTGCTCAAGAAATTTGCCTCGAAAACCAAGTACGGAGTCCCTGGTGCGGGGGCGGGGGGAGGGGGGAAAGGGATGGGGGCGGTTCACTCACGGTAGGGAAGGGCAGGGAACGGGGTGGGGCCTACCCGACTGGGGTCCGCGCAAGGATGGCGGGGATCCACGAGGCCGGGTGTGGAGTCCACGGACGGGCGGCGGTGCCCACGGGTTGGGCAGGGGGCCCACTACGCTGGGATCCGCGGACGGCGGGGTCCATGGCACCCCTTCAGCAAGGGCAGCCTTTGCTTGTTAAATGAATGATTATTGAAAGACCACCAGCAATTCCACTTCGTTAACATTTGCGTTTTTCCTGCCCTTTTATCTGTTCTTTTACAGTTGAGATAATATTCTCCTAAACATTGCGGTAGTATGAAGCAAAATGATGTATATTATATGTTTATGTTGATTCTTGTTACCAGTACCGTTTTTCAGGAGAATAGTTTCATCAGAAAAGAAAATCAGAAAAACATGAAAAATTTTCTTTCCATGTTAATGCTTTCCTTGCGGGTGGGCTTAATTTGAGAAATAAATTTGAAAGTTTGTCAGGATAGATTTTTATGGTAATAGATAGAGATAATGAAATATGTTAATACCTATGCCACTTTTGTAGACATATGTGGTAGATATTTTTTTTTGTTTTAATAGGCTACTTTTGAAAAGTTTTAGATTTATGGAAAATTTGGCAAAGATGGCACAGAGTTTCCATAAAACCATACCCTTGTATTAACTTCTTACATTATTAGTCTGATACATTTGTTATAATTAATGAACCAATATTGACATGTTGTTATTAACTAAAGTCCATGTATTATTTACATTTCCTTCGGTTTTATCTAGTGTCCTTTTTCTGTTCCAGTATCCCATTCAGGGACCAGGTAACGTGGTCATTGTCATCTCTCTCTCTCTTTTTTTTTGTCATCTCTTAACTGTGGCAAACTGCCCCTGTTTTTGAAGACCTTGACAGTTTTAAGAAATACTGGTTAGATATTTGTAGGATGCCTCTCTGTTGTGGTTTGTGTGATGTCTTTCTCATGGTTATACATTGGGGTTATAGGTTTTTGGGAGGAAGACCATAGAGGTTAACTGCCATTTACATAACATCCTGTCTGGGGCACATGCTGTCACGTGGTTTATCACTGTTGATGTTAGCTTTGATCACTGACTGAGCTTGTTCTATCAGGTGTATCCACTATAAGGGTACTTACCAACCATTCTATACTGTTGTCTTTAGGGGAAAGTCACTATGTGCAGCCCACTCGTGAGTGGGAGTTATGCTCATGAATTATTTGGAATTCTGCATGGGTGATGTGTCTCTTCCACATTTATGAATCCTGTTAGTACGGGCTCATCCTATATAATAAAAGGCTAATATGCAAATTGACAAAATAGCAGAATGACTGGTTGCTATGATGTGCACTGATCACCAGGGGGCAGACGCTCAATGCAGGAGCTGGTCAATGAGGATTGCTGGTCAGTGTGTTCCCACAGGGGGAACGCCGCTCAGCCAGAAGCTGGGCTCACAGGTGTTGAGTGCAGCAGCAGTGGCGGGAGCCTCTCCCACCTCTGCGGCAGTGCTAAGGATGTCTGACTGCCGGCTTAGGCTTGCTCCCCTAAGCCAGCAGTCGGACATCCCCCCGAGGGCTCCTGGACATCCCCTGAGGGCTCAGGCCTGGCTGAGGGACCCCCCTCCCAAGTGCACGAATTTCATGCATCGGGCCTCTAGTAGGTTATAATCCAGTACTCCTTTGTTTTGCTCAGCTTGTTCCAGTTTGACCATTGGAAGTTCTTTCAGTTGGATCCTATATCCCTCTGGGTATAATAACCATTATGGGGTTTGTGATGGCTTTTACATTTTTTATTTTCATACTAGAGGCCTAATGCATGAAATTCATGCATGGGTAGGGTCCTAGCAGCTGCCAGCTGGGGCCTCCCTTCCCTTGGCTGCCTGCCACTGCCACTCCCTGGTGGTCAGCCAAACTCCCACCCAGGGGGACAGTTTGCATATTAGCCTTTTATTATACAGGATTTTATTCTTTTTGGTTTTGGTAATCCTCACTCGAGGACATTTCTTCCATTGACTTTTAGAGAGAGTAGAAGGGAGGGAGGATGGGGAAGAGGTAGAGGGAGAGAAATATCGATGTGAGAGGGACTCATCGGTTGTTTGCCTCCCACATGGGCTGGTGATCGGTCCTACAACCCAGGTACATGCCCTTGACCAGGAATTCAAATGGCAACCCTTAGGTCTGCCAGCCAATGCTCTAACCACTGAGATACCGATCAGGGTTATTTTTAGCACATCCTTACTTTGTGGCACTATAGGAAGCCTGAGTTCTAGAATCAGCCATTTCTCCAAGGAGTTCTGGTTCCTCTTGATGGAGAATGACCTTAGAAGCCATGATCTGAGAGCTGAGTATGTTCATTTCTTTTGGGGTGTCAGTCTTTTAGGCCCTTTCAGTTGACAAAGCAAAAAAAATAGGAGTTTGCCCTAGCTGGTTTGGCTCAGTGGATAGAGCGTTGGCCTGCGGCCTGAAGGGTCCCAGGTTCGATTCTGGTCAAGGGCATGTACCTTGGTGGATGTTTCTCTCTCATTGATGTTTCTAACTCTCTATCCTTCTCCCTTCCTCTCTGTAAAATCAATAAAATATATTTTTAAAAAATAGGAGTTTATGTTAACTAATGTATATATACCATCTGTAAACATTGCTGTGTCACCATCTGAATCTTTTGTAAGTGGAACTTGAGTTCATATAAATCTCCAACTCTAACTCACTATCACATGGACCATTGTAGTTTCCTTTCCTTGCTCATCTGGAACCTCCCCCTGCACCACTGAGAAGCACCTGTTTACTTAGTTTTTCAACCCCAGTCATTCATCTATACCTCTTGGAGGTAGCTTTATCAGGTAGAGTGTAGTGCTCCCGTGCATTTGGGGAGATGTATTGTTAAGACCCTCTTTCTCTACCTTTGGAACTAGAAGTAGACTGTGAGTAAAAATTATGAGGTTGAGCCCAGCCGATGTGGTTCAGTGGTTGAGCTTCCAACCCATGAACCAAGAGATCCTGGTTCCATTCTTGGTCAGGATATATGCCCAGGTTGTGGGCTTAATCTCTAGTGAGGGGCATGCAGGAGGCAGCTGAATTATCTCTCTCTCTCATCGATGTTTCTTTATAGTCCTCTCCATTCCTTTCTCTTTAAAATCAGTAAAAACATTACAAAAAAATTATGAGGTTGAATTGAAACTGTCTTCTCTCTCTCCCCCGCAGCTCATGTTGTTGTCAATTCAGTAGATTCCCAGTCTCATAATATCAGTGTCTAAGTTTAGCTCCTTAGAAATAGTTCTGGTATCATAAGCTCAAGTTAGCATATGTAACTTTTCTCTAATTTACTATCAGTGTCTAACATAATTCTTATTTTCTCGCCATAGAAAGAAGTTTTGGTATGAAGGCCCTTCCCTGGGCTCTCACTTGGTAAGTAGAGTAGCAGCAATGAGCACCTTCACAGCCTTGATGGGCATGAGGTTCCAGAAGTCGCAAGGCTCCAGCCTGGCATTTCTTCCATTTCCATGTTGGAAGGACAGGGTCTACAGGGGTGGGACTGGTTGAATTGGTAATATGGAATTTGGACCTTCAAAAAAAATTACTGACATGAAAGTTTTCCAGAATGTCATATCTGTAATCAAATTCTGACATAGTAATGTCCATTCAGTTTTTATTTTATTTTATTTTTTAAATATATTTTTATTGATTTCAGACAGGAAGGGAGAGGGAGCGGGAGATAGAAACATCAGGGATGAGAGAGAATCGTTGATCAGCTGCCTCTTGCACGTCCCCACTGGGGACCAAGCCCACAACCGGGGCATGTGCTCTTTTTTTTTATTTGACAGGAAAACAAACTTTATTGAGCCCCCAGCCCTAGTTCTCTTTCTCCTGTACAGTCTTGGTTCCCTGTAGATGCCCAGTCTGGCGAGTGGCAATGAGACCCACTTTTTGGCCAGCAGGGGCCGGGGTATGTGCTCTTGACCAGAATCGAACCTGGGACCCTTCAGTCCACAGGCTGACACTCTACCCACTGAGCCAAACTGGCTAGGGCAGCCGTGGGCAAACTACGGCCCACGGGCTGGATCCGGCCTGTTTGAAATGAATAAAACTAAAAAAAAAAAAAAAAAAAAAAAAAGACCGTACCCTTTTATGTAATGATGTTTACTTTGAATGTATATTAGTTCACACAAACACTCCATCCATGCTTTTGTTCCGGCCCTCCGGTCCAGTTTAAGAACCCATTGTGGCCCTCGAGTCAAAAAGTTTGCCCACCCCTGGGCTAGGGCCATTCAGTTTTTAATGTGTGTGTATAAAACACACATACATATAGATATATTGCACAAGTTTATGTAATTAATGACTCTGGGGACACTGATAAAAAATAAACTGTGTATACTAAAAACCATTGAATTGTACATGTTAAGAGGGAGCATTTTATGTGTGGATTATATTTCAGTAAAAATTTTTCTTGAAATGTACTGGCAGTAATTTTTTAAAAATATATTTTTATTGATTTCAGAGAGGAAGGGAGAGGGAGAGAGAAATAGAAACATTAACAATGAGAAAGAATCTGACGGGCTGCTTCCTGCATGCCCCCTGCTTGGGATCGAACCTGAAACATGGGCATGTGCCCTTGACTGGAATTGAACCCAGGATCCTTCAGTCCTCAGGCCAATGCTCTAGCCACTGAGCCAAACCAGCCAGGGCAGTAATTTTTTCTTTAAAATATATTTTTATTGATTTCAGAGAGGAAGGGAAAGGGAGAGAGAGATAGAAACATCAATGATGAGAGAGAATCATTGATCGGCTGCCTCCTACACGCCTCACACTGGGGGACCAGGGGGATCAAGTTCAGGCATGTGCCCTGACTGGGCATTGAACCCTGACCTGGTTCATAGGTCGACACTCAACCACTGAGCCGGGCAGTAATTTTTATCTTGGAGGAATGCTAGGTAAAATCTGGAAGAATCCAGCTCTGTAAAATAAACTTATCTTAAAGCTAAGGTGGTTGAGTGTAACATTTGTTTCTTGTTTATCAAGGTGTTCAAATTCTTCCCAGCTGCCTTTATTGTAAGTTAGCACAAGTTTAATGTATAATCTAATATTAGTCTTTGTGTCTATTCTTCTTAATGCAGACTTACAAGCCATCCAAGTTGGAACTCCTAACAAAGAGCACCTCAAAGAAAACCAGGAAGGAAGACCACGTGCGCCTGAGGGCCCTGAATGGCCTCCTCTACAAAGCGCTCAGCGATTTGCTGTGCAGCCCCGAAGTGAGCCAAGAGATCTACGACCTGAATGTGGAGCTGTCCAAGGTAGACTGCAGGGGCCAAACAGAAATGGGACTGAGGATTGCTGGCCTAACCGTTAGGAAAAAGGCACCAGGTCACTCACAAGGTCTTTAGTTTGGGTTGTGGAAGTGATGCTAAGGGTGGCCATTTAAGTACTGAAGACAGATAGAAGGGATGATTGTGGTACGAAATCAGGGAAAGGAGGTATCCGACCAGATAGCACTAAGTGTGTGATCAGACGCCCAGAAAGTGTGATGACATGGAGCAGTTGAAGACCTGTGGGTCAGATGAGAAGTTGATATGTCTGCCTTTGTCTTGGAATAAAGTAGAAGGAGGTGACTTTCTGCCATCTGTCCACTTAGAGCAGTGGTTCTCAACCTTCTGGCCCTTTAAATACAGTTCCTCATGTTGTGACCCACCCATAAAATTATTTTCGTTGCTACTTCATAACTGTAATGTTGCTACTGTTATGAATCACAATGTAAATATCTGATATGCAGGATGGTCTTAGGCGACCCTTGTAGAAGGGTCGTTTGACCGTCAAAGGGGTCGTGACCCACAGGTTGAGAACCGCTGACTCAGAGTGAGTTTAGCCAAAGGGAAGTAGTGAGGAGAATAGTGGCAGTTCAGGTATTTTCAGTGAGTGCTGTAGGGTTGGGGTTGGGGAGGTGAGGGTTCGGTTTCTGGCCCCGCTTCCTCAGCTGAGAGTGTGTGCAGGAGAGGGTGGCTTGTCATAGTGCAGCTAGAGCACTAGCATCTCAGGAGGTGGACATGCTGTCTCATTAATTTCCATCTCCTGTGCATTGTTTGTGGAAAACCCACTTAAACTGAAAGGGATTTGCTGGGGGTGGGGGGGTGTCAGGTGTCTTTGACCTCAGACTTCTCTGCCTGCCGTGTGTACTGGAGGACGACTGGCTCTGCTGAGCAGAATGCACACACCCAGGACACCCTCAAGCGATTCTCAGCACATATGAGGTGAGGATGCTTTGCTTGCCAGGTGTGTTTGCTTTTGCAGCACCTGGAATTTACCAGCCCGTTTCATGATGTATTTTTGCTTTTGAGGGAAATTTTGGAAGCATTTTCTTTTTTTATTTATTAATTTCCTCACCCGAGGATTTGTTGGTGGTTTTTATTTATTTACTTATTTTAGAGAGAGAGAAAGAGAAATATCGATCTCTCAGGTGTGCACACCCCGACTGGAGACCTAGCCTGCAACCTAGGTAGGTGCCCTGACCGGGAATTGAACCCGTAACCTTTCGGTGTATGGATGATGTTCCAACTCACCGCTACCCAGTCAGGGCTGGCAGCATTGTCTTGAACTTCAGAGTATAATTTACATTTTCATTTAAGCCATAATCTAGGCAAGTGTTTCTCAGTGTGTGGTCCTCGATCCCTAGGGGGCCCCAGTATATTTTGGGGGGGTTCATGAGGTTAAAGCTGTTTTCATAATAAGATGTTATTTTCTTTTTTCACTGTGTGGACATTTGCACTGAAGCCACCAGAGGACCTGTAGTCATCATAGCTTTATGCCACATGCTCACATGAGTGCTAACCTGTAGGCTAAAGGGTCCTGGGTTCAATTCCAGTCAAGGGCACATGCCTTGGTTGCAAGCTCGATCTGGCTGGAGTGCGTGCAGGAGGCAACCAATCAGTGAAACATCGATGTTTCTCTCTCTGTCTTCCCCTCTCCCTTCCACTCTCTCTAAAAATCAATGGAAAAACATCCTTGGATGAGGATTTTTAAAAAAGAAAGAAAAAAGGGAATATCCTTGATGGGTAAGTAAAAGTTACTAATATTATTAAATTTTGACCCTTGGGTGCATGTCTTTTTTTTTTTAATTTTTTTTTTTTTTTTTACTGATTTTAGAGAGAGGAGGGAAGAGGGAGAGAGATAGAAAGAAACATTGATGAGAGAGAAACTTTAACATTGATTGGGGATCAAGCCCGCAACCTGGGCATGTGCCCTGATTGGGAATCAAATGGTGACCTCTTGGTGCATGAGTCGACCGCTGAGCCACATTGAGTGGGCAAGAATACTTGTCTTTTTAGTATTGTATGTGGTGGGAAGTATGTGTGGAGCCCCTGCTGTGTGCTGAGGTAGGGTGGCTGTCCCTAGGAAGAATGCTGCAGGTGATGAAATAGACACTTTTTCACTTGACGGAGTAAGAGAACCAACTACAGTTTTTGAGATTTGGGTATTTAACAGACACTTTCTGCACACGGGCCAAATGAACCTGTCACTTCAGGGAAATCAACTGACCATACCTGTTGCCAATGATAAAATTCAGGCTTTGAAGTAAAAATCAGAATTTTAGAAAGCATAACTACCGCAGCGAGTTTGACAGCTTTCCAATAAATACTGTTAAGTACTGATGAGATTGGTGGTGATGCCAACCAAGGCAGTGTTGTGTGGTGAAATGTGTCAGTCAACCTTCCAAAAATCTGCTTCACTTGCTGACCCCGTGTTTCCAGATGGCCAGTGTGTGGAGGTTACAGAACCACGCGTAGGGAAATGTCAGAGTCCCAGGGAGACCAGGGAGTTTGGTGTGACAGTGAGGCACGTTCATTGGTTTCAGAGTCCACATTGCAACTGACCTTTAAAAAACGATCATGTGTTGAGTTTTTGTTTAGTATCAAAAAGATCCACCTTTTTCTTAAGGGTGTTCATATAGTCCTCCATTTTTCAGTAACAAATCTATGCGGGGCCAGATTTTCTTCTTATATTTCAACCAAAATAACAGCAGAACAGATTGAATGCAGATGCACATATGAGAATCCAACTGTTTTTTCATTAAGCGGGGCATTAAAGAAATTTGCCACTGTAATACATTGCCACTCTTTTCAGTAATTATTTTTGGAAAATAACAGTTATTGCCCATTAAAAATGTCTATGTGAATGTTTGGTGGGTTTACTTTATTTTTAATTTATTTATTGCTTTTGAGAGAGAGGGAGAGAAAGAGAAAGAGAGAAACATCGATTTGTTGTCCCACTTATGCATTCATTGGTTGATTCTTGTATGTGCCCTGACCAGGGATCGAACCTGCATGACTTACCAGATGACTCTAACCAAACTCGTCAGGGGCCTAGTGGGTTTACTTTAAATGAATTAATAAATACATATTTTTACATTTTTTATTTTAATTCCAAGTATGGTAAGTATTGATGAATATAACCCATATAAACAAAAGATCTTTGGGGTCCTCAGTAATGTTTTTAGTGTAAAGGAATCCTGAAGTTTTGAGAACTGGTGAGCTGGGTGGTAGTAAAGAAGTTATTCAGTTTTCTCCTCAGGCTTATAAAAAGTCCAGAAACCCAACCAGCACTCAGAATTGGAATCCCTCCTTCCTGCTTCCCCCTGCTTTCTCTGTGGCTCTCACCTCTCACCATACAGCATCCTGCATTGCCAGGAGAAGGAGGCAGATGTTGAGAAGTCAGAGTTGTACAAGGAGCTGGTATTTTCACATCATCTGTGTAGCTAGCTCTCTTGCATGCTGATCACTGTCACCTGTCACAGTGATCCCTAAGAGTCTCTAAAGGTGTGTACTAAAGAATGGTCAGTTAATTTGATTTTTACATTTAACAGAAACAAGAAAGTGAGAAATTTCCAACAAGTGTTGAGATAACAGTATTGTTTTCTAATTAATTTTTAGGTAGTTAGAAAATTTAATTAAGCATAATGTTTTCCCAACTCTGATCAGCCAGGGTTTAGTGTAAAGGTTTTTTCATAACTGTGTACCTAGATCTGCTGTCACTGAGTAAATACACTTTACGTCACAGCCACATTTTCACTGGATACTTGCACCCTTATTTACCTTTTATCAGCTTGTTGCATGACTGAATAATACAGCGATCACGTCTGTGTGACATCTGGGTGGTTGGGGACTGTGTTGGTGTCGTTGCCAATGCATGTCCATTGGATAGAGGATGAAACATTGATGGGTGGTTAGTGACCAACCATGGAGGCCAAGGCCAAAGTGAAGCCCAGGAGGGTATCTAGGTGTATTATATTTTTGTTATAGTTTTCACCCAAGGATATTTTTCCATTGATTTTTTTAGAAAGAGTGGAATTGAGAGGGAAAGACAGAGAGAAACATTTGATGTGAGAGAAACACATCAATTGGTTGCCTCCTGCACGGGCCCTGGTCAGGGCTTGGGCTGGGGAGGAACCTGCGGCCAAGGTATGTGCCCTTGACTGGATTCAAATCCGGGACCCTTTGTTCTGCAAGCCGACGTTCTATCCACTGAGCCAAACCGCTAGGGCGAGGGCCTCTAAGTTTAGGTCAGTTTATTTACAGGGATCTCAATAAATAATTGCATTTAGAGAATTAAAAACAGTTGTGGTGATGATGCATTTGTTATCCCTTTTGTAATGTGCAGTTGGCTAAAGACCTTTCTAGGCTGACATTTTCATTCTTGAATAATGTGATAAGCAAATCTTATATCTTAAGTCTTTGTGAGATTATCACGTATTTTTGTTTCTGGCACTCTCACACTCTCCTGTAAATGTCACCTGCCGCAGCACTAATCTGCATTGTCTCTCTCCAGGCATCTTTTGCTGTCCCAGCAGACTCTGAAGAACATGCCACCAATTGTGTTTGTTCAGGACAAACAGCATGCAGCTCTAGCTGAGGTGAGGCCTTTATGAAGTAAACTTTTACATAGGTGAGGTTTCTAAAAAGGTAATGCTTACCGTTTACCAAAGCAATACTTGAAAGGGTACAAATGAAAAGACAAACTCCCATGCTCATTCCCAGCCTGAGTCACCAGATGTAACCTTATTTTCTGGTTCTAATTTTTTTCTTTTTAATACTCACCCCAGGATATGTTCTTATTGATTTCAGAGAGAGAGGAAGGGAAAGATAAAACATCGATGTGACATAAACATCGATCTGTTGCCTCCTGTACACACTCTGACTGGGAATTGAACCCGCAGCCTTTCAGTATACGGGATGACACTTCAATTAACTGAGCCACCCAGCTAGGGCTTTAATTTTTTTTAAATATGTTTTTATTGATTTCAGAGAGGAAGGGAAAGGGAGAGAGGAATAGAAACACAAACGATGAGAGAGAACCATTGATCAGCTGCCTCTTGCACTGCCCCTACTGGGGATCGAGCCTATAATCCAGGCATGTGCCCTGACCAGGAATGGAACCGTGACCTCCTGGTTCATAGGCTGATGCTCAACCACTGAGCCACACCAGCCTGGCCTGGGCTTTAATATTTTTTAATGCTTATCTCTGTAACTCAACTAGTGAACCAAATCTCCAGTTCTTGGTTTATAAACTTGAGGCAGCCAGAGCTACCCCCCTGTGCTTACCGTTTTCTCTCATTTCCTGGATTGCAATCCACCTATGGTTATTATCACTGTTGCGGATTCATGCACTGGTGGAGTCCCTTGGCCTGGCTTGTGGGGATCAGGCTGAAACCAGCAGTCTGACATCCCCCGAGGGGTCCCAAATTGCGGGAGGGCGCCAGCCAGGCCAAGGGACCCCACAGGTGTATGAATCTGTGCACTAGGCTTCTAGTATACATATAAGATCTTTGGTTAATCTCTTCCCCCCTCTCCCCTCCTCCCTCCCCCCTGAGATTCATCAGTCTGTCCCATGTTTCCATGCTTGTGCATTGAGCGTCTGCCCCCTGGTGGACATTGCGCATCATAGCTACTGGTCGAATGGTCACTTAGGCTTTTATATAGATAGATTATTATTAATCCTCACTCAAGGATATGTTCTTATTGACTTCAGAGAGAGAGAGAGAGAGAGAGAGAGAGAGAGAGAGGAGAGAAAAGGAGGGGGAGAGGGGGAGAGACAGAGAAACATCAACCAGTTGCCTTCCATACATACCCTGACCGGGGATCAGCCCACAACCCAGGCATGTGTCCTGACCAGGAATTGAACCAGTGGCCTTTTGGTGCATGGGATGATGCTTAACCAACTGAGCCACACTGGCCAGGGCCAGTCCTGCTTGTTTTTATTTCTGCTTATCTTCAGGTTGTACAGATTAGTTATATGTCTGGTCCAAGTCCTGTCAGAGCGTGTGTTGGGACTCTTTTCTCCCAGTTTGTCTTTGTTGTGTCAATCTTATTTCTGGTGTTTTCTGTGCACTAATTTAACTCCTGGTACTGCTGCTTTGCACATTTATAATTTTTATCGGCGTCCCTGGGTGACACTGCTTCCTGTTGCTGCAGAGGGATGGGCTGTCTGGGCTTGCACTCGAGCAGACACTGCCCCAGGAGGCCTGACTTGGTGCTGGCCGGCCTTTTCCCCAAGCACAAATCCTGTGGCAAAACAAGCATTTTACAGAACAGTAAATGTTACTTACATAATTCAATTAATATCCAATTGTTGTTAGTAAATTTTACTAACATTTACAAATTTCAGTGGTTTTTAAAAACTGTTCATCATCAAAGAAAACGTGATTGTTAAAATAATAGGTGTTTGAAAGCACTGGCTATTGTATGGTCTCGTCTTTGGGAAAGTATTGCTGGAAGAAGTGACGTAAAGTGCACCCAGAAGGCCTATGGCCCAGTGCAGGGTGCACGCAGCTCTGACGCAGCACTGCGGGTGTGGTTACTGAACTGCCTTCTGTTCTTTTCCAGGTGGATCGGTTACTGGCAGTTGCTGATTTTGGACCCCCTGATGAACAAGAAGACCTCACACAAAGTGACTTCAGGTGATACATGTGGACGTGTGCTCAGTTCTTGGGCAGATGCAAGGTGTGAGTGGCCTGCAGCAGCTCTGGTGGCACCTGGTGAGGCCGAGGTGCCACTGTACAAATAATAGAATGAACTAAGTTTGCATCAAGAAATGGCCCCAAATATGGCCTAGTGTGCTGGGCATGTTTAATTGGGGGGAGGGGGGATGAAAATGTGTCTAATGTCCATGCAAATGGCTGCATCAGAATTGTCAAGGCCTGTGCCACACACAAGCACCAAGAGTGCTGGTTGAGTGGTCCTGGGCTGGAGAGTGCCAAAACCAAAACTCACTGTCCTATCCTCCACAGTTTCCATTAGGTAGACCTTAGGACAGTTTAGAGGCCATGGGTGTGGGGCGGTGAAGCACTAGCCCAGGAGCTCCCATGAAGTTGCTCTGGTGCTTCATCTGTGCTTCTCCCTTCCAGGGACCCTGAGGCCCCAGATGCTCCATCGCCATGTGACGCCCTGGGCCCTGCTGTGCACTCGAGTCTGTATGGGATTGATCATGAGGCTCTCAACAAGCAGATCATGGAGTACAAGAAGAGGAAAGAGAAAGGACACAGGGGCGAGGGCCCAGCATGGCTGGGGCCAGAGCAGGTGGCTGAGCTGACAAGGCAAATGACAAGGAGGAAGAAGGGCAAACCTCGTGTGGACGATGATCTCTCCCCCAAGAACTATCCATGGGGGTTGGTGAGTGAAGACGACCTGGACGATGATGGGGGCCTTCAGGAGGAGTTCACCCCAGTACAGGAGTGGGAGCTCCGAGAAGCAGAGCAGGAACTGAAGGCAGAGAGAGGAGGTGACAGAAAGGACTGAGGTGACTGTTAATGATCACAAAGTGTGTGGGTGTGAGGCTTCAACTCTGCATCTGATGGAAATTCTGCTTTGAGAAGCAGTCATTTCTAGTTTTTCACAGGAAAGCCTTTGTAGGATGTGCAGCTGAGTTACACCAGTTATCTCTCTCAGCCCTGCTATTACTGGTACTGTGGAAAGTAAGATGGTCTGTGGAAAGTGCATAAAAACCTTTTAGATTGATGACAATAAGGTTGATCCTCATTATTTGCGGACTCCATATTTTTGGGTTTGCCTACTCATTAAAATTTCTTTTTTTAAAGATTTTAAATTAATTTTCAGAGAGGAAGGGGGAGAGGGAAGAAAAAAAAAAGAGAGAGAGAGAGAGAAACATTGATGTAAGAGTGCAACATTGATTGGCTGCCTCCGCACACCCCAGACCGGGATTGAGCCTGCAACCCAGGTATGTGCCCTGACCAGGAATCAAACTGGCAACCTTTTAGTGCATGGGATAACATCCAACATTTGAGCCACACTGGCCAGGGTTCACTAAAATTTCTTTGTAACCCCAAAATCAGTACTTGGGGCATTTTCACAGTCATTCTTAGATATGCCCAGAGAGATGAAAATTGGAATCATGCAGTGCACACATCTTAGTTAAGTTCAGACCAGGCAAAGCTCTACCTTCTTGTTTCCTCTCATACTGTAAACAACTGCTTTTCGAGGTTCACTTAGTGCCACATTTTCCACGATTTTGTCTTTGATGGCGACTTCACTGTTTAAAAATGGCCCCAAGCAGGGTGGTAAAGTGCTGTCTGGTTTTCCTAAGTGTAAGATGGCTGTGATGTGCCTTTCAGAGAAAGAAAAGAGGTCAGACGAGTATTGTTCAGGCACGAGTAAGGAGCTGTTGGGGAAAGTAAAATGATTTTTAGGTAATCATTTAGGTAATCAGAGACAGGTGCACTGTTAAGATAAAGCACAGAGAACTTGGAACATAATTTCCATTTTTGCAAAGTGTTTCAGGAAGGAGATGTTGCTCTCATCTCTGCATTGCTGGCAAGCCCCCAACGCTGTTTCCTGCATAGGCATCTGGGACCAGATGCAGTGCCCCAGCCGGGACATGGCACCAAGCAGCTCTGCCTTTGCCAGCACAATGGCCCGACTGAAGGAACTGGATTATAGGACACAGGCAGACCCCTGCAGGTGCTCTAGGCATGTTGATATTTGGGTAGCACATGTGTGATCCCATTCGCCTTCAAAGGATGTGTGTATCCTTGTGTGGGGAGCCATTTCCTCGGAGTACAGGTTGCTTCTCTCCTGACTGAAGAAGGGGGTTGAACCTGTGTTAAAATGTACGAGGGATTTGTTCTAATCAGGTGTGTGAAGATGACAGACTTGGAGACAACTGCCTTGAATGAAATATTTGGTACTTGCAGCTTCTAAGAGAAGGAACCACACTGTGCAGGACCACCAGGAAGTGTAAGGTAGGTCAGGAGGCAGAACAAATTGGGGTGGAGAGACGGGGAGCATTGTCCAGAGCCTATGCTGTGGTTTCTCCAGAAAGGAATGGGCAAGGCATAGTAGATAAGTTTGAGCAGGATTAGGATTGGATGGTTGGAATAATTTCAGCAGACTCTGGGCTGCAAGGGTAGTTTCTGCTTGCCCAGTACCTGGTCCTGGGGTGATAAAGGGCAGAGGAAATATTGGCCTGGGAGTGTAAGAGCTAGATAAAAGAAGTGGTTGGAAAGACCTGATCAATACTAGACCCACAGCACTGAGAAGCCTGCTCTACTGACCACTAATTCTGTATCAACACTGCAGAAGGTACCCAGATCTCAAGTGCCAAGGGATGAGTGTGGTGGCAAGGCTCTTGAGTTGTGATGTCAGTACACACCAAATGCAGGCGTGCCATGTCTTCCATGTATCAAAGAAATGGGGATTGTAGGAGATGCTGGTACAATATGCTGCTTGTTCTTTTTTCTTTCCATCTGTGCTCCAGAGCCAAGCTCCGTATAAAGGTAACAAATGGCAAGAATGGCCGAAACCGGTTTGGCTCAGTGGATAGAGCGTCGGCCTGCGGACTGAAAGGTCCCGGGTTCGATTCCGGTCAAGGGCATGTACCTGGGTTGCGGGCACATCCCCAGTGGGAGATGTGCAGGAGGCGGCTGATCGATGTTTCTCTCTCATCGATGTTTCTAACTATCTCTCTCCCTTCCTCTCTGTAAAAAATCAATAAAATATTAAAAAAAAAAAAAGACAAATGGCAAGAATGATTTTTTTAATATATTTTATTAATTTTTTACAGAGAGGAAGGGAGAGGGATAGAGAGTTAGAAACATCGATGGGAGAGAAACATTGGTCAGCTGCCTCCTGCACACACCCCACTGGGGATGTGCCCGCAACCAAGGTACTTGCCCTTGACTGGAATCGAACCCGGGACCTTTCAGTCCGCAGGCCGACGCTCTATCCACTGAGCCAAACCGGTCAGGGCTGATATTTTTTTTAGACCCAGGAAATTTTGTTTATATTCCATACAGGAAGGATTTAAGACTATTTGTAAGGATGGATAAAACACCACATAATAGTATTAAGTAGAACAAAAATAAACGGGCCAGGAATGAGAAGAGATGGTACTTGGACCAATAATGCAATGAATTAAGGTTGTGTCAAGAAAGGGAGACTAAATGTGAACCTGGCTGGTGTTTTCCACTGGTGGGTTCTCAGAGCGTTTCTACTGGAGCCCTGTTCACGAGGGAGGGGTAGTTTGGTCACATTGACTCCTCCCTGCATTTCCTGAAAGTGGTGGAAGGTGTTGCCATGTGGACATGGACCAATTCCATTTAGGTAAAAAAATAACACTAATAGGATCTGCATTAGCAACTGGAATGCAGCACTTTGCACATCTTTAAGGATTAATTTCATCTTTGATATAAAAAGAAACAAAACTAAACACCAGACTTCCCAAATACAAAGAATGCTTCCAACTTCACTAAAAGGAATTAGAACTTTAGTTACTTCAAGCACATTCAAGGAGCTTCCAGGTTGGTAGGCATGTGGAGACTTGGGGTGTGGCACGCTTGGAGGACATGGGAGCTCTGGGTTTTTTCCCAACACCTCACCCCATGTAGCCCTTCCACCTGGCTATGCTCGAGTTATATTGTTTTAAAATAAGCTGGTGATCTACATGTGGGCCTTCAGATAGCAACCAAAAGTCCCACCACATATACTTCCTGAAGAGTGATACCAAAGGGCCAGTTGGAAATCTTAGGACCACCTGTGCATCCAAACTTTGGATCTTAGTAAAACAGGGTTGGGGCCTTGCTTCTTTCTCTGCTAGAACAGGAACTATAAAAATTGGTCCATCTCCTTCCAAGATTTTGGCAAAGCAGAATGCCAAGGGTTACTCTGTGTCTGCAGGGCACAGCAAATGGGAGACACTGTTCCATTCCTCTAGATCATGGATGCTCTGAATGCCTCAGGACCCATCTCTAGAAACATCCAAGAAGCAGCCTGTATGCAGCTTCTTTCACTAAAAATGCTCAAGTTTGCCTAAACAGGCATGACAGCATAGGAAGCAGGAGCTCTAACTCAGCCTTTCAGTGTCTCACTTTACCCATCTGTGAAGTGCACACAGGATATCAGACAAGAAAACCTCACCTCCATTCACAGTTCTGAGGAATCTAGTGGAAGATGGATGTGGGACATCTCATTGTGCCAGATAACCTGAGGTGACAGTGACTGTACAACCACTGCTAAGACCAGAACCCAAATGTTCCTAGTAAATATGGAAGCAATATGGTTTCCATCTATCTTCTTTTATTTTTATATATTTTATTGGTTTTTTACAGAGAGGAAGGGAGAGGGGATAGAGAGTTAGAAACATCGATGAGAGAGGAACATTGATCACCTGCCTCCTGCACACCTCCCACTGGGGATGTGCCTGCAACCAAGGCACATGCCCTTGGCCAGAATCAAACTTGTGACCCCTCAGTCCACAGGCCGATGCTCCATCCACTGAGCCAAACTGGTTAGGGCTCATCTATCTTCTTTTAAAATGGACTTTCAGCAACTGAAGGCAGAGCAGGAGAAGTTTTAATCTACAGTATTTAGCTCTGGATAATGGTAACTTTTATGGAAGGCATGCCCCTGTGACATCATCTTCTATATATATTTTCAGATTCACTTATGCATAGCACCTCTCAACATGGAGTGTCAGAGTATTGGGTACAGCTTTTAAAGTAAGATGTTCTGCCGAAACCGGTTTGGCTCAGTGGATAGAGCGTCGGCCTGCGGACTAAAAGGTCCCAGGTTCGATTCCGGTCAAGGGCATGTACCTGGGTTGTGGGCACATCCCCAGTGGGAGATGTGCAGGAGTTCCCTTTTTTTTTAAGATGTTCTGGGAAATAATATGTGTAGAACTCTCAAATGTCCAATAAAGCCTCTCCACTCACCTCCAAACATAAAATTTCCTCTCTGCCTCTATTCTGCATGAAGATGGCTCACATACTGGCTTTGGAGAGTGGAAGAGAGCGGGAAAGAGAGAGAGAAACATCGATGTGAAAGAAACACATTGATTGGTTGCCCCCTGCATGAGCCCTGACCAGGGCCCTGCAACTAAAGTATATGTCTTTGACCAGAGTTGAACCCAGGACCTTTGGTCTGCAGGCCAACGCTTTATCCACTGAGCCAAACCAGCTAGGGCATCTTCGGGCATTTTTGATAAGATGGAAGACATGAGGGTGTCAGAATTGAGAGAGAGTTTGATGGAAGGGATGTTGCTGTTTCTGGGCACAGAGACAGCCTACAACAAGAAAATAACAAAAGACAATAAAACATCAAACTCTAGGGAAGGGACAGGATCTGATTTCCAGGGTTACTACATTATTTGATTCAAATATTGAGTTTTCAACATAAGAATTACAAGGCATACAAAAAATAGTAAAGTATGGCCCATTCAAAAGAAAAAATAAACAGAAACTGTCTCTGAAAAAGACCTGATCGTAGATTTACTAGACAAAGACTTTAAAACTGTGTTAAAATGCACAAAAAGCAAAAAAAAAAAGAGAGAATGTCAAGAAAATTATGCATGAACAAAATGCAGGAGGCAACCAATGTGTGTCTCTCACATTGATATTTGTCTTCCTCTTGCCCTCTCTCTTCCACTCTACCTAAAAATCAATGGGAAAATATCCTTAGGTGAAGATTTAAAAAAAAGAAAGAAAATAGCCATAGCATATATACAAGGAGATATATAAAAGGAAATGAGAAAGTAATTTAAATGTTTAACTACAAAAAACACACACTAAGCATAAAAAGAGTAATTCAAGGAATGAGGGGCAAAAATATATACAGCATATAGAAAAGAAATAGCAAAATCACCAAAATCCTTGTCAGTAATTAAATGTAACAGTATTAAACTCACCAATGAAAAGAGAGATCAACAAAATTGATGAAAAACACTGCCAACTATTTGCTGTCTACAAGAGATTCACTTTAGATCAAAGAAATAAATTGATTGAAAGTAAAAGGATATAAAGAGATTCCAGCCCTAACCAGTTTGGCTCAGTGGATAGAGCATCAGCCTGTGGACTGAAAGCTCTCAGGTTCTATTCCGGTCAAGGGCATGTACCTTGGTTGCGGGCACATCCCCAGTAGGAAGTGTGTAGGAGGCAGCTGATCGATGTTTCGCTCTCGTCAATGTTTCTAACTCCCTCTCCCTTGCTCTCTGTAAAAAATCAATAAAATATTTTTTAAAATTAAAAAAAAATGGGGGTTAATGGGAAATGAGGACACATCTGTAATTCCTTAACTAATAAAGAATTTAAAGATAAAAAAATAAAATAAAATAAATTTAAAAAAGAGATTCCATTCAAATAGTAACCAAAATTGGCTACACTGATATTAGACCAAAATGACTTTAATAAAGATTTCATGAGACAAAGGAGGACATAATATACTAATAAAAATTTCAGCAAAACAAAATATATAAACATTTAGACACTTCATGATGAACCATCAAATATTAAGAAAAACTGACATAATCAACAGAAAAATAATTCTAAAATAACAATTGAATACTTTAGAACCCTTTTCAGAATAATGGATACAAAAATCAGACAGAAGCAAGGAAATAGAGGACTTGCAACAAGTGAACTATATTTAACAGACATACAGAACACTGTACTCAACAACATATACATTCTCAAATGCACATGGGACATTTTAACTGCGGCTCGCGAGCCACATGCGGCTTTTTGGCCCCTTGGGTGTGGCTCTTCCACAAAATACCACGTGCGGGCGCGCACGTACAGTGCGATTGAAACTTCATGGCCCATGCGCAGAAGTCAGTATTTTGTGGAAGAGCCACACTCAAGGGGCCAAAGAGCCGCATGTGGCTCGCGAGCCTCAGTTTGCCGACCACTGGGTTAGACCATTCGGTCTCAAATTCTGTCTCAATAGATTTAAAAACATAGCTAGCATACAATATCTTTTATGAAGTTAGAAATCAACAGAAATAAAATGAGAAATGGAAATTCAAATCTGGAAATTTAATAACACGTTCTCAATCAATGGATCAAAGAAGAAACAAAATAGAGGTGAATGGAAATGAAAAAACAACATATAGAAACTTGAGACACAGTGAAAGCAATATTAAGTCGGAAATTTATAGCTATAAATGCTTACATTAAAAACAAAAAGGAGGAAATGGGAGATTCCTAATACTATCCATAATAAAAAATATATTTAAAAAGAAAATAAAGATAAAAAATAAGATGTTAAAGAACAATGTACCTTTACAATGTAAGTGACTAGGAAAAGAACAAACTAAACCCAAAGCTAGCATAATGAGGGAAATAAAGATCAGAGCAGCCGAAACCGGTTTGGCTCAGTGGATAGAGCGTTGGCCTGCGGACTTGGGGGTCCCAGGTTCGATTCCGGTCAAGGGCATGTACCTGGGTTGCGGGCACATCCCCAGTAGGAGATGTGCAGGAGGCAGCTGATCAATGTTTCTCTCTCATCGATGTTTCTTACTCTCTATCTCTCTCCCTTCCTCTCTGTAAGAAATCAATAAAATATATATATAAAAAAAAAAAGATCAGAGCAGACATAAATGAAATGGATAATAGAAAAACTGCAGGATATCAATGAAACTAAGTCATGGTTCTTCGAAAAGAGCAACAAAATTGACAAATCTTTAGTTAGATGAAGTGAGAAAAAAATTTAAATTACTAAAATCAGAAATGAAAGTAGGAACATTACTACTGAATCTACAGAAATAAAAGGGATTATAAGAGCATGAACAATTGTATACCAACAAATTGGAAAATTTCAATAAAATGGACAAATTCCTCAAATCAAGAACCTACCAAGACTAAATCATGAAAAAATTAGAAAATCTGTAGATCCATAACTCATAAGAAGATTGAATCAGTAATCAAAACTCTCCCAACTACAAAAAATGCCCTGGAGCTATGGCTTCATTGTTGAATTCTACCAAATGTTTTAAGTAATAGCAACTCTCCTCAAATTTTTCCAAAACATTGAAGAGGAAAAAACACTTCTTAACTCATTCTAGGAGGCCAGCATAACCCTGATACCAAAGACAGACAAAGACATTAAAAGGAAAGAAAGCTACAGACCAACATAATGAATATTTTTTTTAATTAAATCTTTATTGTTCAGATTATTACATTTGTTCCTCTTTTTTCCCCCCAAAACTCCCCTCCCCCCAGTTCCCGCCCCACCCTCCGCCTTCACTCCCCACCCACTGCCCCCACCAATAGGTGCACGTTTTTTGTCCAG
>NW_006289416.1:6425542-6427203 GCF_000327345.1 Myotis davidii | reverse complement strand
TCCCCAGAGACGCGCCCGGATCTGGAGCTCAGAGTCTGAAACTTCCTCCCGATTGAAAACAACAACCACGCTCGCAGCCGCCAGCCCGCTCCACGCGCACACCGCACCTTTAGTATTTCACTTCAGCACTGCGCCTCCTCTGAGTCTGGGTATGATATTCTCTTTCCTCCTAATTGTAGAATTTCCACTCAGCCAGCCTTCCTGTGGTTCTGGATGATGTCCGTTCCGTCTTTTAGGTGTAATTTGAATTGGTTGTTCGAGGCAGCAATCTCCGGTGTTAACCTATGCCGCCATCTTGGTTTCTCCCAACATAATGAATATTGATGCAAAAGTTGTCAACAGCTCAGCCAAGGTGGCTCTGGTTGTGTTGACCTATGAACCAGGAGGCCAGAGTTGAATCCTGGTCAGGGCACATGCTCCAGTTGTGGGTTCGATCCCCAGTGGGCAGCATGCAGGAGGTAGCTGATCAATGATTCTTACTATTGATGTTTCTATCTCTCCCTTTTCCTTACTCTCTTTGAAGTCAATAAAAAAAAATATTGTTTAAAAATTCTCAACAAAAATTCTAGCAAACTGAATTCAGGCGCATATTAAATGTATTACATGCCAAGACCAACTGGGATTTATTCCTGGAATGCAAAGTTCAACATACAAAAAAATCAATGTAATATGCCACATCAACAAAATGAAGCGGGGGAAAACAAGATCCTATCAATTGATGCAGAAACAGCTCTTGACAAAATTCAACACTTTCATGAAAACAACAAAATAGGAGTAGAATAAGTCTACTTTAATATAATAAAAGCCACATGTGAAAAACACAGCAAACATCAGTGGTGAAAGACAAAGCTTTTCTTCTAAGATCAGGAATAACACATGGATGTCCACTTTCACCACTTCTTTTTTAAAAAAATATATTTTATTGATTTTTTTAAATACTTTTATTTTTAATATATTTTATTTTTTACAGAGAGGAAGGGAGAGAGATAGAGTTAGAAACATCGATCAGCCGCCTCCTGCACATCCCCCACCGGGGATGTGCCCGTAACCCAGGCACATGCCCTTGACTGGAATGAATAAAACTCCCTCTCCAAGCTGGCTGCAGATCCAGGGCCTCAGGGCCTGGCCCAATAGGTCTGTCGATAGCCTAAAAAGAGTTCAAGGATCAGCCTTCCTGTGCTGTTAAGGAGAAACGGTGTTCCCTGACTTTTTAAAAATATATTTTTTAATTAATTTCAGAAAGAAATGAAGACGGAGAGAGAGATAGAAACATCCATGATGAATTAGAAAGATCGATCAGCTGCCTTCTGCACGCCCCCCACTGGGAATGTGCCCACAACCAAGGTACATGCCCTTGACTGGAATTGAACCTGGGACCCTTCATTCTGTAGGCCGATGCTCTATCCACTGAGCCAAAACAATCAGGGCTTTCGCCACTTTTGTTAAACATAGTACTGGAAGTTCTAGTGAGAACTATTAGACAAGAAAAAGAAATAAAAAGTCTCCAAATTGGAAATGAAGAGGTAAAATTATTTCTTTTTGCAGATTATATGATCTTATGTATAGAAAATTTTGAAAACTCTATACAGAAGCTGTTAGAATTAATAAATGAATTCAGCAAATAGCAAGACACAGAACAACATATAAAAATCAATGACAGA
>NW_006289416.1:6418200-6423714 GCF_000327345.1 Myotis davidii | reverse complement strand
TGTGTAGAAGAAGGGGAAGGAGGAGGAGGAGGAGGAGGAGGAGAAGGAGGAGGAGGAGGAGGAAGAGGAGGAGAAACAGATAAAATATATGAACAAAGTGGCAACAAATACATATCTATAAACAATTGAATCTAAAAATCAAACGAATAAAAAATCTGATGAACAGAATAAACTGGTAAATATAATAGAATCAGGGGCATAGGAAGGGAGTGGACTGACAATTCTTGGGGGGAAAGGAGTGTGGAGGGTGCAGGAAGAAACTGGACATAAATGGTACACCTGTGGATGAGGACAGTGGGTTGGGTAAGGGCAGAGGGTGGGGTGGGAACCAGGTGGAGGGGAGCTATGGAGGAAAAAAGGAGGAACAACTATAATAATCTGAACAATAAAGATTTAATTAAAAAAATAAATGAATACAGTAAAAAAAAAAATCAATGACAGCCTGGTTGGCATGGCTCAGTGATGGAGCATTGACCTATGAACCTGGAGGTCATAGTTCAGTCCCAGGTCAGGGAATATTCCTGGGTTACAGGCTCAATTACCAGTGTGGGGTGTGCAGGAGGCAGCCGATCAATGATTCTCTCTCATTGGTGTTACTACCTCTCCCTCTCTGAAATCAATATATATATTTTAAAAAGAAGAAAAAAATCAATGACATTTCTATGCACAATGAACAATCTGAAAAATTACAAAACAATTCCATTTACAATAGCATTGAAAAGAATAAAACAGAAATTAACTGAGCCAAGGAGGTGAAAGATTTGTACAATGAAAACTGCAAAACATTGCTGAAAGAAATTAAGAAGTCATAAATGGAAATACATCCCATGCTCATGGATTGGAAGACTTCATGATCTTATTTGCCATAAAAACCTAAGAAAGTAATTGTCTATAAAGTGATTTATCTTTTTTTAAAAAAATATATTCCATTGATTTTCCACAGAGAGGAAGGGAGAGAGACAGAGAGCCAGAAACGTCGATGAGAGAGGAACACCGATCAGCTGCCTCCTGTACATCCCCCACTGAGGATGTGCCCGCAACCCAGGCACATTCCCCCGACCAGAACCGAACCTGGGACCCCCCAGTCTGCAGGCCGACGCTCCATCCACTGAGCCAAACCGGTTTCGGTTGATTTATCTTTTTACTATTATTGTATTAAGGTAATAGAATCACAGGGTTCAAGTGACTTCAAAAAACAACTATCGAGAGAAACTAAGATGGCACCATAGGTAAATACCGGGAAATTGCTGCCTCCCACAACAACTTCAAAAATACAACGAAAAGACAAAATGGACACCATCCAGAACTACAGGAAGGCTGGTTTGAGTAGAAATTCTACAACTAGAAGGAAAGAAAAGCACACTGAGAGCCAGAGGAGCTGCGGAAGTAAAGTGCAGAGGTATGGAGGCGTGCGCGCGCGCGTGCGGAAAGGGGCTGGCACCCAAGGACGCGGCTGTCCCTTTGAATCCGGAGGGAGTCACAAGCTCCCGACAACGGGGGGTGGGTGGGGTGGGGACATGAGCCTGGGTGGGGGAGGGGGTAACATGGGGATAAGGACACATATGTAATATCTTAATCAATAAAAATATATATATATATAAAAACCACTATCATCTGGTACATTCCTTTGTGTTTGGTTCACTATTTTCTCTCATCCATGTGTATAGCATCAATTAGAATCCATATTATGGTACCTTTAAATTTCTACCCCAGGCTCTCTCCTTAGATCCAGACCTGTATTTCCAGCTATCTAATGGCAATACGTAGAATCTTAACAGCCATATTCAACATGATTAAGACAAAACTTGTAATTCCCTCATTCTCTTCCCAGTATTTCCACTCTCCATCCGCAGTGTTATCATTTTTGACACTTCACTCACAGCCATGTCTAAACTATCATCAAGTCTTGTTCACTTCACCTCCAATATCTCAAAGCTATCTGCTTTTCTTTATCGTCAATGTTACTACACTAATTTCAGTTCAAAATTACCATCATCTTCTCCCTGTACCTTTCCAACAATCTCCTCTTATTCCTACATCTGCCCTTCCCCTAGCCCCATTCCTCCTCCACACAACAGCCAGCTGTTCTTTTTCTTTATTCTCCAGATTTTTTTAACTTTAAGAAGATTTAAAAACATCATGACTTCAAACTGGAAAACATATACGTTTAGCACACAAATATTGTAGTTTGAATCAATGCCAACTCCTTTTGAGAATGTGAATCAAATTACAGTTTTAAAAGTTAGTCATTCACATTTTAGCACATTAATGCCTTGCTGAATTCAGCCTTTGTAAAAACAAAACAAAAAACTACATATTGTAATGGCACAATGTACTTTGGTACCATTTTGTTGACTTTTAAAAAATATGTTTTTATTGATTTCAGAGAAAGGAAGGAAGAGGGAGCGTTAGAAACATCAATGATGAGAGAGAATAATCAATTTCCTCCTGCATCCTTTTAGGGATCGAGCCAGCAACCCCAACATGTGCCCTGACCAGGAATGGAACCCAGACCTAGTTCATGGGTTGATGCTGAAGCACTGAGCCACCTCAGCCAGGCAATTTTTTCTCCCACCTTATTAAATAAGATTAATTTCTTTAAAGTTGGTAGATAATGGATAACTTCCTGTGATGTGAAATTTCCAGTGATAACAGTTATATTTTGTGACAGAACACTTTCTATAAATTTCTTTTTCTATCTTAAAATTTAAAAAGCAATCATTTGTAAGGATTGCATCAACCTCAGTTTAGTAGAGGAAGACCAAACTTTATTGAAACTGCTTACATACAAAATATGTTGCATTATACCCAAATATGTCAACATAAAAATCTAATCTGTTGTCGCTAATATGTACAGAGAATACTGCCCAAGAGCAGTTACATTACAAGGTCAGTCTACCTTAGTTAATTATCTACCATATTTTAAACCAAACAGCTTACAGATAATGTGTAGGGTACTAATTTCTGTTTTCAAATATATACATTCACAGAATAAGTAACTAAAAATCAACATCAATGTTTGGCAGTACAGTACTTTTAGCAGACTTTTAAATGTTGAAATCACATGCAGTTTGTTGCCATTTTTATATTCTAACTATATTTGTAAGCAAGGAAAAGCTAGTATAAAATGAAAATTCAGAGAAACAATCACAATGCATTAGAAGCAGAAATTCAGTTTGTACAGCTCTGCACAGATTCAGTGGTACTCCAACTTGGAGTTGAGAAGAATGGCAGCTGTACTATCCAAATGCGAAGTTAAGAAAAATACCAGTTGTACTATCCAAATGAAAATTCTACCAACCCACCCAGTAAAAACACTGCATTGGCTTTTCATTGGTCTTAAAAAGACCAAAACAGCTTCATGATCTGATCTGCAGTCTCCTCTCATAATATTTTCTTTCCGATGACCTGCACTCCAGTCATTCTTGTTTCTTTGATCCCTGTGACTGTGGTTTGCTCCCTCCAGGCACAGGGACTGCTCCTGATGCTTGGAGTCATTTTCCTTGACCATCTCACTGCTTTCATCTTCTAATGTCTACTTGTCCTGGTTGTTTCTTCATCAAGACTGCTAATCTGGATCCGTTTTCTTGTTCAGAGATGCTTGGAGAAACTATCTTCTTTTTAAAAAAATTTTTTAATTGATTTTTTTTAAGAAAAGATGGGAAAGGGATAGAAACATCGATGAGAGAAATATCATTGATTTGCTGCCTCCTGCCCCTCCTCTTTCTGAGAATTGAGCCCAAAACCCGGGCAGGAATTGAACCAATTACCTCTTGGTTCATAGGTCGATGCTCAACCATGGAGCCACACCGGCTGGGCAGAGAGAGCCTACCTTATCTAGAAGCATTTGCCTCAGGTTATAATTAACTTTTCATTGTGTAGTTATTTCACTAATGATGTTCTCCCCCACTGAGCTCTAAGCTCTAGGAAAGCAGGGATTGAGCCAGCTCTTCGGCTCATACTGTGGTTGGTACCTAGTAGACACACAAACAAAGCCTATGTAGAACAGAGGCAAGAAGCGCAAGATTACATATACTTGTTGTTCACAAATAATGTCTCCCTTTTCTATAAACATTTCAGTGGTTTTATAGTGTGCATATGCTACATGGAAACCAGCTATGGCAGGGAAGTGGGAACTGAAATCCAGACCACTGTGCTGCCCAGCTCTGCACCCTGAGGTGCAGCTGGCACTTTGTAACAACACTTTTATCCCAAAGCTAGAACCTTCAGGGCAGCACATGCTCACAGGATTTGTTCCTTTTCTCATTTTTACAAAGGTGGGCTGATGTATTAGGCTCTGGGGCCAGTTTAAGATCTGTCTCTGTTCTGTGGTACCCAGATTGCTGTCTGTATGCTGGATGGTTATCTTAACAAATGCTGATGCCAGTTATAGGGGGAGCCAGATGAGAAAGTAGGAAAGGTGTGGCATAGCATCTTCACTTTTAAACTCAACTGAACAGCTAAAAATAAGCATCAGTGCTCATATTGACACCAAGGAAACTGAGAAGGTAAAACAAACTTGCATGTGCTGTGATATGTACAGCAGATAGGTCCTCAGGTCTAACTTCTGATTTAGAATGATTTGATGACATCTCGGTCATGCACTTTCCCAAAAATAACTTTTAAATTTAATTTTGTTCCATTTATTTATCCCCCCTATACCCTCTTCCTCCTCCATTCACCCTTCTTACCCCCACAACCAGCACACTGTTGTCTCTGTCTATGAGTTCTTTCTTTTTTCTTTTTTTGCTCAATCCCTTCACCCTCCCCAATAGCCCTCTCCTGTGTGTGTGTGGGGGGGGGGGGGGGGGAGAAACAAGCCCTGTCACACACAGAGCCGCAGGGCGAGAGACACAAGATTAATATTTCTTATAATTAATCTTGACCAGTTCCACTCAGTCATATTGCTTATTCCTTCTGTGGTAGGGAGGAACCATCCTTTCGGCAGCAAAGCTGTTGAATGTAATTTTAAATGTCATTTATTATATATCCATACTGAAGCATTTAGGCGCATAGTGGACTGATGTGTGCAATTTTCTTTGCTTGTATCCAAAAAAAAATAAAAATAAAAAAAAAGGTGGGTCCAGAGATAAGTAGTTGGATAGCTGGGTGATATGGCAAATACAGCAAAATGTTAATTTTAAGATCAAGATGATGGTGTTCACTGTACAATTATGTTAACATTTCAGTATGTTCAAAAAATGTTATAAGATGTTGAAGAAAAACAATTCATTCAAATGTTATTACAATTTTTATTACATTTAAAATTTATTCATATTAAAGTAACCTAGGCATCAGGGAGACATGATGATAAGAAGACATGGTCCTGTTGGTGTAATACTCCCTCAGGAAAACACATGAGCAGATAAAGATAAAACAATGCAGTGAGTGTAATGAAAAACACAAAATGTTTTGGGAATGTCAAGAAGTACCCACTGCGCCGAAACCGGTTTGGCTCCGTGGATAGAGCGTCGGCCTGCGGACTGAAAGGTCCCCGGTTCGATTCCGGTCACG
>NW_006289416.1:6415759-6418017 GCF_000327345.1 Myotis davidii | reverse complement strand
GGGGGGGGGGGGGGGAGAGACACAAGATTAATATTTCTTATAATTAATCTTGACCAGTTCCACTCAGTCATATTGCTTATTCCTTCTGTGGTAGGGAGGAACCATCCTTTCAGCAGCAAAGCTGTTGATTGTAATTTTAAATGTCATTTATTATATATCCATACTGAAGCATTTAGGCGCATAGTGGACTGATGTCATGTTTGTATGTGTGGAGGTGGTCAAGGAGATTTCTCTGGAAGAGAGGCCCACAGAACTCAGCCTTGAATGGCAATGGAATAGAAATTAATTCAGGTAGTGGGGAGGGAAGACATTCAATGAACAAATACTGTGGTGTTTGCAGGAATAGCAGATGGGCTGGGACTGGTCAATCTTGGAGAACTTGTATGCCATACTGACCGTCTGAGCTTGATCCTGTGGGAGATTTTGGATGGCTGAAGGTAAGAAGGGGAATGACAGGCTGATGTCAATTTAGCTAGATCACCAAGATGGCTGCCTGGAGAATGCATCTGAGGCACAAAGCTGAAGGTAAGGTAGGTAGGTGCTTGTGTTGGTGTTCTAGCTAGGAAGTGACCTGAATGTGTACATGGTATTAGGGCTAAAGTTGAGGGAACACATTTGAGAATATATTTAGGATGTAAAATTGGAGAATTGGAAATGGGGAAAATAAAGGATAGGTAAGCACACCGTTTATTGTAAAAGAGGCTGTTGAAGAGGGGATGATGGGTTCAGTTTTGAACATTTTTAATTTGGGGTAACTGTGAGACACCCAAGTGGAGCTGCCCAATCGGCAGCCAAAAAAAAAAAAAATAACTTAGGGAAGAGGTGGGTATATTGGGTTGGAATTGAAATAATGAAGTTTGAATCTGCAGTTATGATACAGAGTGATAAATGAAAGGTATGGGATTTTTCAATACCCAGTGTAGTCCCTGGCACAAGGGATGCAGGTAATGAATGTGGTTGAAAAATGAACAAAAGTAGGCAGGACCCTGGAGACCAGCATTCCAGGGTGGTCTGAAGAAAGCTGATGAAGATGCAAGGAACAATCAGAGTGGTTGAAGAAGATCAAAGGGCATGGTTAGGAGCTGTCAGGGAGGTGAAGACTTCAGGAAAGGGAGAGGGGTTATAAATAGATGAGGACCAAAATCTCTTCAACAAGTAGTTGATTGGTGACCAAGCATTTCTGTAGAGTGGTGAGGGTGGGGGTGAGAGAACACCAGATTGAAGAGTGGAGGGAGCAGAGGTATTCTTTGGATACAATGCTCTCATTGGATTATGATGGACTGGAAGGCTTTGACTTTACTTTCTATCACACCCATAAATTCTCAGATACAAATGGGGATATTGTACCCAATCCCTGTAATTCATTACCAAATTAAATCACAATTCATACATTTAAAAAAAGTAAGCAGTCCTTCAATTATGATAAGTCAGACATTTATTGGGTGCCTGTTACGTTTTTAGTCTCTAGGCTAAAACTGAGCAGAAGAGGTGGGGGAGGGGAGGACCATGGGATGACTCCACAATGAGGTGCTGGTAGGGCAGGCAGACAAGGTCCAACAATAAATGGACCAGCTCATCTATGTGGGCAGAAATATCCTCTGAAACTAGCTCTAAGGTAGGATGATTGTTGAGGAAATAGGTGTGCATGTAGGAGCTGGGAGGTTGAGGAACACCAAGTCTGATGGTCTTGGTGTTCTGGAAGAAGTAGGAGGAGACATGACCTTCCGCTGAAAAGGAAGTTGAGAAAGGGTGATGTTGCCAGGGAACTTTAATGAAGTGGGAAAGGTTTGGAATAGTCATCAAGGAGCTCAACTAGGATAGGGACCCAATAAGTAAAAGTAGGTGTTTATATACACACCTGGCCTCATTAAACTTCAAGCGCCCTGTGGGCGCTTGACTCAAAGAAGACCCAAAGCCATTTTGAAAGCTCCTACTCCATGTTTTCATTCATTTTGAAAACTATATTACAGTATTTAATAAATCAAGGAAAAAGTGAATTTTAAGGCCATTTAGGAGCTTTTACAAATGTATGTAATTAATCTACAAAACATACAGTAGCTCTAACTTAAAAATCAGAATTCTCAAAAAAGGTGTGACAATTTTTTTAGAAAAGAATAGGAGACCCTATCCAGTCAGTTCACCAAGATGTACCAATCAAGGGCACACTTGTAAAAGTTCTGATAGCCCAAGTTCTACTCTCCAATGGCAGGGCAGGGTTCTCTTCATAGCTAGTTTCCTATTGGCTCTGTATGTGGGCG
>NW_006289416.1:6415303-6415728 GCF_000327345.1 Myotis davidii | reverse complement strand
GCTGCAGCTACTAGCTCCATCCCCATTCCATGCAAATGAAGTCAAAGATATGGTGAGCTCACGTGATTGGCCATGTGGTTGATGACACAATTGCCCCACCCCTTTAATGACGTCATCATCCACTCAAACTCTCACGAGAGTTTGCACAGATGCTGGTAAGGGACTAGCAGGCCAGTCCACTGTGGCAGGAGGGGTGTCAAGGTAGGGGCTACTGCAGGACACCACCACTCCCACCCCAGAGCCTCCTGTCCAGCTTTAGGCAGGGTCCCCAAGGGGTCTGTGAGGCCCGGCCCAGGGGTCCCATGCACCCTCTCATCCCATTGGCTGACTGCACCGACATGCAAATGAGTGCATTCGTCACTTCCGGAGGCAAATCGAGCGCCATTTTCTCTTTCTGGCCGAGCTGGGAGGAGGGGACAGAGCCG
>NW_006289416.1:6410310-6415143 GCF_000327345.1 Myotis davidii | reverse complement strand
GGCGTGGGGGACGGAGAAGGGAGAGGGGGACGGCCCGGGGTTGTTGGGGTGGTAGGGCGGCCCTGCAGAGCGCACCCCGCGCAGTCCTCCTCTGGCTGTCCCGGGACCAGCCCTGAGTGACCGCGAAAAGTGGGCCATGAAGATGCGGTCACTCCTTAGTCTGCCCCCTGGTATTTCCACCCAGAAGAAAAGGACTGTGTGAACAACAGCCGACGGCGAATCCCTGTTCCTTCACTCTTGAGCGTTTGGTGTGAATATTGATGGTTTATATGCAGGTGATAACATTAAAATTTTAACTTTTCCTGTGCCGGTGCCGTCTGCGTTGACGTAGACCGTTTGCAAAATTTCTGCTAACATTTGGCTTGGGGAATATCCGAGATTTTAACTGCCAGTTCGAATCGTGCCCAGTTGCATAATGGGAAATTATTACATATTTTAACTACTTTTTTTGCATTTGATTGAGAGACTTGCCCGAATGCTGTTAAAACTCGCTTGATGCGAAGGTGTGCAGGTTTTATCAAAAAGGAGGGCTTGGAGTCTAGGTCGGCGTCGGTGTGGAGAGCGCTTGTGGGAGAGAGCGGCTCACCTGAAAGCAGGGCCGTAGGAAGTGCGTGTTCATCTCCGGTTGGAGTCAAGTAACGCATCGACTTAGAGCTGCTCCTGGAGAGTCAGCCAAATAGTGAACAAACTTTACTTCGTTTGGAGCAGGGACCTTGTGGAGCCTTGTCCTTGGTTTTGTTAATCCTCACCGAGGATATTTTTCCATTGATTTTAGGGAGCGTGGGAAGGAGGGGGAGAGTGGGAGAAACATCGGTGTGAGAGAGACACATCAGTTGGTTGCTGCCCTGGCTGGGGCCGGATCAAGCCCCCAGCGGAGGTTCTTGCCCTCGGCTGGAACCAATCACAGATGCTTCAGGCTGCGGGCCTACACTCCATCCTCTGAGCCAAACCGGCTAAGGCATATGTTTTTGGGCTTTTTTTTTTTTAAGCCCCTTATTCCAATGCTTGCGACATTTCATTTCAATTTTTAGAATTAGATTCACAGCAGACTCAATGGGGATATTCTAAGTGCTTTTCTTGTGTTAACTCATCCTCACAACTACTTCATGGGGTAGGTTGTACTTTCCCTGTTTCACAGGTAGGCAGCTGAAGCCCAGGGATTAATTTGGGAAAGATTGCACAACTAGTAAACTGTGGAGTTGATGGGAACTGGAGCAGAATGGCCCCAGAATCTTTGCTGGTGAGATCTTTGTGCTGTGTTGCCTCTCAAGTGAAATTCTTTTAGAAGTTAGATTTCACAGGAACTCAAACGAAAGTTCTGTCGCTGAAAAGGTATTTATTATCTGATTGACTTTATGTTTTAGAGTGTATTTTTTTTTTACCTAATGACGTATTTTTAAATGGTCATGATACTAAACAACAAAGGAAAACCCTTTAAGTGCCTTTTTGGGAAATAACAGTTTCTGGTACATATCAGTGGACTTTTTGGTAGGTCCATGTCTACCACACTGTGAAATTAAAATTAATTTAGTATGAGCTGAAATAGATAGATTAGTGCAGCTGCATTAGCCTGTGGTTTCCTAATACACTTTTTTTTTTTACAGATGTACAGATTTAACAGTACTAAGAATATATAGAGAACAGCATTATTAGAGGATCTATAAATATGAAAACAGTTTCTTTCCTGGTTAATCCACTAGGCATTTTGTATGGAATCTTGCATCTAGGAATGGATAAAATGTATAGTATTTTGGAATGAAAATTATGGTAAAACTCAGCTTCTTTTCCCCAAAGTGATTGGCAGCAGTAGACCAGGGCTCTTGAAAGGTTATGAAACTTTTATAATTTACCTATGTTTTTTTGTTATCCTTAAACAGCTAGCAAACTGCTAAAAAGGGAAAGTTTTTTTTAATGCTTATTTTGGGGGAAACCACAATAACAATGATGAGGGAATGGGAGCACTTTCTATTAGGTCTTAAGCTGGTGTGGTCGGCACATACCCAGGTTGCCCCAATCCCCAGTGGGGAATGTGCAGGGGGCAGCCAATCAATGATTCTCATCATTGATTTTTCTCTCCCTCTCCTTTCCTCTTTGAAATAAAAATATATATTTTAAAAATTTCCTATTTATATTTTTTAAAACATTAACAGTAGATGAACCTCTGTGAATATATATATCCGTTTATTGATTTCAGAGAGGAAGGGAGAGAGAGGTAGAAACATCAATGATGAGAAAGAATCATTAATCAGCTGTTCCTGCATGCCCCCTATTGGGGATTGAGCCCAAAACCCGGGCATGTGCCCTGACCAGGAATCAAACCATGACCTCTTGGTTCATAGGTTGATGCTCAACCACTGGGCCACACTGGCTGGGACTAGTCTCCAAATTTAAAACAGAAGACTGACAATTCCTTGGCCTTATTCCTAAGCCTTGAATGGGTTACTATAGAATCTGTTTAAAACTTGCTCAATCACAACTTCATTTCAGTATCGTCTTCCTGAGTCAGCCATTCTTCAATGGACCCCAGGAACCAGCCTATGAAATCAGCCTGTCCCAAAACTGCTGCTCAGGCAAGTCCACCAATCCCTCTTCTCCATGCTTCTCAGAGCCCTGTAATAAGATTAGTGCTTGCTAGATAAGGCCAGACTTATTTGCAAGCAACAAACTTAACTTCCTTAGCATACAGAGGACAGTGGAACTTTAAGAAGTAAATGAAAGAAAATCTGATTGAGTAGAAAGCATCTGATAGAAATTTTTGTTGAGCCTTGCTCTGGCTAAAGAAGACAGTCTGGGCTGGAAAGTCATCTTGTACATACTTTTTAAAGAAAGCCATCATGAGTTTCTTGACAGCTCCTCTGTTAGATAATGCTGTTGAAGGCTGAAACCCAATTCAGTATATTTACTTTTTTTTAAGTATGTTTTTATTGATTTCTGAGAGAGAGAGAGAGAGAGAGACATCAATGATGAGAGAGACATTGATCAGCATTGGCTTAATTACCTTTTGCCAAATATATTCAGACTTTTCCTCCTTTACCTCAATCATTTTTTTTTTATATTTTTTTTATTGATTCTTTACAGAGAGGAAGGGAGAGAGATAGAGAGTTAGAAACATCGATGAGAGAGATACATCGATCAGCTGCCTCCTGCACATCTCCCACCGGGGATGTGCCCGCAACCCAGGCACATGCCCTCGACCGGAATCGAACCTGGGACCTTTCAGTCCGCAGGCCGACGCACTATCCACTGAGCCAAACCGGTTTCGGCTACCTCAATCATTTTTGATGCTGATATGTTCACCTGGAACATCTTGGGCTCCACCTCTGCAACCTTCCATAGCCATTCCATTTTGAACCTCCATAGCCCTTTCCACATGTCTCATGACTCTTAACATTTTATATTACCCTTTTTGTTAATTTATTATAAACATTTGCTATGTATTATGCTCTGTGAAAGGCCCAGCCATGCAAATAAAACATGATTCCTGCCCTGAAGCTTAGTCTAATAGGGAAAATAGATATATAAATAGATAATTACCACATAGTGAGATGAATGCAATGAGAGATGTATAAACTTGTTCCTCTGGGGATTCCTAGGAGGGGTGCATGGTGGAATTGCTGACTCGTAGAAATTGTCATTTAAAATCTTGGGAGATACTGCCAAATTGCTCTCTAAACATGTAGAACTTAGACTTTTTCTACTTATCTTCACTACTAGAGGATATTATCAATCTTTAATATTGCCCCCCTTCATTTGAAAGTAGGTTGCCAAACAAGATGCCACATTACCCCAAATTTTGTCTGTTAGCTACAAATAAGAACATTCTCCTACGTATCCGGAACACAAGCATCAAATCAGGAAATCAATACATTATCACCATTGAAGTTTTGCCAGTTCCAATAATATTTATAGTAAAAGAACCTAGATAGAATTGCACAGTATATTTAGTTATCTTGTTTCTTTTGATCTGTAACAGTTCCTTAGTTTTTCCTTCTATGATTTTTTTAAGTGTATAATTCATTGTTTTTTTAAATACATTCACAGAGTTGTACAACCATCACCACAATTTAATATTAGAACATTTCCAGCATCCACCCACCACAAACCTATCTGTTTGCAGTAAGTACCTCTTCCCACCCTGGCCAACCACTAAGCTACCCTTCATCTCTGTAGATTTGTGTTTTTTTGATGTTTCCTATAAGTGGAATCAGACAATATGAGGACTTCGTATCCATCCTCTTTCACTTAGTATTATGCTTTTAAGATTCATGTGTGTTATAGCATGTATTAGTACCTAGTGCTTTACATTGCCAAATAGTATTCTGCTGTATGGATATACCACATTTGTTTATCCATTGGCTATCTGATGGACATGTGAATTGTTTCCACATTTTGGCTACTATGAATAGTGTTATCTTGTATGATCTAGACACTTTTGAATATTATAGGTTAGTTGTTTTTTACAATATCTCTTAATTTGGGCTTGTTTGCCAGACTTCTGTGAATTACTCTTTTTTCTTGATTATTAAGTATTTTGTGAGTAGGTGCTTGGAAACCATGTAAATATTCCATTTCTCATCAAGCTTTCAATTTATTTAATTATAACACCATGGAATTAAGTTTATATTCTAGTGCAGTGGTTCTCAACCTGTGGGTCGCGACCCCTTTGGGGTTGAACGACCCTTTCACAGGGGTCGCCTAAATACATCCTGCATATCAGATATTTACATTCATAACAGTAGCAAAATTACAGTTATGAAGTAGCAACGAAAATAATTTTATGGTTGGGGGTCACCACAACTAGGAAGGTTGAGAACCACTGGTCTAGAATGAAAG
>NW_006289416.1:6408676-6410153 GCF_000327345.1 Myotis davidii | reverse complement strand
GTCACAGGAAATTAATTCTGCCATTCTTTATTAGGTAAGGCAGCCATAAAGTTCTGCCCAGGTTCATGAGGTGGGGGCATAGATGCCCTTACTTTTTGGAAGGAGTATCAAAGTGATATTTGAAGAAGAGCACGTGGGATGGAAGATACTGTTTCATTATCTTTGGAAAACAGTGCAATGGCTATAATCTGTTACTATCATTATTTATTTGATGCCCAGATTGTCCCGTATTTTGCTTGTGAGAACTTCTTCAGGCTGGCTTCTTTTGAATCCTTTTGATATGTCTCACCATTCTTTGACCAACTTCCTTATTTTCTGGCACAAGATGTTCTGGGAGCATCTTGTCTTTTCCATGTTTCAGCCCTCGAATCAGCCATTTTCACAAGGAGCCCTGGTTCCTTTTAATGGAAAGTGGTATTTAGAAATTAAGATTTGGGTCTTAGGAGTGCTCAAACTGCTACTGGGCTGGGAAACTGCTTCTAGGCTCTTTTAGTGGGCAGAGCTATGGAATGTACATACATTTATTTTTATCTATGTATATATTAAAAGCAGTTAAGGTCACATCTGTGCCTTCTTTTCCAGTCAAGTATCAAGGGTTTGTTTTAATTTTATGCCTTTTCAGATATTTTAAAAACAGATTTATTGACATGTAATTTACAAACCATACAATTCACCTGTTTAAAGTGTACAGTTCACTGGCTTTTAGTATATTTGCAGCTATAACCACAGTCAGTTTTAGGACACTATTATTCCAAAAAGAAACTGTTCCCCTTAGCCATCATCTCCCAGTTCTCCTCAGCCTTCAAGGCAACCAATGTTGTACCTTCTGCTTGTATATGTAATTTGTCTGATCTAAACACTTCGTGGAATGGAATCAGATCACTTGATCTTTTGTGTCTGGCTTCTATCACTGAGCGTCATGTCCCCCAAGGCTCATCCACATTGTAGATTGTGTGTGTGGTTCATTTCTTTTTATTTTTTTATTTTATTGATTTTTTACAGAGAGGAAGGGAGAGGGATAGTTAGAAACATAGATGAGAGAGAAACATCGATCAGCTGCCTCCTGCACACCCCCTACTGGGGATGTGCCCGCAACCAAGGTACATGCCCTTGACCGGAATTGAACTTGGGACCCTTGAGTCCCCAGGCTGACACCCTAGCCACTGAGCCATACCGGTTAGGGCAGGTTCATTTCTTTTTAGGGCCAAATAATATTCCATTTTATGAATGCAACACATTTTTTTTTAATCCATTCACCAGTTGATGGACTTTATGGATTATTTCTACTTTTTGGTTATTAAGAATAGTGCTACTGTGAAGATTCTTGTAGTTTTTGTTTGGATACATGTTTTTCATTTCTCTTTGGTGGAATTGCGGGCTCATGTGGTGCTTGTGTATTTAATCCTTTGAGGAACTGCCAGACTGTCCTCCAAACTGGCTGTACCGTTTTATTGCCAGGGATGTAGTAGATCAGTTT
>NW_006289416.1:6406058-6408657 GCF_000327345.1 Myotis davidii | reverse complement strand
TTCCCTACATCCTTGCCAACACTTGTTCTTTTCTTTTTTCAAAATTACAGCCATCCTAATGGTATAAAGAAGTATCTCGTGGTTCCATTTGCATTTCCACATGGCTATTGTTCAGCATCTTTCCATGTGCTTAACAGCCATTTGTATAGTAGCTACTTCTTTGGATCCTTTGCCCATTTTTAAGTTCGGATATTGGCTTAATTATTGAGTTATCAGAGTTCTTTTTATAGTCTGGGTATAAGTTCCTTATCAGAAATATGATTTGCAAAAATTTCTCCCATTTTGTGGATTTGCTGTTTGCGTGGTTTCCTTTGAAGCACAAATTGTTTTATTCATTCATTTATTTATTTATTTTTAAAATTGATTTGAGAGAGAAGAGAAAGGGAGAGGGAGAGACAGAAACATAAATGATCAGAGAATCATTGATTGATTGGCTGCCTCCTGCATGCCCCCTACTGGGGATTGAGTCTGAACCTGACCATGTGTCCTGACCAGGAATCGAACCATGACCTCCTGGTTCATAAGTTGACACTCACTATGAAGCCTTACTAGCAGGGCTGAAGCACCAAAGTTTTAAATTTTCGTGAAGTCCAACTTACCTAGTTTTTCTTTTGTTGCTTTTTGATGTCATATCTAAGAATCCATTGCCCAATCCAAGGTCATGAAGATTTCTGCTTGTTTATTTCTGACAGTTTAAAAAATTTTAACTCTTAGGTGGAGGTGTATGACCCACTTTGAGTTGATTTTTGTGTATGATGTGAGCAAAAAGTGCAACTTTAGCCCTAGTCAGTTTGGCTCAGTGGATAGAGCGTCAGCCTGCAGACTGAAGGGTCCCACGTTCGATTCTTGTGAAGGGTACATGCCTGGGTTGTGGGCTCGATCCCCAGTAGGGCCGTGCAAGAGGCAGCCTATCTCATCATTGATGTTTCTATCTCTCCCTCTCCCTTTCTGAAGTCACTAAAAATATACTTTAAAAAATTTTTTTTAAAGTACAACTTCATTCTTTTGTATGTGGATAATTAGTTGTCCCAGCGTGATTTGTTGAAAATTACTCTCAGTGTTTTACCAACCCTGTTACTTATTACAGTTTTGTTTTCTTTCTTTCTAAGGAAAATTCCAAAAATGTTTCAAATTCCTGTGGAAAATCTTGACAACATCAGGAAGGTACGAAAAAAGGTGAAAGGGATTCTTATGGATATTGGGCTTGACAGCTGCAAGGAGTTGCTGAAGGTAAGAGGACATCAGTAACAGATTAAGGGCAGACAAGTTTTTTGTTTTTAAATATATTTTTATTGATTTCAGAGAGGAAGGGAGAGGGGGAGAGAGAGAGAGAAACATCAGTGATGAGAGAGAATCATTGATTGGTTGCCTCCTGCACACCCCCTACTGGGGATTGAGCTGGCAACCCAGGCATGTGCCCTTGACTGGAATCGAACCTGGGATCCTTGAGTCCCCAGGCCGACGCTCTATCCACTGAGCCAAACTGGTTAGGGCAGCAGACAAGTTTTTAAAGCGACTTTTATGAGGGGCTTTTTATGGTCATTAAGTTTTGTGTGTTTTTTTTTATTGCAAGTTCGGTGTGCTTTGTTGTTGTTGCTAATTCTCACCCGAGGATATATTTTTTCCATTGATTTTTTTAGAGAGAGTGGGAGGGTAGGGGAGAGAGAGAAAGAGAGACTGACAGACTGACAGACATGGATATGAGAGCCGGGGATCAAACCTGCAACCCAGGTACCTGTCCTTGACTGGGAATTGAATCCGTGCCCCTTTGGTGCACTGGTTGACGCTCTAATCACAGCCACACCAGCCAAGGCACCCGAGGATATATTTAAATATTTTATTGATTTTTTACAGAGAGGAAGGGAGAGGGATAGAGAGTTAGAAACATCGATGAGAGAGAAACATCGATCAGCTGCCTCCTGCACACTCCCCACTGGGAATGTGCCCGCAACCAAGGTACATGCCCCCAACCGGAATCGAACCTGGGACTTTTCAGTTTGCAGGCTGACGCTCTATCCACTGAGCCAAACCGGTTCGGCGAGGCACTTGCATTTTTAATTTGCTTTATTAGAGTTTTACTTTGAACATTGTCCACGCATTTACTGTATTCAAAGGACATTTTCAGATACCAGAAATAAAGCATAAAAACATTCAGACACTGAGTATGTAAGCTATATATAGTCATTAGTTTTAAAATACTATTGACCCTTAAACAACAGGGATTTGAACTTCCCAGGTCCACTGGTACACAGTTTTTTCCAATAAATATATAGTCAACCCTTTGGGTTTCACATCTACAGGTTCAACCAACTGCAGATCAAAAACAGTATCTGTGCCGAAACCGGTTTGGCTCAGTGGATAAATGTCGGCCTGCGGACTGAAGGGTCCCAGGTTCGATTCCGGTCAAGGGCATGTACCTGGGTTGCGGGCACATTCCCAGTGGGAGATGTGCAGGAGGCAGCTGATCGATGTTTCTCTCTCATTGATGTTTCTAACTCTCTATCTCCCTCCCTTCCTCTCTGTAAAAAATCAATAAAATATATTTAAAAAAAAAAAAAAGAAATGGCCCTGGGTCTGGTGGAGTCAGACCTTGAAGTGT
>NW_006289416.1:6391411-6405944 GCF_000327345.1 Myotis davidii | reverse complement strand
AGACTGAAAGGTCCCAGGTTCGATTCCGGTCAAGGGCATGTCCCTGGGTTGCGGGCACGTCCCCAGTAGGGGTGTGCAGGAGGCAGCTGATCGATGTATCTCTCTCATCGATGTTTCTAATTCTCTATCTTTCTCTCTTCCTCTCTGTAAAAAATCAATAAAATATATTAAAAATAAATAAATAAATAAATAAATATATGTATTTAGTCTTACAAAAGTTTAAAAATTAAGGTTGCAGTCACAATCTACTGATAAGTTGTGTTCTATTATAATTTTATCCTTTCTTATCACTTGAGAATATATGGCTGGCACATCTAGTAAAGAAATAAAAATTGTTAAATAGGCATGCTGTGTAGCCTGTAGCCAGTGATAATTCTGTGCATCTTTTATTCATAACTATCGAGGGGCCCTGTTTTGTCATTCTTCAGCCAGGGTCAAGCAGCACTTAACCCATCCCACAGCAGCTCGGAGGATGACTCGCTTCTAGAAAGTTGCTGCTCTTAAACAGTTATGGTATCAGGAGACTTTGAGCAACAGACCAGTGATTTCCAAACACGTCTAAAGATGCAGGCTAAGCCAGGACACATCCTCTTTTTATCTTCTTTAAGTTTTGGAAGTTTGGGAAATATTCACTGCTGAAAAAATTTTCCTTGACAGAGTTAGGAAAGAACATTAATATTTTATGCTTTAAAAAATTAGATGGTGCCCTACCCCGGTTTGGCTCAGTGGATAAATGTCGGCCTGCGGACTGAAGGGTCCCAGGTTCGATTCCGGTCAAGGGCATGTACCTGGGTTGCGGGCACATTCCCAGTGGGAGATGTGCAGGAGGCAGCTGATCGATGTTTCTCTCTCATTGATGTTTCTAACTCTCTATCTCCCTCCCTTCCTCTCTGTAAAAAAATCAATAAAATATAAAAACAACAACAACAAAAAACCAGTATCTATGATCTGTGGTTGGGAATCATGGATGCAGGGGACCAACTGTGTGCATTGATCTAGGCCATACTATAGAGGGGACCTGAGCATCTCCAGATTTTGGTATTTGTAGGGGGTCCTGGAACCGATCCCCTGTAGGTGCCCAGGGACAACTATGCTTTTGGGGCATTGAAAGTTAAAATGTGGATTTTTTTTTGCTGTGGTCAGAGGGATGGAGAAGGGGGTCAGGACCACTAACCTCCGGGTTGTTAAGGGTTAACTGTGTATTTGTTTTTTATCTTTGAGGAGAATGTATTGAATTATTTATTATTTTAGCATAAGGAGACTCTAGTTTAATTTCTCAGGATTGTTAAGAGAAACAATAAATGGGGATACATACATGATATGATTGGGTGTTGTTTTTCTGATTTGTGAATTTAATATATTCTTATCACTTGAGAATATATGGCTGGCACATCTAGTAAAGAAATAAAAATTGTTAAATAGGCATGCTGTGTAGCCTGTAGCCAGTGATAATTCTGTGCATCTTTTATTCATAACTATCGAAATAGGGGCCCTGTCTGCTTAGAAATTTTTAAAGCTAACTTAATTCAAAGTATTATTAGCCTGTGAAGAGTTCAGCTTCTTAATTTTCAAATCTCAGACTTTCAACCAGATTGATTTTATTTATTAAAAAGGCAATCTGATACTGAAAGACTAATAATTACTAGGATTCTTATTAATGGTCAGCAGGTAGACAAATGTTAATTCTATAAGGACCCCAGAGAGTTCTCTGCTTAAACATTACCACCCCAGAGAGCTCTTCCCTCTAAGATGCTGCCCTCTCCCACTGTATTCTGTTCTCTTACTTGCTCTATTTTTCTTCAAAGCCCTCAAGTACCTAAAATTACTTATTTATTATTTGTCTCCTACACTTGAGTATAAGAAGACAAGGACCTCATTGTTTTGTTATCTACTGTACTACCTTTGATCAGAATTGTGTCTGGCATACTGAAGCTTAACAGAAACATTTTATTTAACAAACATTTTTTAAATGAATCAATGAAAGTAAAACTCCAGTAGAGAACTACTTTTGATAATTTCCTGACTGAAAGTCCATCTATATTTTAGAGAACTACTTTTGATAATTTCCTGACTGAAAGTCCATCTATATTTATAAAAGTCTAATTTACCGTTTAACTGTTCAACTGGTATGTATGATGTGCACTGACCACCAGAGGGCAGACACTGAACACACAGGCATGGAAACATGGAACAGACTGATGAATCTCAGAGTGAAGGGTCTGGGGAGTGGGGGGCAGGAAGAGATTAACCAAAGATCGTATATGCATACTAGAGGCCGGGTTCATGCAATGGTGGGGTCCCTTGGCCTGGCCTGCGGGGACCGGGCCAAAACCGACAGTCCAACATCCCCCAAGGGGTCCCAGATAGCAAGAGGGCACAGGCCAGGCCGAGAGACTCCACCGGTGCACAAATCTATGCACCAGGCCTCTAATTTGGAAATAAAAGGATGGGAGAGAGACTGAAGTGGAACCTCTTACTAGACCCAATTTCCCAGGAGTGTTAAAATATGGCTTTCATGAGGAAGATAGCAGGGTAATTATTTGGATGCAAGATTGAGAAGGTAGATAGTGTACACATAGTCTATTAATAATAGGTAAGTATTTGAACTTAAGTAATATTTGCAGAGTGTAAAAACAGCAAGCTAAGAACACAAGTGTATGTGTATAGACTGAGAAAATTTCTATTGATAATGTATGGAAAGCTCGTACAGTAATCTTTGGAGACCTATAGCTGAAGCCATTCCTGTAGCAATCTTTGGAAACCTATATATGTATAAGTAGATTTTGAAATGTTTATTATTCTGTTTTTAAATCTTATCTACAAAAATATATTGAAATATTGTTAATACCTTTCATTTATTTTCTAATTTTTTTAATTGTTTCTTTCTAGTTCTTTTTTGCCACTTCTGACATTCTGGAAAGCACTTCTTCCTTTAAACTCCTCTCCCTCTTCTCCTGTGATATAACATTACTGTTCCTACTTCTCTTCCCAATGTTTTCTTTTGAAAAATTTAACCCTACAAAAATCTTGAAAGGGTTATACAGTGAAAACCCATCTACCTACCACTGAAATTCTACAAAATTAACATATATGTATCTGTCTTCACCCACTGTTCTTTTTGTTTTAATTCAATTTTGAGAGAGTGAGAAACATTTATATGGGTGCAAAACATTAATTGGCTGCCTTTTCCAGGCCCTCTATAGAGATTGCGCCCACAACCCATGCATGTTCTGGTACATGGGATGACACCCAACCAACTGAGCCACACTGGTCAGGGCTGTAACTTTTTTTTTTATGCATTTCAAAGAAAGTTGCAGGTATTAGTACACTTCACCCTTAAATTCTTTCAGCATATGTGTCACTATCCAGAGTTTAGTCTTTGTTTACAGTTTTGGGGAGGGGACTTTATATGCTGTGAAATGCACCTTCAGAGCCTCTAATGATGGTTTTTAACATGCTTTTACTAATGTTATACAAGTCTCTGTGAAGACCTAGAACAAGTCCATCACTCCAGAACGATTCCTCAATCCCTTTTCTAGTCAGTTCCTGCCCCCATCCCACTGGCTACCACTATTCTGAAAATTTTCACTGTAGATTAGATTTGCCTATTGTGCAATTTTATGTGAAAGAAATAATACGTTCTTGCATGGAAGAGTCTTCTCAGTGGTGGTATGTATGATTGGTCCTGTTTGTTGCCAAGTAGTATTCAACAGCATGAATGACTTATAGATCCTTTCTCCTGGTCGTGGGACACTTAGGCTGTTACAGGTTTTGGTTATTATGAATAAGATTCCACTGAGCCAAACCAGTTAGGGCTGAATATATATATTTTTAAATTTATTATTTTTCAATCCTCATTCGAGGATATTTTTGATATTTTTCCATTGATGCAGGCTCCTCATGGGCTTCCGGCACCTGAGCCCTGGCGTCCCAGAGAAGGGTAGCAGGGGGAGTGAGAGCGAGCTCGGCAGACAACCTGCATTCTTACCGTACCTCCGTCCCCATCACCCCACCCCCAAGTAACCTGTGAGAGGTTATAGCGCATCTCTGATGCCTGCCATGTTCCGCGCTACCCACTGGTGGTCAGCGCACATTATAGTGAGCAGTTGAATGACCACCCGAAGGGACAATTTGCATATTAGGCTTTTATTATATAGGATTTTTCTGTTTAGGGTTTATTTATGAAGTTTTAAAATTTGATTTCTTAAGGTGGCAGTTTAGATCATTCTTGTTTGTTTATTTAGTTCATTTTCTTAAGTAGTGTCACAAATTCTCCTGAAGCTGTGTTTTAGCTCCATCCTACACATCTGATTTATTGTTTCCATTTTCATTCAGTTCAAAATATTTTCTAATTTCTCTTGTGATTTCTTTGATCCATGGATTATTTAGAAATGTGTTTAATTTCTAGAAATTTTGGAATTTCTCTAGATACCATTTTTTAAAAACATGTTTTTATTGATTTCAGAGAGAGGAAGCAAGAGGGACAGAGGGATAATAAATGATGACAGAGAATCATTGATTGGCCACCTCCTACATGCCCTTTACTGGAGATTGAACCCTCAACTTGGGCAAGTGCCTGACCTGGAATCGAACTATGATCTCCTGGTTCATGGGTCGATGCTCAACCACTGAGCCACACTAGCTGGGCTAGATATCTTTTGTTACAGATTTAATTAATTTTGCTCTGATCAGAGATTGTACTTTATAATTATTTCAGTCCTTTTAAATATATTGAGATTTATTTTATAGCTCAGCATGAGACCTATCTTTGGAAATGTATCATGTATATTTGAAAAGAATGTGCATTTTGTTGTTGGTGGAGAGTTCTATAAATGTCATTTTGTGAAGTTGTTAGTGGCATTCAGTCTTCTTACCGTACCTCCGTCCCTGTCACCCCCACCCCCAGGTAACCAGCCAGAGGCTGCAGTGCATCTCTGATGCCTGCCATGTTCCTCACCACCCCCTGGTGGTCAGTGCACGTCATAGTGAGCAGTCGAACTCTGTCCTTTCTGATTTTGTGGGCTTGTTCTATTAGTTATTGAGAGAGCAGTGATGAAGTCTCCAGCTGTAATTTTGGATTTAATTTTTTCTCTTTTCAGGTCAGTCAGTTTTGCTTCATGTACTTTGAACTCTTTAAAGTGCATACACATTTAGGATTATTGGTTTCTTTTGAAGAATAGATCCCACCATCATCATGAAATGACTTTCTATCCATGTTTGTTTGTTTTTAATTGATTTCAGAGAGGAAGGGAGAGGGAGAAAGAGATAGAAACATCAATGATGAGAGTGATTCATAAATCGGTTGCCTCCTGCACAGCCCCCACTGGGGGATCAGGCCCGCAACCCAGGCACATGTCCTTGACCAGAATCAAACTCAGGACCCTTCAGTCCACAGGCTGACGCTCTATCCACTGAGCCAGACTGGCTAGGGCACATGCCTTGTTAACATTCTTTTTCCCGTGCTAAAATCTGCTTTGTTTGATATCAATGTAGTTCCTTCAGCCTTTTTTGATTAATGGTGGCATGATATACCTTTTTAAATCTTTTTACTTTTTAAAAAATATATATATTTTATTGATTTTTTACAGAGAGGAAGGGAGAGGGATAGAGAGTTAGAAACATTGATTAGAGAGAAACATCAACCAGCTGCTTCCTGCACACCCCCTACTAGGGATGTGCAACCAAGGTACATGCCCTTGACTGCAATCGAACCCGGGACCTTTCAGTCTGCAGGCCGACGCTCTATCCACTGAGCCAAACCAGTAAGGGCAAATCTTTTTACTTTTATTCTGTCTATGCCTTTATTATTTAAAGTGAGATTTTAGTAGATAGCATAGGGTTGGATCTTGTTTTTATACTCAGTGTGACAGTCTGTGTCTCTTAATTTGAGTGTTTCAAACTAGGGTAGGCAAACTATGGCCCCAAATATGAGCCAAATTTGGCTGTGTTGTAAGTAAACTTTGTGGGAAATAGCTGTGCTTGTCAGTATTTCTATAGTGTCTCTGGCTATTTTTGTGCAAATGGTAGATTGAGTGCTTATGTCAGAGACTGTATAGCTGACAAAGATTTCGTATTATCTGCTCCTTTACAGAAATGGTTTAACAGCCCCTGCTACTTAATGTAATTATCAGTAAGGTTGGGTTCAAATCTCCCATCTTGCTATTTGTTTTTACTTGTCTCTCTGTTCTTTGTTCATTTTTTTCCCTTTTCTGCTTTCTTTTGGATTGAATATTTTTTATAATTCCATTTTCATCTCCATTATTGATTCAAGAGCTCTGTGCTTTCATTTGCCTTTCTAATATAATACTATTTGCTTCACATGTGATGTAAGAACCTTGCAGCAGTGTGCTTTTCCTCCCCTTGGTGCTATTGTCATGTATCTTATTTCTATGTTACAAACCTCACAATATATTATTTCCAACTTAAGTACTTTAATAATGTGTATTTTTCTGTAGTTCTGAATTGACTTGGTAAGCAATGTGTTAGCATAGATATATTCAAAAACAGCAGTTATATTAATTACTAGAGGCCCAATGAACGAAATCCAAATCCATGCATGGACGGGGTCCCCCCTCAGTCCAGTCTGCACCCTCTCCAATCTGGGACCCATCAGGGGATGTCTGACTGCCGGTTTAGGCCCGATCCTAGGGCCTAAACCGGTAGTTGGACATCTCTCTCACATTCCGGGACTGCTGGCTCCCAACCACTCGCCTGCCTGCCAGCCTGATCGACGCCTCACTGCTCCCCTGCCAGCCCAAATTCCCCCAACTGCCCTCCCCTGCAGGCCTTGGCCCCCACAACTGCCCTCCCCTGCAGGCTGGGCCCCCACAACTGCCCTCCCCTGCTGGCCATCTTGTGGCAGCCATCTTTGACCACATGGGGGAGCCATCTTGTGTGAGGGCATGATGGTCAATTTGCATATTACCTCTTTATTATATAGACTCTTTCTCTGGCTTAACTAATATTTAGTAATATATTAAAAAGACATTTGCTCCCAGCCAGGTGGCTCAGTTGGTTGGAGCATTGTCCTGTACACCAAAAAATTGCCGGCTTGATTGATTGGGGTGTGTACAGGAGGCAACCGATTGATGTTTCTCTCTCACATGAATGTGTGTGTGTGTGTATATATCTCCCTTCCTCTCTAAAAAATCAATTTAAAAAATATCCTCAGGTGAGGATTAAATGACTTTAATTATTATAAGGACAGTGATATCAACTGTGAAAGAGAAAATACAGGAAATTATTTTTTTAGAAAATAAAATTTTAAATGCCATGTTTCTACCACTCAGAGATTACCATTATTAATATCGTGTTTAGCCTTCTCTGTGTATGTGTGTAGTCTTTGCCAATTTAAGCTCATATTCACCATGCTTTTTTATTACTTTGCTTTTTTCTGTGACTTTCATCTTTCTGTGTCATTAAATAATTGTTTGTCTTACCTATTACCCAGTTTATATTCAGATTTCTCCAGTTTTCCCCCAAATTTTTTACACTTGGTTTGTTTGAACCAGGATTCAGTCTGGGCTCCCATCAAATCTGGTTGCTAGGCCCTGACCAGTTTGGCTCAGTGGCTAGAGCATCGGCCTGTGGACTGAAGAGTCCCAGGTTCGATTCCGGTCAAGGGCATATACCTGGGTTGCGGGCACATCCCCAGTAGGAGGTGTGCAGGAGGCAGCTGATGGATGTTTCTCTCTCATGGATGTTTCTAACTCTATCCCTCTCCCTTCCTCTCTGTAAAAAATCAATAAAATATATATTTTTTAAAAAATCTGGTTGCTAGGTTCTCAGTGACACCATCTCCTTCCGTCTCCTCCCCTGCTGCCATGTTCAACACACCCTGGTCTACATGGTCCACCCTCCTTGTGGCCGACATCTGTGCTCTTGTTACGCACACACTCGAAGCTCCCACTTTATACTCTTAGCACCCAGAAATTCTTCCCCAAAGTACTCACCACTGATGGGAGGTGGTGTGTGCTGGTGTATGTGTCTGTGTTTTTTTTTTTAATTATTTTTGGGAAATATGTTTATTTCTTATGAAGCTATAATTTTAACTTGGATTATTTCAGCCTAATCCAGTGATGGCGAACCTATGACACGCGTGTCAGAGATGACAAGCGAACTCATTTTTTGGTTGACTTTTCTTTGTTAAATGGCATTTAAATATATAAAATAAATATCAAAAATATAAATCTTTGTTTTACTATGGTTGCAAATATCAAAAAATTTCTATATATGACACAGCACCAGAGTTAAGTTAGGGTTTTTCAAAATGCTGACACGCTGAGCTCAAAAGGTTCGCCATCACTGGCCTAATCCTTGGATTTTATATACTTAATGGCTCTGTCACAGTTTGCTCAGGATCTGCATTTTCACTTCACTTTCCCAAGTAGATTTCTTAGGTGCCAAGTAATCCCATCAGTTTCTAATGAAATATTTCTTTATCTGCTGAAATTGCATGATTTTTCTCTTTTTCTCCCATTTTGAAAGGACCTTAAAGACTTTGATCCAGGAGAGAAGTACTTTTATAATACATCATGGGGAGATATTTCTCTCTGGGAACCTTCTGGAAAGAAAGTGGTATGTATTTTTGTATTTGATTTTCATGTTTTCTCAAAAGTTGAGGGTAAAGGTCAGTTCACTTTTGAGGGTTGTCACTTCTACTGGGGTTACTAATGAATGAATGGGGAGGAGGTGGCTTGCAAATACTGTCTCCCAGCCTATGGTTTCTCTTTTCGTTTTTTAAATCATTGTATGCGGGAAACGTATTTATACGTTTTACATTGACTGGTAGTAGAGTGCGGGACACGTATTAATACGTTTTTTATAGACTAGCGGTAGAATGTGGGTAACATATAAATACGTTTATTTTTATACTTTTTTATTGCTCTAAAGGGATGCTAACATGCAGATATACGAATTCCAAAGGACAAAATTTGGGTCTCTAACACATACAATGGTGAATTATGTATGTACTTCCAGGTATAACGGTAATCTATTCAACTGCGTAGAGTCATCCCTTCACACAATTCTCTGCCTCGCCATGCATTCAGTGCGATTCTAAGAAAAATAATTCAGTATACATTTTATAGTAAATCACAAAAAGTTTCATTGAAAAAAAATATGTAAAACTAAAGTTACCGTAATTTTACTGAACGTTGCCATTTGCGCAAAAAATTAGCAAAAATGGCCTGCGCCACCTGTTAGCGCGCGATAAAAACTACCCACAAACAATGTGTTAAAATAGTTTCTTTCAAAGAGCAGAAGCTTGCTTACTTCAATGAAGTCTAGTTTATTATTTTTTCCTTTTACGAATATTTCTGGTGTCACAGTTAAGACATTTTCTCCCAACCCAGAGACCTATTCCACATTAATAGATAATAACGTACAGTTGTTAATGAGTTTTGTTGACTCATTAAGTGTAATTTTTGCTGAGTATCTTGTTTTTAATACAGTATTTCATTGAATATATGACACCCTTTTTAATGAACCCTTAGTAAAACCAAAGTCATACTCCACTTAAACTGTTTAGCACAGGACTATCAGTTGTAAAGTATTCCCAGATTTCAGAAATATGGGTTTTTTCAGCCCTGGGTTTATTATAGATCCTGCCAGAAATGCCAGAATCTGGGGTTTTGCTAATTGCAGAGAAGTAGCAGAATGTTGTTGAATGTGTTTGGTGATTTCTCTAACCTGTGACCCAAGAGGACCAAGCACATGAGTAGGAGACAGATAGTCACAGAATGGGGGCACTGTGTGGTATGAGAAAGACTGATCATAAAAGCAGATCTAGGAAGGCTGGTCTGAACTGTGGCCACTGTGTAGCAAGGATCAGTGTCCCCACATGGGACAATATCTTGCACAGCCCATGGTGGGACCTCGATGAAGCATTCAGTCTGTTCAGGTCTCACCCTCCTCCTTTGTGGAACGAGAGCCAGGTGTTCTGTGGTTCACAGCTCCAGGGTCTAGAGCAGTGGTTCTCAACCTTCCTAATGCCATGACCCTTTAATACAGTTCCATATCTTGTGGTGACCCCCAGCCATTAAATTATTTTCGTTGCTACTTCATAACTGTAATTTTGCTACTGTTATAAATCGTACTGTAAATATCTGATAGGCAGGATGTATTTTCATTGTTACAAATTGAACTTAAAGCATAGTGATTAATCACAAGAACAATATGTAATTATATATGTGTTTTCCGATGGTCTTAGGCAACCCCTGTGAAAGGGTCATTCGACCCCCAAAGTGGTCTGGACCCACAGGTTGAGAACCGCTGGTCTAAAGACTCTTGAGTCCAGAGGGTGCAGTGCTCTTACATCATCACAGCAGACCAACAGTTTATTGCATTGCACTCCTCTGTTGGCCAGGGTGGTTCGAGTGTCTGTTCTTATGCTCTGAGCTTGTTGAATAACCCCTCGTGTGCCTTAAAGAGAAATTCCAAATTGTCAGCAATATATTCTGTGGCTTGAAACTTACCTTATGATTATTTGTGGTGATTTTGGCATAGTCCCTCTATATTTACTGTTTGTTACATAGTTTACTTATACTTGCTAAGCACTGTCAGTGTGGCTCTTACCTTCCCTAAGAATAGAAACGGGAAATAAAAGATATTAATGATGGGTTTCATAATTTGCAAGTTAGGTTATTTGTAGATAAGTTGCAGAGGTTTTAGAATTTGGAATAAAAACAACATTGGAGAAATAGGATGAAGCAGTTAATTCAAAGTATAAGGACTAAGTAATGAGATCTGTGGTTTTAGTGGATGGTTTGGAAACTAGTCACGTCATATATTTGTATGAACTATGAGCTAAGAATAGTTGTTAAATTTTTAAACGTTTGAGAAGAAAAAAATGAAAAGAATATTGTTTTGTGATATGAAAATGATATGAAATTTGAATGAGTGTCTGTAGTTTTATTGGCACAAAGCCATGCTCATGGATATTCATGTCACCTATGGGTGCTTTTTTTTCCCCTTTGAGGTATATTTTTTAATTAAATCTTTATTGTTGAAAGTATTGTATATGTCCCCTTCTTTCCCCCCATTAACCCCCTTCTAGCCCTCCCTCACTCCCCGCCCCAGCTGTGGGTGCTTTTGTCTTACCAAGCAGCACTGAGTGGTTGCCACTGAAGCTCTTGGGTGGCCGACAAAGCCTAAAATATTTACTCTTTGGCCCTTTAAGAAAAATCTTGCTCTGGCTTAAAACACATTGTTCTTGCCCAGCTGGTATGGCCCAGCGGTTGAGTGTCAACCTATGAACCAGGAGGTCACTGGTTTGATTCACGGTCAGGGCACATGCCCAGGTTGCGGGCTTGATCCTTGGTACGGGGTGTGCAGTTAGCAGCTGATCAATGATTCTCTCTCATCATTGATGTTTCTATCTTTCTCTCTCCCTTCCTCTCTAAAATCAAATTAAAAAAAAAATATATATATATATACACATATTTAAAAACATTGTTTTTTGAGGGGTGATAGTGTTAAGTTATCTAGCATGTTAAAACAAAAAAGAGTCATATACTTGTGAACTATAGGTGTATCTCACATATAATAGCTTTATTAAACGATGCTGGACTTTTTCTTTTAACAGAGATATCGAACAAAGCCATACTGTTGTGGCCTCTGTAAATACTCTACAAAACTGCTTACTTCATTAAAAAATCATTTGCATCGTTACCACGAAGATGAAATTGATCAAGAGCTGGTGATCCCTTGCCCAAACTGTGTATTTACCTCTCAGCCCAAAGTGGTGGGAAGGCACTTCAAAATGTTCCATGCACCTGTTCGGAAAGTGCAGAGCTACACAGTGAACATCTTAGGTGAGACTAAGTCGTCCAGGAGTGATATCATCAGTTTTACATGTTTAAAATGTAACTTTTCAAACACTTTGTACTACAGCATGAAGAAGCATGTGCTGGTAGCCCATTTTCACTACTTAATTAACTCGTACTTTGGTCTACGAACTGAGGAAATGGTTGAGCAATCTAAAACCGATGATCCCCCTTCTACAGAGAAAATGCCACCCTCTGACAAGTATTACTGTAAAAAGTGTAACGCCAATGCTAGCAGTCAGGATGCATTAATGTATCATATTTTGACGTCAGATATACACAGGGATTTGGAGAATAAGCTTAGGTCCGTGATTTCAGAACATATTAGGAAGACTGGACTTTTGAAACAAATGCATATTGCTCCCAAACCAGCTGCACACATGACCATACCACCGAGCAGCACTCCGGGTGTCCCTGCCACATCTTGTTTTCACCTTGCCTTGCCGCCAAATAGTCAAAGCCAGACTGCTGTCCAGCCAGTTCAGGGCTCAGTCCAGCCAGTGACTGTGGCCTCAGGTGCTTCTGGAAGCCTCACTCATTCTCCGCCTGCCACTGCCCAGTCCCATGTGACTCTCGTCTCCAGTCCCCTGCCTGGGGGCCAGAGCAGCCTTGCTGTGCCACCCTCAGGGCCACAGCCTGTCTTCCTTTCTCACGGAGTCCCACTACATCAGTCAGCAAATCCTCCTGTGTTGCCCTTGAGTCAGCCAGTTAGACCTGTCAGTAAATCTGCTGGAACAGGTATCCTCCCCATAAACCAGACCATCTGCCCAGGGGTTTTACCCCTTAACCAGCCTGTTGGGCCTGTAAACCGACCAGTTGGTTCTGGGGTTCTCTCAGTAAACAGACCTGTTGGGTCCACTGTCCTTCCTGTCAGTCCCTCTGTCACCCCTGGGGTTCTTCAAGCAGTCTCTCCAGGGGTGATTTCTGTAAATCGGACTGTCCCATCAGGTGTCCTTCCTGCAGGCCAAATGACCCCGGCTGGGGTTATCCCTTCAGGACAGACAGCAACTTCTGGGGTTCTCCCTGCTGGCCAGATGGTCCAATCTGGGGTTCTCCCCATTGGCCAGACAGCTCCGTCAGGGGTTCTCCCCACTGGGCTGACAGTTCCACCACGGGCGCTCCCTCCTGGTCAGACGGTCCCCCTGCGTGTTCTCCCTGCAGGCCAGGTGGTTCCACCGGGGCTCCTTTCTCCCAACCAAACAGTCTCGTCAAGCATTCTCCCTGGGAACCAGGTTGTGAATTCTGGTATGCTTCATCTCAGCCAGCCAGTCATGTCAGGAGTTCTTCCTGTGAGCCAGCCAGTGAGGCCTGGGGTCGTGCACCTTAATCAGTCTGTGAATACCAACATTCTACCTGCCAATCAGCCAGTTAGACCTGGTGCTTCACAAAACACAACTTTCCTGACATCAGGCTCCATTCTTAGGCAGCTGATACCTACAGGAAAGCAGGTGAATGGGATTCCCACGTATACACTTGCTCCAGTATCTGTCACTTTGCCTGTGCCTCCTGGAGGTGTTGCAGGTGTCGCCCCACCCCAGGTGCCTATCCAGCTCCTACCGTCTGGCACAGCCGCACAGATGGCCAGTCCCATGGCTGGCATGCCCTCTCCCCCAGTGGTGGTGAATGCAGCTCCGAATGTGTTCATTCAGCCCTCCTCCTCTGTGGCAGAGGTGAGCCCCGTGCTCAAACAGGCGAAGCAATGGAAAACATGTCCAGTTTGCAATGAGCTCTTCCCTTCCAATGTCTACCAGGTCCATATGGAAGTGGCTCATAAGCATGGTGAGTCCAAATCTGCTGAAAAACTGGAGCCAGAAAAGCTGGCTGCATGTGCACCATTTTTAAAGTGGATGAGAGAGAAGACAGTTCGGTGTCTCTCTTGTAAATGCGTAATATCGGAGGAAGAGCTCATGCATCACCTATTGAAGCATGGCCTGGGGTGCCTGTTCTGCCCACGCACTTTCCATGACATTAAAGATCTTTCAGAGCACAGTAGGACCATGCACCTGGGGAAGAAGAAGGTACCTGTGGATTACCGTAACAAAGGTTTCCAACTGGATATTGATGCCAATGGCAACCTGCTGTTTCCCCATCTTGATTTCATTACCATGTTGCCAAAGGAAGAGTTGGGAGAGCGGGAAGTCTACTTGGCAATACTGGCTGGGATACACTCCAAGTCACTCGTGCCAGTGTATATTAAAGTGAGGCCTCAGATGGAGGGTGCACCCAGCAAACAGGTATTGACCTGCCCCTTTTGCTTTGGCACCTTTGCGACAACTGAGGCCTATGAGCTCCATTTGAAGGACAGGCACCACATCACGCCAACAGTCCACACAATTTTGAAATCTCCAGCTTTCAAGTGCATTCACTGCTGTGGGGTTTACACTGGAAACATGACCCTGGCGGCCATTGCCATCCACCTCCTACGCTGCAGAAGTGCTCCAAAGGACAGCAGCTCAGACCTGCAAGTCCAGCCGAATTTCATTGAGAACAGCGAGCTGCTTGTAGTCAATGGTGAGGTGCTGCACGACTCCAGCTTTTCAGTAAAGAGAAAGCTGCCAGATGGCCACTTTGGGGCAGAAGACAAGCAGGAAGGGGAGCAACGACCTCTGGCCATAAACACCGATGTGCCCCCAGCTCCAGAGAAGGTAATCAGTGTCGTTCCTCTTAAAAGACAAAGGAATGAAAGCAGGACGGAGGGCGCTTGTTGT
>NW_006289416.1:6383830-6391386 GCF_000327345.1 Myotis davidii | reverse complement strand
CGCTCTTCAGATTTTAGCATTAAATCCCAAAAAATATGAAGACCGTTCTTATGAAGAAAAAAAGCAGTTTCTTAAAGATTATTTCCACAAGAGACCATATCCTAGTAAAAAGGAAGTAGAGCTGTTGTCCTCACTTTTGTGGGTGTGGAAAATTGATGTGGCTTCATTTTTTGGTAAAAGAAGATATATTTGCATGAAAGCAATAAAAAGTCACAAGCCTTCTGTCCTTTTAGGCTTTGATATGTCTGAACTTAAAAATGTTAAACATAGATTGAACTTTGAGTATGAACCACAAAACTTGTAAAAAATTAGGAAATTAGATTTTTTAATTGAGATTTTAAAAATGTTATTTTCTTCACTGTATGTTGAACTAATCAATTTCAGTGGTCTTTATGCTGCTCTTTAGATGTATTTCAGGTGCTCAGCAAGACTTCGTATGAAGAAGTGATAGTTCTTTTAAAGTTATAATTCTCTGCAGTTGGATATTGTCACAATTTTTAGTTATTTCCTCTGTTGTGTAAATTAAATCTTTCGATATTTTGTGCACACCTTGTTTTTCCAGTAGTGTCAGGATCATATGATAAAAACTGAAATCTACATTTGTTTGTTTTTTCATTTAAGGAAATTTCAGCTTATTTCAGATTATTAGTTAACTGCAAATTAAAACTTTGATCTCTCTCAGCTTTACACATAGCTGCAAATGATGCCGTAAATGTGTAGAGAAGTGAGCACAGACCTTTGTGATGTGTGCAGCTGCTAAGGGTGCATGGCATTCACTATGCTGATTTATTTTTGTAAGATATTTGCTTATTAGATTATAGTTTTCATTTACCTTTTTTAAGGTTTGTCTTAGCCATTTTTGATTATAACTCATAGAAAACCAAATGTTTTTGTTAAAAAAATATACTGAACCTGAAGTCTGGTATTTTAGCTCATAAGAGTTCTATTACAAATAAAGTAATTCTTTTCAGTGTAGACTTCTCCCCTCTTTTTGATATGGTGGTAAGTCATATTTCCATTCAAAGGTAAGACAATAAATCTTTAGTGCCTTTAGAATAAACATTGAAAACACACACACACTCTCCTACTAATCTAACTGTTCATAAACCAGTGAAAGGGAAGGACCATGTTACTCAGGAATAAAATTTTTACCCCTGAGTGTGGATACTGATATATTAAGTTTTCAGGGACAAGGGGAAATCAGTAGACCAAGAGCTAAGTTCCATGGTTGGGCCATTAATTTTTGACAGTTTCCTAGAAGTCAGCATATTCATACTAGGGAAATGGGTGTTCCATAGCCCAATGTCTGACTAATGGGATGGGTATAGGGAATGAACTCCATTGTGTTACTGTTCTTTGAACAGTTAAACCTTGGGGTGTTGTGTTTTTTTTTTTTTTTCTTTTCACATAACAGTATAAAAGAACTTAAAGCACCAGAACCAGTAATGGAGACCAACCAGGTTAGACCTTAAGTCATATTTATTGCTGGTGATACACAGCAGAGGGACCTTTCCAATGTATTCAGAGGATCTGACAGTCTCTGGAAAATGAGATAATGTTACTATATGGGTTTTAAATATAATACTTGCATGTAATTGCTAAAATGTGCATTTTGGGGGCAATTGTGAAACTGGTCTGTGATTATTGGTGTACTCTGTTGTAAATTCAAAAAGAGCTTGTTGAAGTTTATTTTTTTTTTTACCTGTTGTTTTCAGAGTGTCTATTTTGAATTAAAATTTGTTATACCACTGCAAACAGAACTGTTTAATTCTTGGTACTTGGGCTGACGCTCTAATCACTTAGCAACACCGGCCAGGGTACATCAGCTTTACATATTTAGTCTATTTAGTTAAATGTAGCATACTATTTTAGCTTCTCTGAATTTATTTAACTTTATTTGATGCTATTTTTTAGTAAATAAAAACCACATCAATTCACTTGTTAACAATGAATGAGTGAGAGGGACCCAGGCAAATCTCAGTGTGACTCCCCCAAAGCTGCAGGGAGCATACACCTTCAGTGTCTTCTGTAACATGGACCACAGGGCAAAAGTCTTGATGAAGGCAGTGAGGGACCAGGACATATGTGAGCAGGCAGGTAAGCACACATGGCCAAAATCTGTTGTATCGCTAAGGATCTTTAAATCCACCCTATTGTCAGTTTGAAAACAAATGTTAATACCATCATTTACACAAATGATATAGTTACACATTTTGAGAGGAAAAAAATAATGCTTGCTGCTAAATAGTAGCTGAGGTTAGTTTTCCACAACTTTTTAAAGAAGGTACTTGCCCAACCACTTTATCCCACTCATAAAATCATGAGCAATATGATTGTTGATTTATTTTTTATTTTTTTGGAGAAAGAGAGAGGAAGAAGGGAGAGAGAAAAAGAGAAGCCTTTTATATGTGCCCTGACCTGGGATCAAATCTGCAACCCTGGTGTATCAGGATGATGCTCTAACCTCTGAGCCACCCAGCCAGGGCTATGATTGTTTATTTTTATTTTTTAAATATTTTTTTTATTGATTTCAGAGAGGACAGGAGAGATAGATAGGAACATCAATGATGAGAGAAAATCATTGATTGGCTGCTTCCTGCATGCCCCACATGGGATAGAGCCTGTAATGCAGGCATGTATCCGACTGGGAATTGAATTGTGACCTCCTGGTTCATAGGTTGGTGCTCAACCACTGAGTCATGCAGGCAGGGCAATTGTTTATTTTTAAACAAAAGTAAAAGTCTCTTTCAGAAGGAAAGCTTTTCCAATAAAGATTTAAAATTTTACTAATATTTAAATTATAAACCAACTTTAGCAACCATATAGACATGTTTATTGTGCATAAACTAAGATTGTGTGTTGTAATGTACCCTGCGAATCACAGAAGGACACTTCAAGAAGTCGAATTAAAGAGTCACACTTATTGCAATCCGGTACTATGAGGGGCCATTCCCCAAATCTCATAGTGACGAGATGGTGGCAAAGCCAGACTTATATAGGCAAAGATCACAAAGGTATTGATTACATCCCAAGGTTTGGAATGAGGAACCTGGTTTGCAAAAAAGTTTACAGAAGCAGAAGCAGCATGTTATCTAAATTACAGTTTTGGGTCTCTGAATCACTGAATTGACAGAAACACATTATCTAGAGCCTAGGGTCTGGAATGAGGAACCTGGTCAGACTTAAGCATGTTATCTAAATTACAGTTTGGGGTCTCCTGAAACACTGAGTATTTCTTGCAGTTTACAATCTACAATATGGACATTTTAATGTTAAATTTATGTAAAAGTAAACTCGACAATATTGAATAATTAAAAACTTTTTAATTTATTGATTTAACAGAGAGAAACATTTAAATAAGTGAATTGTTGATCCACTTATTTATCCATTCATTGGTTGATTCTTGTATGTGCCCTCCCCAGGGAGCAAACCAGCAATCTTGGTGTATCATGATGATGCTCTAACCAACTTAGCTACTCAGCCAGGGTGGAAACTGAGTAAGAGTAGCAATGAATAACACTAAGGCTTTACTGGGTTGGATAGTTTTCTTAAGACAGTTTTCCTGAGAATGCTGGAAGGGGCTTTCAGGCAGATTTAGAGATAAGGTCTTATCATTACATGGAAAGTGTCTTTGGTCCTAAAAAGGACAGGAGCTTCATGCAGTTTGCTGCTGTTTTGTGGAAGATGACTTCTGAAAACAATGGGAAATGCATGAGATCATTTTAGAGAAATTATGCATCTTTCAGGGAAGATAATATTTGGTTACTTTTATTCATTTTACTAGAGGCCTGGTGCACAAATTCGTGCACGGGTGGGGGGCCCTAGGCCTGACTTGTCAGAGCCGATAAGGATCAAAATACCCACAATATCTGAAGTTTAAACAATATACCTAATCTAATTTCTCAACACTTAAAAAGTTCTGAATATGAACTGCTTAACCTTATTCTATCACATCTGAGGACCTATGCCAAGTTCTTGTCCCACTTTGCCTGTTTTCCCACTTAGAAAATGGCGGGGAGGAGGTGAGTTCTTCCTTATTTCATAAGAAGTGGTCCAAGTATAATCATACACTCTATTTTCCATGCACTAGAAAAAGAGAATGGGTCTTTGCCACTTCCTGAGTGGTTAATTAGAAGCTGCTTACTTGCAGTGATTTGCCTTAGGATAGATTAGTTGGCATCCATACTGTGCTCTCCATCCCACTGGTTTCGAAAGTGACTGCAAATAATAATAATAATAAAAAAGATTCGACAGGAAGATGCAAATAACAGTATACTTTCAAGGATAACCGGAACAGTCTTTGCTTTGTCATAAAAGTCTGCCTCAATCCAGATCATTTGGCTGCATGACTCAAACTACTGAGATTAGCATAAAAATCTTGAAAGACTGTCTTTCCTTACATACTCTATGTTCTTCAACAGGCAGGTTCATCTGCCTAAAAGGACAGATGATTTGCAGGAGAGACCATCAGAAAGAGAATGCTGGAATGGATAATTTTCTTTTATTTGAAATGTATTTATTTAAAAATGCTACCTACATTTGGTAATGTTATATTTTCCCAACAGCTTTTCTCACTATTAACACACTGCTGCATGCAGTCAGGTGGTGAACAATTTTGGTTTATCCCATTACTGGCATTCACTTTAATCACTTTATTAAAGAGTGTCTGCCAGACATCCACTGTGAAATTACACTATTTCCCTTTGCAGTTAATGGCTAGGTGGGAAGGTACTTTGAGATTATGCAAATGTCCCATTCCTCATTAAAAATAAAGCACCATTTGTGTGCATACTCTAAGATTATTAACAAAATTATTTTTAAAAAGTTCACTACACAGATAATACTGCTGAACTTTCTTGCTAAAGTAGTTAAGTATCTTTGGGCCAGATTTCCCTGGGAATGTACTATGCACATCCGTCTCCATGGTCTCCTCTCCTCCCCCCACGGCCTCCTTCACAGTCTCCTCCCGTCACTGTCCCTTCTCCGCACGGTTTCCTTCCCACCAGTCTCTCCATGTCACAGTTTCTTCCCCACGATGGTCCATTCTCTGCCATGGTCTCCTCGCTTCCATAGTCTCCTCCCTGTCACCACCTCCTTTCATCACAGTCTCCTCTCCACAACCATCTGCTCCCCTCCACACTCCCCTCCACAGTCTCCTGGTTACCTCTCACCACGGTCTTCTTCCGTCATGGTCTCCTCTCCACCACAGTCTCTTCTCTGTCGTGTCCTCACCTCCATGGTCTCTTCTCCGTCACAATATCCTCTCCATCAACAAGATCTGCTGATTCAGCAACTCACCTGAGGTTGACTTTTTTTCTCTCTATTATCAGGATCTAAAAAACAATTTATCTCTGTTATTTATTAAATCCCCCTTTCTTTCTGATGAAACTGCCTTTAGTCACCATGTACCTTGAAGTCAGAGATTTAAAAACAACGGTTACTTCCATTTAAGCTACTGACAGCTGAAAGGAACACCTAGGGCTTTGGGGGAACACATTTTCCTGAGTCTACAGCATGTTTCCTTTTGGATCCTGGGGGCTCGGGCACCAATTCTGGATGGGTAATTTGAGGAGGATTCGACCCCTCCCCCTCCCTGAAGCTAGCAGTGAGCCCTGTATAAATGTGAGTGTGTACCTCTGTAGCCCCAACCACAGGAAGGAATGCCTCTGGCTGGCGTGTTAGTTCATCTAAAGGGGAAGGTGCCCACTCACCCTGGGAAGGCACAACACCCCTTCTGCAAGTTGTACTGGCAGAGCAGGTTAATGATTTCAAAGCAGGGCCTCATCTGATGAGTCTTTTGGTTGCCAGGATATCGCCATGAAACAGGCCAGAGAAGCACTGGAGCATTCACCTCACAAATGAAAACTGATGTCCAAGGTCATCTAGGTCATCTTAGGTTCAGGTCCTTCATGAGATGCCTGCAGACCATAGTGGAAATACAAGGCTTCCCCAAATTCCCAGCCGCTTTGCTGAGTCTCCACATTTAATTTCACTGAAATCTCTGAATGCCTTGCAGAGATAACTGACAGTTGCAATCAGCCCGTGACGGGCAAGTTTGCCCCATTTGGAGCCCACCTGCCAGCTAGAGAGAGCCCGCCCATGGGCCTCCCAGGCTTCTCTGACCCACGGCTGTGTGTCAGGCCAGGACCAGTGGAGAGATTTACAACCGTGCTGCTGGACCAAAAAAGAAGCTTTCCAGCCGAAGGCTCAGCTGTTCTTGCCTACCCATAGGCTTGAAGCCCTAGCCAAGTTGTGGCTGAAAACTCAGGCTCCACCTGGGAACTGCCAGCTTTCCCAGCCTTTTCTCCTGCTGATGTTGCCAATCAAGAATTGACAGGGTAGCAGGTAGCTGCCACCCAAGAACCTCCCAAGATCTTGTTCAAGTGCAGAGCCCACTTCAGTGGATCTGGGTGGGGAATGCCTCCCCAGTGCTTGCTGGAGCAGGGGCTGCTGGGCCTCGGACCACACTGCGCCACAGGTGTGGCAGACATGCGTTCATCCCATCGGGCTTGGAATTCTGGAACTTCTAGCCTTTTCTCCCACTCTTCAAGTCCTAAGCTTGCTAGTAGGTGCCATCCCACCCTAGAATTCCCCCCTCACCCCAACCCCTTGTCCTGCCTGAGCATGCCTCTGAGCCTCTCCTACCCACACAGAACAATAATGTCCACTGTCAGCAACCAGCAGTGACCTGTGACTTTTCTCTGGGCTGGCATTCAGCTTAGGAAATTGTCCTTTGAGAGAAGGTAGGCACCTCTGTGCAGTTTGCTCTCTCTGAGCTTGCTCAATGTGTGTCTTTTGGAAACCTGGAATTTGTTAAATTTTGCATAGATAATAAACTAATATACCATCCTTTCCACCTTTCAGACCAACAGACATCCTCAACCTTCTGTCTGGAATAGTTTCCCCTGCCTCTGTGGGAATCTCTTGGCATTTTTGTTGGCTTGCTTACTGCCCATGCACCTTGCTTTGGAACTCTGTAGGTCTGGCCCCTGGCCAGCCTGTTTCTCTCTTATGGGCAGGGACTGTAATTCTTTGCTTCTATTATCATATCCTGCAGTAAAAAGACATGTAGTGAAATTAAATCAAAATCAAATTTTGGGTAATGCAATCTGTATTAAAGGGTTGAGTGATATTCATACTCTATGGCCTAGTGTGGTTCCCATATCATCCAAGACGATGGCAAAACTCAGCCCAAAGCCACCCCCCTCCCGGGCAGGGCAGTCGAAGCGGGGTGAGCTGGAGAGAGAAAGCCCGGGTGCGGAGGTGGAAATGAGGCACCCGAGGTGGGGGTGGGGGGGTGGAGGTGAGGCGATGCTTCTTCGCCCCGAGCTTGGCATAACGCGCACAGAAGCGCGCACCACACCAGATTAGTAGCCTTGGGGGCGGGTCCTCGGGAGATCGGTCCTCCGCGTGCGGGGTGGGACTTGGAGGAGGGTCCTCCGGCCGCCCGGAGAGAGTTTTATTGGCGCGAGTGCTCGGGGGCAGGTCCTCGCGGGGCGGTTCCTCGCAGGGAGGGTGCTCCGGGTTTGGGGTGGACTAGGGTCCTTAGGGCTCGA
>NW_006289416.1:6383346-6383765 GCF_000327345.1 Myotis davidii | reverse complement strand
CAGCTCGGGCCTCCTCAGTCCCACCAGCCCCGCGGCCGAAGAGCGCGGGCTGGGACCGAGGCCACGGCGGTGGGCGCCTCCCCCAACGTCTTTCTGGAACCCCTGGAGCGGGGCGAGGGCGAAGACGAGGCTGAGTGGGGCCGGAATCATGAACCGGAGTTTCCACAAGTCTCAGACCCTGCGCTTCTACGACTGCAGTGCGGTGGAAGTCAAGAGCAAGGTGAGCTCGGGCCAGCTCTGCGCCCCCTGAGAATGAATGGGTGCCCCATAGGGCACTGGGCGCTACGGGGGGCGGCCCGCTCTGGCGACAGCTTTGGAGCGCGCGCCGTCTGTGATATTCAGGGTCCGGCCATCCTTCCCGCCCCTGCGCGGACACAAAGCCCGCAGCCTTGTGGGGTCCAGCTGGGGCAGGCGCTCGG
>NW_006289416.1:6364899-6383114 GCF_000327345.1 Myotis davidii | reverse complement strand
GGGCGCGCCCCCGGCCCAGCCTCCCAGGGCGGGCCCGGCCGGCGGCTTCTCCCGCTGCCCGCGCCCGGCTCGAGCGTGCCCGAACTTGCGGGCAGCAGTGCGCGTTTGGGTTCCTGGCTGATAGGATCTGGCGCTTCTGTACTTTGCAGAGGCGGCTCCTTCGCCCAGACGCTTTTGTCTGCGATGGTCTTGATAGGGGACCCCTCGGGCAGAGGCAGAGCTGCAGTTGTTCGGGGTCCTGGAGAAGGGGGCCCCTCGGGCCTTTCGCTGCCTGCTGCTTGGAAGCCGGCCCTCTTGTCCTTTCTCTCTGAGCCCCCTCCCCGCGGTCAAGTCTGGCCAAGCAGCCTGCTTGGTGGGAGGGGCGGGGCCGGAGGGTGGGCTCGGATCCCCACCTGCGCGCACCCTTGGTGCCCGGGGCGCGTACACCCTGGCCGGGCCTTTGGGGAGACAAGTCCCGCGGTTCCTGTACCAGCGCCCCTGCCGACTTGGGGGATCCTCTGGTGTAGGGTTTCCAGGACATCCGCCGAAGAAGGGGGTTGGGGGTTTCGAAGCTGCAGTGAGTTGCAGGATTTCATTCTCATCTTCAGTCTTACAGATTTTCTATGAACCTCGTTTCCAGTAAGTTCGCACCCTTCCCCCCAGTGCTGATCCCGTGGTCCTCACCCCCACCCATCCGCTCTTTAGCCTGGCAGAGCGCCCCCACCCCCCAAATCAAATGTGCCCGCTGAGTCCTGTGGGAGAAGAACCCGCAGGCATGAGTAGGAGCTCCACATATTGCCCATTTCTTTAGCTCAGTGGGAACGGGCTTTTTGAGCTCATTGTCCACTACAATAGCAGTGTGGTGTTTCATTTTTAAAAATTTTTCTTTTGAGATCATCATAGATTCACAGGCTGTTGTGGAATAAAATACAGAGACTCCTCCAAGTGACTTCTTGTAGCCAGTGTCACATCCAGGACCTGAGCGGACCCGTTGGCACGTGTGGAGGTGGTGTGCACATTCCTGTCACCACCAGCACGGTCACAAGGTCCCTCCTGCTGCCCCTTCACATGGCTACTTGATTCTACGTGTGCACTGAGTGACACTAACGCTAATGCCATTCCTGGATTGCACTAGCCACGTTCCCCATGCTCAGTCCCACGGGCAGGGCCAGAGGGGGGCGCTGTCTGGTGTACAGGATCCCTCTGGAGGCAATGCCCTCCCAAAGCTCTTACCCAGCTCTTCTGGACTGCCTGTCCATGCAGGCTGCTGGGGGTTGGAGAGTAAGGGTCTGTCTTAGCCTCTCCTTGGGGACTGGGGTGTGAGTGTGCTGGCAGCCCAGTTGGGTTCATCCTGCCTCCCTGATCCTGAGTTCAAGTTCAGATGCAGTGAATGCTCCCCTGGAGGTGAGTGGCAGAGCCAGAGGTTTGGTTGAATTTGGGAGCACTCCTGGAAGGACCATACCAAGTGGGCCCCACTAGGCTGGCTGGTTCTACAGCCCCCGCCCCTTTCAGGGGATGGCCTCACCTTGCTGTTTGTACAGAGGCTCCACGGGGCTCTTCCCTCTGCGTTCACCCTCCCACTGACCCTCTCAGTAAATGTTTGCTCTCATGGAATCCATCTCTGCAGGAGCCTTTACTTCTGCTGTCAAAGTACAGGAGGCAGAACTCTATGTCAGTGATGTCTTTGTTAATTTTTTAAATCCTCACCGAGGATATTTTTTCTATTGATTTTAAAGAGAGAGGGAAAGACAGAGAGAAACATTTATGTGAGAGAAACACATTGATTGGTTGCCTCCTGCGCGCACCTTGGGCCAGGGAGGAACCTGCAACAGAGGTGCCTGCCCTTGATCGGAATTGAACCCAGGACCTTTTGGTCCACAGGCCGACGCTCTATCCACTGAGCCAAACCACTAAGGCAGTGATGACTTTAACCAAAATGCAGCAGCACCTTAACACCTGGGTTTGTATGTGAGGAAACTGGTGCCAGGGGAGCTGAATCCAGATGATTCTGCCACCTACCACCTTGTGAGCTTTCATGCAAGTCGTTTAACTTTTCTGAGCCTCAGTTATTCATCTGTGAAATGGGCATGGTACCTGCTCTGTTACCTCCTCAGACCCAGTGAGGCGATGCATGAGAAAGCACTTTGAAAACTGCACAGCACCCACGTTGTACGAGTTAAGTCCGCAGGTCAGGATTCTGTTGCATTTCAGGATATTGGGTCTGAAAACCATTCCTGATCCACTCAAAATAGTTGAGGTCAGCCACCTGTCACAGCTGGTCAATTCCCAGAGCTTTGGGGACATTATTTCTTGACCTGGTGGCTCTCCCCCATCATGTAGCCTCTTACACTTCCCCAGACATTTCTGCCTTAGTACTTGTGATTCCCCAGTTCTGGCTGTGGGGCCACTGTTTTTCCGCTTACTTGGGAGGGAGGGGCCTTGCAGGTATTTGGAGGAGCAAGTCATGGCCCACCAGAGGGGTAGCAAGAAAGCCAGTGCTGGGAGAGTCTGCAGGGGACAAAGCAATTGGTGATGAGTTGTCATTTGAGGAGAAGATAGGAAGCAACAGAGTACCATGGAGAACTCTCAACGGTGCCTTTCCCTGTAGCCTGAGAAAGCGAAGGAACACAGTTATGCTATCTCAGCAGGGTGCTGCACCCTCACCCCAACCTCAGGTCAAGGTGTGGAACATTCCAGCATCCAGGAAGTCCCCTGCTTAGGAGCTGTCCCTAAAAGTCTGGGTCCACCAGCCATTCATTTGTTTATTCACAGCTGCTGTGTGCCAGACCTGGGGTTGGAGCCCCATTTTGGGTCGCACAATGGTCTCATCCATGTTCCCTGGCCCCACCCAAAATGCTGTCTCTGAGTCTTCTCTGTCCTGAAGACCCTCCTATAAGCCCATCCCATGTTCCCACCCAGCAGGCAGTCTCCTCTGTCCTCTGACCCCTCTTTGGCGCTTCCTCGTCCCAGGGCCCTGGTCACAGTGCTCGCACAGGGGTACTTTTCAGAGTAGGGTCGGAGGACCATGTTTACACTCACAGGGCGTATCTACTGTGTTTGGGGGAGAATAACACTACGGGAGGCTTTAATACAGTTTTCACTAACTTGTTTAACTAATGTTGGAGGCCTTTTTGGAATATAAACAAATACATTTGTCCTTACAGACCTTATTAGGCAGGGGTGGGGAGTGGGTGGGCGGGTTAATTTTCTGGTCCAAAGATGAGCCACTGCTTAGGGCTGCTGCACGGCCTTCTGACCCTTTATATCCAGAAAGTGTGCATTCGTCTTTGCTTTACAGAATCAGGATTGTATTTTGTAGGCATGTTATACTTTCCCTCTCCAACTTCGTGGTGTATATTGCAAATGTTTTCTCCTGTCATAAATATTTTTAGAAAACATATTTTTAAAATGACTACATACTATTTTCCATCTTACGTTTAAACCATAATTTAATCAATATCGTATTTCCAATTTTTTTCTATAATAAACGATGCTGTGAATAACATCTTTATATTTAAATCTTTATATAAATATATAAAGAATCCTGATTCTGTTAAATCATTTCAGAACTCTCATTATTTTTGAGGACAAATTCCTAGAAGTGGAATTGCTGGGTGAAGGCTTTGGATACATATTGCTAAGTTTTCTTATAGAAAGTTATATGCCCTGTTTCATCCCTCCCCGTCCCTCCAAAACTCTGTTTTCTTATTCTCTCCCAGGTAGATTAGTGAAACACTGTCCTGTGGTTTTAATTTGTGTCTTAGGTGTTAGTGAACTGAAACTTGTTACATCTGTTGGCTGTTTGTAGGTCTGTTTCTTCCCTGCACTTTTCTTCTGTTACTCTTCTTGTTTTCATTGGGCTTTGGAGCTGCTTGTCCATTCAGTGCCAGAGGGGCTGGGGTGATAGTGTTGTAAGACGGTGTGTCCCCTGGTCCCCACATCTTGCCTCTGGCTGAGGGTGCTGGGTGCCTGGCCTGGCCTGCAGGGACACACCCTTCTGTCTGTTGCGCTGGTTCCTGGCCAGGCTCCCCACGGGTGCTGGGCCCTTGCCTTCCGAGGGCCCGTTGAGAACCGCCTGACACAGTTTGACTCACCTGTGTGTCAGCTGCACCCTTATAAGGTTCCGGTTTTGCTGTATCTGTGCATGCCACGTTCAAACAGGTTTGGGAACTTGATGTGGGACGTTGCACCTAGAGGAGGCTCTCAGGGACCCGGGTCGGGATGTCAGTGTGTGGGCACTGCTGGTGTCAGTGACAAGCTTGGGAACAATAGAAAGCCCTACGGACCTTCCTGGGTTCAAGCCCTTGCCGGGGACCCATGGCATTTCAGACAGGGGATTCTCCCCACTCCAGGGAAGGGAGGAGTGTCAGGGGTCGAAAGATGCAGCCGGTCAAGGTGTCAGACTCTCTACCATTTGTGAATCAGCAAAAAGGGGAGGCATCCTGACTTCTCCCCTGATAGGGTCCCCTGGGCTTTTAGAGACTAGAAAGAGAGGAGCCTGGAGTGAGGACAGCAGCAGCCCCACGACGACGCAGATGGGTCAGGGTCCTGAGGGTCAGGTGTCACACTTGTTCAGCCGGCTCTTGTCAGGTTTACTGGCTGCCCGCGTCCTGGCAACAGATTTTGCTCTACTGTGAACCCGGAGCAATGGCAGCCCCTGACAGCCCAGTCTGGACACTGCTCTCTGGGTAGGGTGTGTTCACAAGTATTTCTTCAAACTTATTAACCACCCACCCCAAAATAGATAGGTACTTACGTGTCAGACACTGTTCAAAATACATAGTGATTGCAAATATTCATTGATTTGTCCCCATCACAACTCTGCAGGACGGGTTCTGTTTTCAGCTCCATTCTGATAACACTGATGTCCAGGGAGCCTCAGGAAGCGCCCAAGGTCAGAGAGTCACGTGCTTTCCCACAAACTGTCCGTGGCCCTGGGGGGAGGGGGTCCTGACTCCTCTCCCTCAGGCAGCCCTGAGACCCAGGTGTAGGTGTTCCCGGCTTGTGCTGCGTAGGAGACAGACCCCTTGGGCTGTGTGGCTCTAGAGCTGGGGAAGGAAGGTCTCTTGCTTTTGGGGGAACAGTTGCTGCTCTTCTTGCATCTCTGTAGCTGGTTCTTGCCGCACAGCCTCGAGGGAAGTCCCCTGCTTAGGAGCTGTCCCTAAAAGTCTGGGTCCACCAGCCATTCATTTGTTTATTCACAGCTGCTGTGTGCCAGACCTGGGGCTGGTGCTGGGGCACAGAGGTAGCCGGGACAGACCGTATCCCCACCTTACAAGTTACAGGCCAGCGAAGGTTCAGTCGGCAAGTGAGCAGATTGGGGTGGGCTGGGTGTGGGGTCCTTCACATCTCCTGGTCCGTGGCTGACCGTCCAGCAACCCCACCCTTTCCTACTCTTGCCCATGGATGCTCAGCCTTTCAGGGAGCTGCTCCTGACTGCCTTTCCACGCTGGATCTCCTGTGTGACGTCCAGTGGGTGTGACAGCAAAGGGCACTAATCTCGGGCATGCAGCTGGATCCAACTTCATGTGTGTACACCTGGGTGGCCACTATTCAGGTCAAGGTGTGGAACATTCCAGCATCCAGGAAGGCTCCTTCCTGCTGCCTAGTCAGCACCCCCCTGCCGTGTGACCACCACCAGGATCTCTGTCACGATGTGATTCACGATGCACTCCTGTGTCCGTAGGCCCGTCCACGCCGTGCGGTCCATGCTGTGTGGGGAAGTAGGGGGTATTTTTCAGGGGAGCCGTGCATTCCTCTGGGCATCGGTCTGGACATCGGTCTGGGCTCTTCCTGCCGTTGGTGCGGAGAGCCGCACGCGCACCTGCTCTGGTGGCTGCATGCGAGCTCCTCTTCGGTTTGCAGTGGCCATTTGCGCGGCTGCCGTGCTCCGGCTTCACAGGGCACAGAGCTGCCCGGCGTGGTCCTGGTCAGCCTCACCCACAGCTTGGGGGGCTGTTCTCCACTCAGGTGTGCAGACGGGGGCCCTGGCCTGCGCTGCCATAGACGTCTGAGGACTTGGGAGCTCCCGAAGACGGTGACTGCAGCTTATTAAGTTTTTGTTGATTAACACATCAAAATGACACAGGAAGATATTCCTTGCCTTAGAGTGTAGGGTTTCCACCACTCATGTGCTCTCAGAGTCCTTCATTTAATTCTGTGGTTCGAATTGTTGCTCTCATGCTTTTCCTGGATTTCCGTTAGTCCATACCTGCTTCTGTGAGCCCTCTGGTGAGCCGAGCATCAAGGGAGAAGGTGGGACAGGTGAGCATGGGTGGGGCTGGTGCTCCTTGGCAGGTCACAGGACAGCTAAGGCTACAGGCTCTTTGATGACACTGGAAAATCTTCCTTTCAAAAAGCGTGAGTTCCTGCCCTGGCCGATTGCTCAGTGGTTAGAGCATCAACCCGCACACTGAGGGGTCGAAAGTTTGATTCCAGGTCAAGGGCACGTATCAGGATAGCAGGTTTGACCCCCGACCCCGGTCAGGGTGTGTGCAGGAGGCAGCTTGTTCCCACCAGGCTGGACGGGGCACCCAGGGCAGGGAGAGAACCCAGAGGCCAGGTGCCCCCCAGAAACACACTTAAGTTGGAATCATCTCACATCGATGATTCAATATTTCTCTCTCTCCCCTCTCCCTTCCTCCCTTCCATTCTCTCTAAAAATCAATGGAAAAAATATCCTAGGGTGAGGATTCACACACACACACACACACACACACACACCCCACATGCACATGCACATGCACACGCGCACGCGCACGCGCACACGCACACGCATGCACGGTGAGTTTCCAGGTGGAATGAACCCCCAGTGCATGCAGCGGGTGGGCCGCAGAGACCTGAGGCCCTGTGCACACCTGAGGAGGTTGATGTGCACTGTGTGACTGACCAGGAGCTTCTCTGCTCCCCCTGAGAGTCCTGCCCAGTGAGCGGGTGCATTCATTTTCCCTTTGACATCAGAATGCTTGTCAGAAGCTGGATTCCACGTCAGACCTCCCAGCAGAGCCCTCTGGGCCTGCGCTTCTGTGACAGGACGTGAGGACGGGTGTGCAGTCCAGAAAGCCCCCTGCCAGCGGCCTCCTGTGGGGCGTGTGCTGTTGTGGAAGGGCCCCGAGGTCCCTGGATGAGGGCTGTGGAAGAGAGGAGTGTGAGGGCCATTTGTCAGCGGCGCTAGGGGAATTGGAGACTAAAGTAACGCTAGTATCCTGTTTTCCATGGCTTGGGGGCCTGACCATCGGCTCCCCACCCACAAGTCCTGACCTCACTTCCCTCGCTGGTCTGGAATAATAATGGGGTGTTGCTATGGGACAAAACAAACTTCTCTGCTGGTAGGATGGTCCCACATGGAGGAAGAGGTGGCACCCAGCCCCTGGCCTGTGCTCACCTTGGCTCCATCAGCAGCTGCACAGGTGCAGGCATAAGAAGGCAGAGATCCAACAAGAACATCCTCCTGTTACTCGAAGGTATAGAAGCTCTGTATGTCTGGACAGACATCGGACAGACATTCCAGACATCAAGGAATGCTTTTATGAGAAACGGGGTGTTGAGGAAGCCCCACTCCGCACTTCACCTTGCGCTCAGAGTTACCTGTCCTGTCCACCCCCTTCCTGAGCTGGGTACATTTTTCCAGGGATGTGGCCCATTGCTTTTCAGTGGTGCCTCTTCTTATTATTATTCTTTTTTAAAAAAATATTTTTATTGATTTCAGAGAGGAAGGGAGAGGGAGAGAGATAGAAACATCAATGATGAGAGAGAATCATTGATCAGCTACCTCCCACATGCCCCACACTAGGGATCGAGCCCACAACCCAGGCATGTGCCCTGACTGGGAATCAGACCGCGACCTCCTGGTTCATAGGTCGAAGCTCAACCACTGAGCCACGGTGGCCGGGCTTCTTTTCTTTCTTTCTTTTGGTTAATCCTCACTTGAGGATATTCTTTCCATTGCTTTTTCAGAGAGAGTGGAAGAGAGAGAGAGGGGAGGGAAGAAGGGGGGAAGGAAAGAGGGAGGAAGAGAGAAAGAGAGAGAAAGAGACATCGATGTGAGAGAGACACACATCGATTGGTTGCCTGCCATAAGCCCCAACCAGGGGCAGGGAGTGAACCTACAATCCAGGCACATGACCTTGATGCACAGGCCAATGCTCTAACCACTGGACCACGCCAGCCAGGGCAGTGGTGCCTCTTCTTGGCCCAAGCGGCCATGGACCCTAGTCACAACCGGGCTGAGCACCAGCACCTGGCCCTTGCGGATGGACCGGCTGTTGGGGCTGCCCTGTAGTTCCAACTCAAGTGTGTTTCTGGGGGGCACCTGGCCTCTGGGTTCTCTCCCTGCCCTGGGTGCCCCGTCCAGCCTGGTGGGAACAGCTGCCTCCAGGTCACACCAGGTGGAGGAGAGTCCAGGTGGGTGTGACCGTGTCAGTTTCAGTGAAGTGTCATTTCTTGGAGCATCAGGTGTGTGCTGGGCTTTTGCCAGCCCTCTTGCCGGTGGGCACATGGCAATGCTGTTTTCTTGATGCTCATGACGCCTTACACATGGGCTGCAGAGAGGAGGCCCCGGGGGCTTGACCTGGCTGTTCCCTCACCCAGCCACCCGAAGTCTCAGCTGTAAGTGGCAGAACCAGGTCTCAAACCCACAGCTGCTACACCTGCTCCCATCCAGTTCCCCTATCCCCGGGTTCCACCTCCTGGGAAATAGACAACACCTACCTGCTCCAATGTGCTCTGAAGTCATGTCACGTGTTCCAACACCTCCCTCCCCACGTGTCCTGGTCACCAGCTCGGGGCTGGGCTGCTTTCTGTGAACCCCCGTGAGCTCTGGCCGTGTGTGGGCCAGTGTGGCTGCAGGGGCCCACACAGCCAGTGTGTGTGGGCCGAGGTGGCTGCAGGGGCCCCTGGCTGCCTGTCTCACCTCCTCCTGTCCTGCTGCATGGGGCTCTCTGCAGCTGTCGCCAGAGTGTCTTCTGTGACTTCCCAGGGCCCTAGCACACCTGGACATGTCACTTAGCAGAGGCCCCTTGAAGTTCACGGTGGGGGCTGGCAGCGCCTGCTGGGCTCAGTCTCCATGGTGAGCACAGCTTTTCTCTTATGGAATTATGAAAAGGTGGTTTCGTTTTGAAAAAATGGCCCCGAGGAGCAACTGCCTGCCCGCGAGGGGAGGTGCAGGGCCTAAGAAAGCGATGGCTTCAGTCGGCAATGAGGAGGCGCCTCACCGAAGGAAAGGGGGTGCCCACGACGAGCTGAGGATCTGCTGTTATGAAGCTGCACATGCAGGAGGCGTCCTTACTGTGTTTGCAGAGGGTGGCCTGTGTGTGCCTGTGGAAGGTCTGCTCCAGGAGGCAGTGTGCTCCCTGACCCCACGAGCTCTGTTGGCCAAGAGTAGGGGGTGCTCTGTGGACGGGCAGGTCGAAGCCACTGGTGAGCAATTGCCTTTTGCTGGATCTCTCGGCACGCAACTCGCATTTGATCCCGACAACAACCCTATTAGGAATGTGCTTTTGTCCCTTTTTGACAAAGAAGGAAATTCAGTCAGAGAGGTTGAAATGGCCCAGAGTCACGCAGCCTGTAAAGGTGAGCCAGGAATTTGAACCTGGTGTGTCGATCCAGCCTTGCTCTGAACGACTCTGCCCTACTGTCTGTGTTGGTAAGACACCCCTGACCCGACCGCATCCCTCCTCAACCTGTGCCCATCCATCGTGAGTTCACATTGTGACCCCGCTTCCCTGCACAGCCCAGGGTCCAGGCTCCTCTGCCTGTGGTTTTATGCTTCAGGAATGTTCCATGGAAGTGGCAGCCATGAGTAGTAGGCCCGTCTGCAGCTCTCCTCTCACAGCACCAGGGTCTCCCCATACCTGCACCCCAGCTCCTAGAGCAGCCCCTCCTTGTCCACACTGGCAGCTGTCCTGTCCCACTGGGGAATCCCTTCCCACATGGGGCGCCCCTGTCCCTGCCTGACCTTCCATGTGGAATTCTCGCCCTGCCATTGAGGCTCTTCAGGATCGTCTAAATTCCCTGTATCAGCCTCGATTTCTTTGTTTACTAGCGTGTGACTGTGAGCAGCTTACCGAGTCCTTCCGGGTCCCAGCTGCTGTCTGTGAGTGGGAACAGTGGCACCTCCTGTAGGAGTTAGGGTTAAAGAGCCTGCGCACACGCTTGGCACTGGCCACATCTTCTCCCCAAACTAGAAATCCCTGCTGGGCAGAGGCCACAGACCACGTTCTTGAATCTGTGTCCTCCCGCTTCTGCCCTGCCCCATGCCTGCATAGCAGTACTGGGTCCATGGCTGCAGATGACACGTGTGCTCGCAGAGGTGACCACAAATGCAGTGGGTCCTCAGGCTCCCGCAGTCCTGGGCAGCCTCGTGCAGGACGTGGGCTTGTCGGGGCAGTTCTGCAGGTGCCCACGGCAGCCCCGTCATCGCTCCGGATCGCGGTGGGTGGACTGGGCACAGGAAGGGGCCAGGCTCTCTCTCAGCTCCACCCTGTCTGACTCACCGGTCTGTGGCCTGATTTTAAACTGTCCCGACGTGCCAGCCCAGGAAGTCGTGCCATGGCAAGGCCCCACGCTCCAACAGACTCAGATGCCTTGTCAGGTGCAGCCTGTGCTTTGTGAGTGTTCCCCAAAGGGAGGCCTTTCTACGTTTTCTATATGGTGTGCATGTGCGCACAAGCTCCTGGTCCTGTCCCAACAGCGGTCCTGCGATGCTTGCATGGACCCTACCCTACAGATGCATGCTCCTTTTGTGATTGGGTCCAGCCCCCTTCCTGACAGAAGCCCTGAACCTACTCTTAGGGGGGTTCTGATGGTCTCAGGAAACCCCACTCCCCTGCAGTGATTGGTTCAGAGGGGCATGTGACCTCCAACCCCCAACCCTGACAATGAGACAGAGGGTCCTCTTCCTCTGAATGTTGTGTTGATTGTTGGACCCACCTTGAAGAAGAGGGGGGCATCAGGGATACCAGCCACAGAACCACCACCTGCACTGCACTCCTGGTTCCTGGGCTGTCTCCCATGGGCGGTGCTGTGGGTGAAGTGCCCCTGTGCTCTCTGCTCTTTAAATCCAGGCCTGTGTCCTACGGTGTCTTCATTTGCATTTCTTAGTTTGTAATTGCACATTTGCACGTGCGATTACTGTGCATCATCTGGCTGCCAAACAAACCGTCAGCCCATGAGGACACTCACAGGAGCTCAGGGCCCGGCCCCATCTGGCATTCAGTAAAATTTTGTTGAGTGAACCAGCCCATAGTGGTGACTAGCAGGGTGCTTACTGGACGTTTCCAACCCTGCTCTTCAGGCCAGTGTGCACCCTGGGAGTCTTGTTGGAATACAGACTGCATCTCAGCCGGCCCAGGCATGATGCTGCTGCACCATGAGGAACAGGACCTGGGTTTTATTTTATTATTATTATTTTTTATTAATCCTCATGGAGGATATGTTTTTATTGATTTTTTCAATGCATATTTATGAACTTCTTTTATTCCAATACATTTCCACACATCTCATCTGAAGACATAACACAGGAGCCTGTGTGACTTGGGCAATGTTTTTATTGCTTTTTAGAGAGAGAGGAAGGGAGAGAGGGAAACATCTCTGTAACCCTCACATGTGCCCCGACCAGGAATCAAACCTGTGATCCTTTGGTGCACAGGACCACAGTCCAACCAACTGAGCCACGCCAGGCAGGGCAGGAGCTGGGATTTAGAACCTGGGAGCCTGGGCCCAGCTCCAGATTCCCTGGCTCATGGCCGGGGTGGATGGGCCAGGTGTGCAGGGCTCCCGCTCCTGGCTCCGAGAATTCCCTCTCTGGGCCAGGCCCTGCTGCTGGTTCTGTGACTTTTGACCTCATTGGGATCACATTCAGTTGTGTTTTCCTTGAGTTTCCGTGTTGTAAAGGCTTCCTGAGTCATTAGCCCTGAAAAAGCTCTGTTGGCTTCTTCATTTCATCCCTGGGCATGTGCTTCCTGTTTGATGGGCATTTACAGCTTCCGTTTTTCACTATCGTAAATATTTTGATGAACATTTTCCATCCTCATCTGTCTGTGTTTCTGATGACCTGCCATTGCTCTCACCTGACAGGAGGGGCTGGGGCCTCAGCAGGGGTGGGGCCCAGCTCGGTGCTGTCCGGCTGGTGGGGCAGGCCTCGGTGGGTGGGGCCTTGTCTGTCCTCCCAGCAGCAAGGAGCTCAGAGCTGCGGGGACCCCAGGGTCACCGGCTTGCACGTTTCAGGTCTGCGTTGTAGGACAGCTATCAGAGGACGTCCTGTGAAGGGTAGTGTAGCCCCCGGGTGCCCGACAGGAGTATCTTGTGTCCCAGTTGAACGCAGCCTCTGACAATAGGAAATGACCGAGGGCCCCTGTCAAGGACCGCTCCGGGGATACTGGAACAGGAAGGTCTCGTGTCAGGACCCTTGGTCCCTGGAGATTAGGGCAGTGATTGCAGCAGGACTGGAGAGGTCGCAACCCTGACCACTGTGTCTGGCTTTATGAGGCCCCACAGCCCCGTCACACACGTAGGGAACAGGAGTCCAGAGAGGCCTAGGGCTTGTCCCCACGCCGGAGCAGCGCCAGTGCAGGACAAGTGGAAGGGACCCAGGCCCCGGAGCTGGCATGGCCTTGGCCCCACGTTGCCCCCAGCGGATTATGTAGTTGATGTGGACCCTCCCATCTCCTTGGTGTTCTCTCCTTTTCCCCCCTGGCACTACCACCTTCTCACATATTGTATGATTTAGGTATTCATTACTTTCACTGTCTCTCTTCCCTACTGGGATGTCAGTTCCATAAGGACAGGCATTTTTTTCTGTTTTGTTCATGGCATTCCCCAGTGTGTAGGACAGACAGTACACACTTGGAGCTATTTCATAAAAATCTGAGGATGATTGCAAGCAGGGCCCACACCTCTCACTCATTGTTCATTCTCTGAATGCATTTTGAGTGCCTACTGTTACTGAGGTCTGTGGGGGATGAAGCACGATCACATTTAAAAGAAAATTTATGACTGAAAAGCCCAGGGCAGGATAGTGTGTTTAATAAATTCCATTGGCTGCCCGGCCAGTGTGGGTCACTGGTTAAGTGTAGACCTATGAACTAGGAGGTCACGGTTTGATTCCTGATCAGGACACATGCCCGGGTTGCGGGCTTGACCCCCCAGTAGGGAGCATGCTGGTTAATGATTCTCTGTCATCATTGATGTTTCTCTCTCTCCCTTCCTCTCTGAAATCAATAAAAAAATATATATTTTTTAAAAAGTTCCTATTGGCAGTTTGGAGAAGGGAGTTCAGTCAGAAGACACATGTCACTTAAAATGACACTTTTGTAAAAGCGTGCTGGTGGTTTGGGGTACTTGGGGTCACTCTTGTGAAAGGGAGCAGAGGGAGAGAACGATGGCTGCACCTCCTTCTGGGGAAAGTAATTTGGAAGCAAAGCCTTTTTTTAAAGAAAACACCCAGTACCTTCAGGAAGCGCTGGGCATAGCTGCGAGCTCACAAGACTGTGTATCTTTCAAATTGGCATTTAATGTTGAGCTTTGATGCCTGAAGTAAAGTCAAAGCCAGTGCCCTGCTGGCTTCCTGCAGAGAGTGTGTTTTACTCGCTTAGAGACCCCCAGGTCGCTCCTCCCTCACCCATTTGCAAATATTCCCACCTGCCTTCTGGGTTGTGCCTGTGAGAACATCTTCACCTTCCTGATGACACGTGTCATCGGCCTCAGGTGGATGGGCTGTGGCAGGTACACTGGGCGAGGCTAGTGCAGGCAGGCACCCAGCCCGACTCCATGCTCACATCTGACTTCCTGTGTTTTGTTGTTGTTGTTTTTGTTAATCCTCACCAGAGGATATTTTTTCCATTAGAGAGTGGGAAGGAGGGGGGAGTAGGGGTGGGGAGAGAGAGGGAGAGAGAGAAAGAGAAAAGCATTGATGTGAGAGAGACACATTGATTGGTTGCCTCCAGATCTTGCCCTGACAGGGCTGGGGAGCAAACTGTAACCCAGGTAGGTGCCCTTGACTGGGAATCAAACCTGCGACCCTTCATGGGCGGATGCTCTAACCACCGAGCATGCTGGTCAGGGCTGACTTCCTGTTTAGTGACTGTCAGTCAGTGTTAACTTAATTGAAATTGAAATTCTAGAGTTTTATTTAAAAATGGTTAGCAAAGTTTAATTTATGAATTGAATGAAGATCTGAGTGCCTCCTGTATACAGGGTGTGAGCTAGGCTGCAACACGAGACCTTGTTCTCACCGGCCCCTCCAGTTGTGAGCTGTGGTCCTCTCCTGCCCTCGCTCATGCAGTGATTAAACATTTGTGGCTGCTTGGGGTTTGGGAGGTGTCTTACAGTGACCTACTTACTAAGCAGATTTTAACTGGTAATGACTTCCTTCATGCCTGGCTCCTGTGGCCTTGCCTGGTGAGTCTGACGACACCCCATCATGCCCTTTGGGCACCTTGCAAACCAGGAGCCAGATGACTTAACCTTTCTCGCAGAGCCTCTGTGAGTCCAAGCTGCCTCCTCCACAGGCGCACTCAGGGTAGAGGCGGGAAGGCGGGGAAGCTTGCCAGTGTGATTGTGGGCATGAGGACAGCCAGCCAGACTTGAGGCGCCCACCAAGCATGCCTCTCCTGCTCAGAGTTAAACTTGTTTGTACACACAATTGACTTGTTTAAACATGCGGGTAAGTGTGGTGAGACCTCCTGAGGTATCAAGAAAAGGGAAAATTTACTTAATATTTTTAACCTGGAAAAAAAGAAATGATCATGGTCATGATTATCTTTGGGGTCACATGACATTGAGTGATGAAAATAGATTTATATTGTCAGAGCCTGGTGACTCCAGAAATATCATTCATATAAAGTTTTAGTTCCTGAATCGGAGAGGAGAGACGGAAGGCCTTCTGCAGTTTGTGGCCAGGGTGGAGAGGGGCGGGTGAGAGATGGCAAGTTCTGTCCTGTTCAGAGTCCTGCCCTCTGTCCTCCTTCCCAGTTCAACTTTGTGGGACCCATTGGAACTGGAAGAGCTGGCCCTGCCAGCTTGGACGAGTATCATCTCTTGCTTCTCCCCTGCAGGGCCCGGCATCACTGGGGGCCTTCCCCCAGCTCTTAGGTCTTTATCTTCTAAACTGATGAGCGCTGACAGCAGGTAGCTGGACCCCTGGTCCCGTGGGGTTTCCGTCTGTCTGGAGAAAGCATGGGTTCTTCTGTGGTTTCCATGTTTCTGGATGGGCCCTTCAATCAGCCTCCAACTGGCTGTTTTTATTTTAAAACTATTCTTTAAGGTGTAATATTTTAAAAATAGCTCTAGAAGCTATAATTCACATGAAATAAAAACCACACCTTTTAAGTGTAAATCGGGTAGTTTTTAGTACATTTAGAGTTGTGCAGTCATGACCACTATCTAATTTTAGAACATTTCTTCACCCCATACCCATTAGCAATTATTCTCAATACCTCCCGACCCCCAATCCCTGGCAACCACTAGTCTACTTTCTCTATGCATTTGCCTATTCTGTGCATTTAGTATAAATGGAATCACACAATATGTGGTCTTTGTGTCTGGCATCTTTCATTTAACATAATGTCTTTCCCTTAGCGTATGTCAGTACTTCATTCCTTTTTGTGGCCGAATAATATGCAGTTATATGGATAGACCAGCCCTGGCCAGGAGGCTCATTTGTTTGGAGCATTGTCCCATACACCGAAAGGTCTCAGGTTCGATTCCCGGTCAGGGCACATACCTCAGTTGCAAGTTTGATCCCTGGTCAGGGCCTGTAAAGGAGGCAACTGATCAATGTTTCTCTCTCACATCGCTATTTCTCTCTCTCTTTCTCTCAAATCAACTTAAAAAGCACATCCTTGTGTGAGGATTAAAAAACAGAAAAGGATAGACAACATTTTGTTTATCCAATGTCAGTGATGGACATTTGGGTTGTTTCCACTCTTGGCTTTTGTAAATAATGCTGCTGTGAACATTCATGTACAGGTTTTGTGTGGACATATGTGTTCCTTACTCCTGGGTGTACCCCTAGGAGTGAAATTTCTGGGCACTATATACAATATTTTTTGGAGCTGCCAAACTGATTGTCAAAGCAGCTCCACTGTTTTACATTCTTACCAGCTGCGTCTGAGAGTTCAGATTCCTCCACTCTGCCCAACGCATTGTCAAAGAATCCTATCAAAGAATCATTGCCTAACCCAAATAATGAAAGTTTTATCCTATGTCTTCTAAAAGTTTTATAACTTCATTCTTCACATTAGGTCTATATCCAATCTGAGTTAATTTTTGCTTATGATATGAATAAGGCATCCAACCTCATTGTTTGCATGTGGGTATGAAGCCAGCACCATCTGTTGAAAAGACTGTTCTTTTCCACCGTTGAATTTTCCTGGCATTCTTATCAAAAGTCAATTGATCGCAAATGTAAGGTTGTTCTTTTCTGGACTCCTGATCCTATTCTATTGATTGTATGTTATTTTTATGCCAGTCCTTCACTGTGAGTTCTGAAATTGAAAAGTGGGCGTCCTCCAACTCTGTTCTTCCAGAATCTTTTAGATTTCTGGGGTCCCTTGCATTTATATTTAAATTTTAGGAACAGGTGGTCAATATCTGCAAAAAAGCAGCAAATATTTTAATATGGTTGAGTTGAATCTGTGATCACCGTGGGGAGTGTGACCACTGATGTCTCTGCTTGGTTAGCTCGGTTCAGCTGATGATTGGACAGAGAGGTCCGTAAGGGATTTGAGCAGTCAGCCTTTCTGCTGTGCTCAGGGGCTCTGTGTTCGTGTTGGAGCACATCTTCAGCCCTCCGGCACTTCACACCTTTAGCCTCCACGTCCTGATTGCACAGAACTCCAAGGTCAGCCAGATGTGAGGGATTACAGGCTTTTCAGGACTTTCCTGACCTGCACACAGCCCTGTACACGCGGGTGGCCTTCCAGATCTCTAAGAATATATCAGAGCTTTTCAAAGCTGCCCGTGGACGTCTCATTGCCTAGCATCTCTTTTTTCCCCTCTTTTTTTTTTAATACAGTAAAGTACACATAACAAAAGTTACCATCTCAACTATTTTTTTAAAAATATATATTTTATTGATTTTTTACAGAGAGGAAGGGAGAGAGATAGAGAGTTTAGAAACATCAATCCAGCTGCCTCCTGCACATCTCCCACTGGGGATATGCCCGCAACCCAGGTACGTGTCCTTGACCGGAATCGAACCTGGGACCCTTCAGTCCGCAGGCCGACGCTCTATCCACTGAGCCAAACTGGTCTCGGCACATCTTAACTATTTTTAAGTGTACAGTTCAGTGTTGTTAAATACATTTGCATTGTTGGGCAGCCATCACCACCATCTGTCTCCACAATCTTTCTGACTTATACAGCTGAAACTCTATCCCCGTGAAGCAACAGCTTCCCATTGCCCCTCCTCCCAGCCCCTGGCAGCCACCGTTCCCCTCTCTGTCTCTATGATTTTGACGACTCATTAAGTACATCAAATATAAGTGAGATCATAAAGTTGTAGCATAAGCCCGAATCTCCTTCCTTTTAAGGCTGAATAATATTCCCTTGTATAGGTGGACCACACTTTGCTTGTCCAGTCATCTGTCGATGGACGGTTGAGTTGCATCTGTATTTTAGCTCTTATGAATAATTAAGCTACATGGTTGTACAAATGGCTTTTTTTGAGACCCTACCTTCTGTTTTCCTGGATATATACTCAGAAGTGAAATTGCCGTGTCAAAGGATAATACTATTTTTAATTTTTTGAGGAACCTCCAGAGTATGTTCTACAGTAGATGTGCCATTTTACATTCTCATCAACAGTGCAAAAGGGTTCTGATTTCTCCATATGCTCACCAACACTTGCTTTTTGGTGTGTGTGTGTGTGTGTGTGTGTGTGTGCGTGCGCACGCTCGTGTGCGTGTATTTATAGTTGTCGTCCTAAGAGGTGTGACTCCCCAGCATTCCTTTTAATTGTGTTTGTCCAGTTCTTGTTTGCTTCAGCTGGCACCTTACCGCAGGTATTTTCAGAGCGATTCCTATACCCTAAAGTCTTCAAATATCACGGCCCCCCTAAAAGAATTTTGAGAATTACCTCTATACAGATTATAATGTGTTTGGAAGTTGGATCTAATTTTCTCATATTAAATACTAGGGGCCTGGTGCAAGAAATTCGTGCACTGGGTGTGTGTGTGTGTGTGTGGTGGGGGTGTCCCTCAGCCCAGCCTGCCCCCTCTCACATACTGGGAGCCCTC
>NW_006289416.1:6359504-6364633 GCF_000327345.1 Myotis davidii | reverse complement strand
GCGCCTGATTCTCTGATCATGGCTGGGGGGCAGGGCAAAGGCGGCTCTTAGCTCCCCGCTGGGTTTCCGATCACTGTCAGTGGCAGGGGGCTTCTTTCTGCTTTCCCTTTAGCCTCCCTGCATTGTGCCTACATATGCAAATTAACCGCCACCTTATTGGCAGTTAACTGCCAATCTTAGTTGGCAGTTAATTTGCATATAGCCCTGATTAGCCAATGAAAAGGGTAGTGTCGTACGCCAATTACCATTTTTCTCTTTTATTAGTGTAGATAGTTACAAAGTATACAGTTTCCAGCATGTTGTAAAAATTTCATTTAAAATATGACTTTTATCATTAAACAATTGCTGCTGATTGTTCTAACTAATGCCCGGAGGAAGGGGCTTTCCCCTGTGAGTAGGGCTCCCTAGGGTGGCCTAGCAGTGACAGTTCTGTGGGTGAAGGGTTTTGGGGGCAGCAAACCGGTTATGCCCCCCTCAGGCTGTTAGGCTGCTGGTTTTCAAAGCTGAGGAGAGGGAGACAGGAAGTTAAAACCACACAGATTGCTGCTCTGAGATTCAGAATAAACCCTCCTTGGATTGTTGAAAGCCTTTGTTAAACTCCACAATTCTCAAAAAATTTATTTTGACCCTTTTCGCCCATGTTCTGATGGCTTTTAGGAGTGGGACTTTGCAGATTATTACTCCACTGTTCCAGAGGTGCTTTGAGTTGATGTCTTAAAACTGCAAATACGCTGCGCTTCCCAAGCTCTTGGCCATCATCTTGGGTTTCTACCCCCTTTTGTCTCCTTGCTTCTTGACCAAGGAGAAGGGTCTTGCTCTTTGACAAAGAAGCTTATTAGTCACATAGTTTACTAGGTAGCACATGCCTTTTGTAGCAACTGGTATTATTTACTCCAATAGCACTTGCAGGAGCCTCCCCTTCTTAACTACAACATGAAATGAGATAAGTGGGTAGGTAGGTAGGTAGACTCTTTTCTAATTACAGTATAATGATCATATTATTATTACTTATTTAATATTTTAAGGGGAATATAAAGGAATCACATTTACAAGTTGATTCACTTTTATTATTGGCCTCCTTTGTCTTTGAGATGATGTTTTTTAATTTTATGAGATAACCCCCCTCCCACCCGCTTTTACTATTCTGCTGTAGGAAAAATAGTTGGGTTCAGCTATGAAATACAATAACTATCATCAAAATAATAATAGAATGACAGTTTATTTGTTTGCAAGCTCTGGGAAATAAGGAGTACCTCTGTGAATTTCCTGATAATGAATGAAAAAGTGCTTGATTTTTTTTTTTTAACCAGTTTTCAAAATAATGGATTGGTTCCCATGGCATCATCCAAAAAGTGAAAAATAAATTTTTGGTTATTATAAACAAATGTATTGATATATACACTTGTGTTTAAACCCATAATAATTATGATCCATATTGGTGATCAAATACACAAATAATCCCATCTTGCCCTAACTGGTTTGGCTCAGTGGATAGAGCATCAGCCTGCAGACTGAAGGGTCCCAGGTTCGATTCCGGTCAAGGGCATGTACCTTGGTTGCTGGCACATCCCCAGTAGGGAGTGTGCAGGAGGCAGCTGATTGATGTTTCTCTCTCATCGATGTTTCTAACTCTCTATCCCTCTCTCTATCTCTCTGTAAAAAAAATCAATAAAATATATATTTTTAAAAATAATCCCATCTTTGGCTCTTGGGAGATTACTCAAGCTAGTTCCTGAGTCCTTTTGGTTTGACCCTAATAGTCTTCAGGTGACTAGGTTGTCTGTGCCACTGGGCCCTACAGGACACCTGCTACATAAGGCCACTCTGCCAAGACCAGGAGACGTAGCAGATCACAAACACAGGGAAACAACCAAAATGAGGGAAAAAAGAAACCTGTCCCAAATGAAAGAACAGGATACAATTCTAGAAAATGAACTAAATGAAATGGAGGCAAGCAATCTATCAGATGCAGAGTTCAAAACACTGGTTATAAGGGTGCTCAATGAATTTACAGGAAGAATAAGTGAACTCAGTGAGAACTTACACAGAGAGATAGAAACCATAAAAAAGAACCAGTTAGAAATAAAGAATATATTAACTGACATGAAGAATATATTAGATTGCCCGGCCAGGGTGGCTCAGAGGTTGAGTGTTGACCCATGAACCAAGAAGTTGCCAGTGTGATTCCTGGTCAGGACACATGCCCGGGTTGTGGGCTCAATCCCTGGTTGGGGGTGAGGGTGCAGGAGGCAGCCTATTGATGCTTTGCTCTCACATCGATGTTTCTCTCTCTCTCTTCCTCTCTCCCTAAAAATCCACAAACAGATATTTTTTAAAAAGACATAGGGTGGCCCTAGCTGGTTTGGCTCAGTGGATAGAGCGTCAGCCTGCAGACTGAAGGGTCCCGGGTTCGATTCCATTCAAGGGCACATGCCTGAGTTGTGGGCTTGATCCCTAGTGGGGGGCATGCAGGAGGCAGCTGATCAATGATTCTCTCTCATCATTGATGTTTCTATCTCTCTCTCCCTCTCTCTTATTCTCTGAAATCAATAAAAAATATTTTTTATAAAATCACTATATGGTTGGTATAGCTGAAACTAATGTAGCCAATATAAGTTTGTATACCAACTATACTTAAATTAAAAAAATTAAACCTTATGTTAAAACGTATTTTGAGGAAAATTATTAAAAGAACTGAGAAACAAATTGAGGTGCATCTTAGATCAAGTGCCAAATGCACTTAGACTGAAACATTGCAGAATAACTTATTTAATGGCTGCTGTTTCTCATTACTTAAATTACAGGATGGGGCATAAATCTAGGAGGCGTGAGAGGAATGAGGGCAGGCCTGAGTCCCTAAGTGAAAATGAGCATGTTGTGCCCAGTTTGGGGGAATATTCAACTAAGATTTATTTATAGAAGTCAGAAATACTCTTACTAGTCTTATTAGACATGATTAGAGTCATTTTATATATTTAGTGAAAAAAATGAGATAGACAAATGGTGAAGATGGTGTATACTGATCAAAAACTAATTGCTCAGGAAATTAGCATCCTATATAATAAAGAGCTAATATGCTAATTAGACCAGACAGTAGAGCCTTAACATGTGCAGGTCTGTATGGTTGGAGTGGGTTTGCTATTGACATCATGTCCAGAGGATATGGTGACTTCCAGAACGACCTTCCAGAACGACCAATGGGCGGAGGGTGGGGCCGTGAGGCAGCCGGGGCTTCGAGGGCCAAGCCCCTTGGCATGAATTTTGAGCATCGGACCTCTAGTATATTAGATATATGAGATGGGAAATGATGGTTGATATTGAAGTAAGCATATGTGATGTGATTGACTAACCAAATCTGAAAAAATCACATTAAACCTATGTGGTAGGCTTGATCTCTTCTGTCTTAAAAAGTTTTATGTTTTTTTTTGTCTTAAAAAGTTTTATAGCCAGCCCTAACCGGTGTAGCTCACTGGATAGAGCGTCGGCCTGGGGACTGAAGGGTCCCAGGTTTGATTCCGGTCAAGGGCATGTACCTTGGCTGCAGGCACATCCCCAGTAGGGAGTGTGCAGGAAGCAGCTGATCGGTGTTTCTCTCTCATCGATGTTTCTAACTATCCCTCTCCCTTCCTCTCTATAAAAAATCAATAAAATATATTTAAAAAAAAAGTTTTATAGCCCACGTGTGAGCCTGCCAATGCTGTATTCTTAGAATACTAGTAAATATTGAGAAGAAAATTATTGCTTATCTGTAAGTAATGGGGGGCCTTTGGGTTTGCTCTGCTCTGGGCACCGGCCCCAGCCCTCCCCTGGCCCCTTCCAGGCCTTGCTGAGTTCAGAGCCTTTCTTCCCTAACTCAGACATTGAAGACAGCTTTTCCCAAACCAGTGCTTTGGGTTGTCCCACAGCTGTGTGCCTTGAAGTTTTCTTATTCCTGGGGCAGTGCAGGATGGGTGAGCATTTGTTTTCCTTTGCTTTTTAAAGGGAAATGCCTCAGGAGACAGTTCTCCGAGATCTGTGGAAGTTGACGTCTGGAGACTAATTCCCTTAAAACCAGTGGTTTTATGTGTGCGGTCCCAGCAGCATCTGCTTCTCCTGGGAACGTGTAAAAATGCAAATTCTAGAGCTGCCAATTCTAGAGCTTGGGCATCTCGGTGGTTGATGCCTGCCCAGATTTGAGAAACGTGCAGACCTGTATGGCTGGAGTGGGTTTGCTCTTGACATCATGTCCAGAGGATATGGCGGCTGGCTTTTGTGTAAACATTAGGCATTTCATTTTTGTGTATTTTGGAACCAGTATAGTCCGTGTGCAGTTTTATTGAAGAGCACAGAATCTGTCCTGCCTGATGCAGGAAGGTCCCTGTTGCCAAGTGAGGAACAACAGCCAGAACCCTCACTCCAAACAAACAGGCGGTGTCTTTGGGTCCCTGGACAGTTCACCCGGTGGGAGGTGACCTGGGGTCCTCTCCAGGCAGGTGGCCCAGAGCTCTGCAGGCAACTCTGTGGGTATCTGAGCCAGGCCAGGGCTGGGAGGTCCGGAAAGAGGGGCCTGGGCAATTCCCAGAGCAGGAAGAGTGTTTTTTTAATCTTTACCCGAGGATATGGTTTTTATTGGTTTTTCAGGGAGAGAGAGAGAGAGAAAGAGAGAGAAGAGGAACATTGATGTCAGAGAGAAATATCGATCAGTTGTCTCCCTATGTGCCCCAACTGGGGTTTGAGCCCACAACCCAGGTATGTGCCCTGACTTGGATTCAAACCCACAACCTTTTGGTGTAGGGGTTGATACTCCAACCAAATGAGCCACTGGCCAGGGCAGGGCCTTTTTTTTTTTTTTTTTTTTTTGAAGAGAGACCTGCTCCATCTCTGTGGTCAGTTCCAGGGCCTATGCTCTCTGTCTCCCCGAGATTTGTGAATCGTCATTTTTACCAGACCCCCCACCTGTGTCTTCCTTCCTTCCTTCCTTCCTTCCTTCCTTCCCTCCTTCCTTCCTCCCTTCCTCCCTTCCTCCCTTCCTCCCTTCCTCCCTTCCTCCCTTCCTCCCTCCCTCCCTCCTTCCCTCCCTTTCTCTCTCTCTCTCTCTCTCTCTCTCTCTCTCTCTCTTCTATCTCTCACTCAATCAATCAATCAAACAC
>NW_006289416.1:6327374-6357736 GCF_000327345.1 Myotis davidii | reverse complement strand
CCTAGGCTCCTCTGCACTGTGTTCTGTGATGTCACCCAAGCTTCACCCAGGTTCTGCAGCTGCCCTTCCTTTTTTCCTACACCGCTCTCCTTCTAAATCTTTCTCTCCTTCCTTCCTTCCTTCTTCCCTTCCACCCTCTCTTCTTCCCTTCCTTCCTTCCTTCCTTCCTTCCTTCCTTCCTTCCTTCCTTCCTTCCTTCCTTCCTTCCTCTTTTCTATTTTGCTTCCACTTCTGATCCTTTGAAGTACAGCTACTTGGTTTTGTTTTTTAAACGCAAATTATATTAAATCCTTGCTTAAAATTAAAATTGTTCCAGGACTTCCTGTGCCCGTAGGAAAAAGTCCCGAAGTGTCAGCTGCACTTGCCTCCCCTGCCTCCGAGTGTCTGAGCTGCTCAGGGCTGTGCTGGTGTGGTCCCGGGCCTCAGACCCCGTGAGGAATGAAATAGGCGTTTTATTCCATCGGCTGTGCTTACAGTTAATTTTGATACTGCTTTCCCCGCACAGCCTGAGCATGGCGCCTGTCCTGCTCTCAGGACTTGTTGAGCCAGCTGTTCCCTCGTGGGCTCATGTGAGCTCTCTGAGGACAGGGGCCCTGATTGCCACGGTGTCCCAGGTCTTGTGGAAGCTCAGTAAACACTTATTAATCTTTGGTGCCCTTTCCCTGTTGTTCACTTACGCCTGTATCTTGCATTGTAGTTTGGGGCTGAGTTCCGAAGGTTCTCCTTAGACCGCCAAAAGCCTGGGAAGTTTGAAGACTTCTACCAGCTGGTTGTGCACACCCACCACATCGCCAACACCGAAGTGACCATCGGCTACGCAGATGTGCACGGCGACCTGCTGCCCATCAACAACGATGACAACTTCTGCAAGGCGGTCTCGAGCGCAAACCCCCTGCTCAGGGTCTTCATCCAGAAACGAGGTACAGCTTCTCTGGCTCGGCACTCATCTCAGCGCTGAGCACAGTTCCCAGTTTTGTCTGTCATGACAGAGCCTGAGACTTTGTTTTCTCGCTGGTGGTAAGAGACGAAAGGAATTAACATTTGTTTGGTAAACATTACTTTATTAGAAAGGCTCAAAAATATCTAAACGGTATTTTCCACTGTAGTGTTGACTTCTGATTTGTAAATACTGAGGAAAAAAGTAATATGGATACTTTCAGTATTTTAACTGGAAGCAAGTTAATTCAGTAACGAAAAGGCCTTAGTCAGTAACCCAAGAATGAAACTTAAGGTTGCCAGTATGTTTTCCACTGTGTTTTTGGGGTTGGAAGAAGATGTTAGTTTTAAATTGTTACTTTGGTTAACTTGAGCTCTGAAGACCTAGTTTTGCTGTGACAACATCAGAGCCACATTTTTGATTTGTTTTCTCTTCGCTAAGTTTGGGAGAGCGTTAACATTTCAAAATTATATACCTTTGAACAACATGGGGGTTAGGGGTGCCAACCACCTTGCACTCAAAAATCCACGTATAACTTTTGACTCCAAAGAGTGCTGCTGTCCCTGGGCACTTACAGGGGATCCATTCCAGGACCCCCTGCTGGTACCAGAATCCGGGGATGCTCAAGTCCCCTCTATAGGACAGCCTAGATCAGTGAATACGGTCAGCCCCCTGCATCCTCGAACTCCTAGCCACAGATCAGAATCGGAGCAGGTGTTTATTGAAGGCCGTCCACGTGTAAGTGGACCCACAAGGGTTGTTCAAGGGTCAACCGTACTGACGGAAAGAACCCCCTGAGGTGACACTTGATTTTCGGGAAATGGAAAAATGGCGTTTTATGGTTGACTTGGTCATGACTGTCCCCCTTCTCGGAGGGCACCTTCTGTCACAGGTGAGCACTGGGTGCCCTTAAAGAACAGAGGCCTCGGGGAGACCTGCAGCCCATGTGTGTGCTACTGTGACTTTGATCTTAGCAGGAGGGGACGGGTCCTGGTCTCTGGATGGGGCAGAGCCTAAGCACCCACTAAAGTAGCAGCCAGAGCCACGAGTGCAGGGGAGGCCCTTGGGGACACGGGGCCTGGGGCTCGGTGCAGCAGGTGCTGCTCTCCCGCGCAGGTTGTCCTGAGGTGAGCGGCAGCATGTGCACAGCTCCGGGCACACTGGCCGGTGGTCCGTGCTCCGGGAATGAGCTGTCACATCCTGTTTGTAGTGACGGAGGGAATGCATGTGGAGAGGGAGCACCAGGAGACCGCTGACCTCACTCTGGACTTTTTTCTGGCACAAGATCAGAAAGCTCCGCTTCTGCGTTCCAGACGTCAACACAGCTGTCACTTCCTCAGGTGGCCTGGGGGAGTGGCTGAGGCGTAGGACCCTCTTCTGCCTCTGCAGGCCCTGGCTTTGCAGTGGCTGCAGCATCCTCCCTGCCCCTGCGGTCCCCACCGCACATCACGTGGGCAGGTGTTCGCGCCCCCCTCTCAGGAGGGCCTGGTCCCAAATGCTCTACCTAAGGCGCCCTCCTGCCCATCGTCTCTCTCTGCTGTGGTTGCTCGCTGCTCTCAGGGCTGGCTTGTCCCACAGCTCTGCCCACACAGGTCGTGCTGTCGGCTCACTGGTGTGGGAGGTGAGCAGTGGGTGTGAGGCGCCACGTGGACTGCAGGGGACGCGGGCTTTGTCATCTGTGGGAAGGGAACGCGTCTCTGTACCGCTGCGTGTGGGCTGGGCTTGGAGCAGGACAGAGGCACTGTCTGCCCTTTACGAGGCCGGTCCTCATGACACCTGGCACCCTCGCTCTTGATTCCCCGACGCTGAGACACGGGAAGCTCCGGGTCTGTGTGTGCAGGTGGGGTTGCATTAACTTCCAGGCTTTTCCTCTCCGCAGGGCCGAGGTCTTGCATCCTGTCTTCATTATTTACTTTTCCTCCTTCCTGTGGCAGCAGAGAAATAGCCCAGAGATGAACGAGCTGGCTTACGGTTCCGATCCCTCTTATTCTCAGTGTGAGCCTGTCACCTGCAGCCCCTGCCTTTCTCTGTCATGTGGCAGCAGGAGCTCAGAGCACCTGAGACTGCCCCTTCAGCACCTGCTCCCTGGCTGACCAGCGAGCCCTCCTGTCCTTAGCCGAGGCACCCACCTCAGGGTGTTTTCCGGCTGACACGGGAAGACGTCCCCGTGTTCACAGCCGTCAGTGTCCCTGCACAGGATCGGCAGGACCCGCCAATAGAAGTCACAGACGTGTTCATATCGTGTTAGTTGTAGCCAGATATCTTGAATATCATTGATAGTTAGTCATTATTTTAAAACAGTGGTACAGATTGTTATTTAATGTGTTAGTGAGAAATCATATACAGTCAGCCCTCCATGTCTGTGGGTTCCACATCCATGGGTTCAACCAACTACAGATCGGAAATATTTGGGGGGAAATGTTTTGTTTTTTTGCTGATGTGCTACACAGTGAGGCCTCCTACAATGACTGTATCTATACTAAACACGTGCAGACTTTCCCGGTCTTTCCTTAAACAATACAGCATTATATAGCATTTAAATTATTTATATAGCATTTAAATTGTGTTAGGTTTTATAAGTAATCTAGAGGTGATTTAAAGTATATGGGAGGATGTCCGTAGGATATATGCAAACACTAAACCATTTTATATAAGGGACTTGAGTATCCATGGATTTTTATATCGGGAGGGGGATGGAATCCTGGACCAATTCCCTTATGGATATTGTATACATATTGCTTTAATATTTTGATAGTTGTCTTCAAAGTGATCATTTCCTCTGTAATCCCATGTATTTTACTTTATGCCTTTAAAAATGCAACCCCAAGAAGGCATTCCCAAGCACTATGAGATGGCTGAGGGTTCTGGGCACTGGGGCAAGGACCCTGTTGCAGTCAGCATTTGGGAGCTCAGACAACAGGCCCGGAACCAGTCAGGGGACTTTTCCTGCGGATGCTGGGTGGTGTTTTTGCCCGAGGGGCAGAGGGTCACCCCTTTGGCTTCACTTCTACAGGCTCTTCTGCATTTACTAGACTTCTGAGCCCTCTGTCCAGGCTGGGCTACTGTTAAAAGCTGTGGGGTTTTGCCTGGGTTAAATAACAGATGTTATTATGCCTTCACTTTCATGCTTTGCCCATTTTAGTAAGAGAATAAAGCAGTCAGAGGCAGCATCGGGAGTCCTGTTTGCATATTTGGGCGACAGACCCAGCCAGTGTCAGGGAAGCCCGTCTCCCTGTGCCCTGCGGACGCCTGTCCTTCCCGAGGAAGCTGGCCCGGCCAGAGAGAACGCAGGACAAGACCAGCAGAGATGCTTGGAGTGTCTCTTTCTAATTTTAGCAGAATAAACAGGAAGTGCAAATACCCATCGAATAATTACTTCAACTACCCTGTGCCTGTACTTTTGTTATTTAAGAGATGGGCCTCTTTACCTCTCGGGCCCCAACCCAGGAGTAGAGGTGGGATCCTAATTGAATTTCATTTGCTCTCTGTCCCTGGGGTACCACTGCCCGGGCATCAAGAGGAGGTTGATGAAGTCTTCATTATACTACAAGGCTTTCGGAACAATTAGAGTGCTCTGAACTGTTTACTTTTAAACTAGCCTAAATATAGCACACTTGCTTGTATCTGTTAACTGTTCTCTGGCAATTCTTTGGGTTTCTCAAATGAGGAAGACACATTTATAAACTTTTTGATTTATCAGAAGTTGCATGATTGGGAGCTGGGGCGAGGGTGTGTGTCTGTTTGCTTGTGATTCCACTTAAGCGAGTTGCCAGAAAAAAAGTAATTAAGGCATGTTCTTCCAAGTAAAATGTATAGAATTATTGAGGGTTTGGGTTAGACATTGGCAGGATCTTGTTACCAGGCATATGAATCCTGATGATGATGGCTTTTCTTGGACTCTGTATTAAAAGTAGCTGGAGATGTGTTTGGTTTTAAGTTGGAGGCTCACTGTGTAGCAGGAATTAAAGCTGCCACCACTGAATTTCTGTATCCCCACCCCGTTTCATTCTTCCTCAGACGCGGCCCAGGCTGTCGAGGCTCTTTGAGTTGTGAGTAAAGGTGTAGGTTTGCTGGGTTGGGCTCCTCATGTCCCTACACCCTGGAATCTGGAGCTTTTTCATGAGACACGTCTGCTTCTTTAATTGTCACTGTGTCTTGGAAGTTTGAGTATTTGAAGAATTTCTTTCCCTTTTTTTTTTTAAATTGAAAAAAGGGCAAAACCTCTCCCACTGCCTCCCGTGGGAACATGCAGAAAACAAAATGCCTGACCCAGCGCCCCCCTTCCCCCAGGAGTGGGAGTGATGGGGAGAGAATGTGCTGATGCAGCTCGTGAAAAGGAAAACAAAGGCCAGCCGCCCACTGTCCGCAGAACCCAGGCCTGGTCCTGCGGGCCGGCCTGCAGGCTCTGACCAGCGCAGTCCACCTGAGTCTGGGGCTGCCTCTTCCCCTCCAGTCAGAGTTTACCCAGTGGAATTGGATTCTACTTTTTTCTTATTTTCTAGTCATATGTCCGTTCACACAGTCAAGCCCAGAGTATAATTTATAATTTGGATTCATGCATTTAAAAACTGAACATCACAAATAACCATGTCCTCTGTCATAAAGTTATTTGTAAAACTGTTTGTTTTTAAAAGTCTTTTCTGTTTATAACATCTTCATAAAAGAAAACTCAAACAGTGTGGAAGCAACACTGCCTGGAGGTGATCACTGTGTCCATTTTGGTGATCCCCTCCAGACCCGTGGTGCGGACAGTCCGTAGGACCTCGTGGTACATAAACGGGGTCATAATATGTGTCCTGTAGAGATTATTTTAACCTAAAATTATATTTTTGACTTTCTGTACATATATGTAGATATATATGATCCTTTTTTTTTTAATCCTCACCCAAGGATATTTTTGCCATTGATTTCTAGAGAGAGTGAAAGGGAGGGAGGCGAGAGAGATGGGAGGGAGGAAGACAGGTCTCTGTGTCCATTTTGGTGACCCCCTCCAGACCCGTGGTGCGGACAGTCCGTAGGACCTCGTGGTACATAAACGGGGTCATAATATGTGTCCTGTAGAGATTATTTTAACCTAAAATTATATTTTTGACTTTCTGTACATATATGTAGATATATATGATCCTTTTTTTTTTAATCCTCACCCAAGGATATTTTTGCCATTGATTTCTAGAGAGAGTGAAAGGGAGGGAGGCGAGAGAGATGGGAGGGAGGAAGACATTGATTGGTTGCCTCCTGCACGCACCCCTACCTGGGCTGGGGAACTTGCAACCGAGGTATGTGTCCTTGACCGGGAATTGAACCAGCCACCCTTCGATCTGCAGGCTGATGCTCTAACGACTGAGCAACCGGCCAGGGCTATATGATCCTTTTAATGGACATATCAGTTGTATGAATGTAACAAAATTTAACCAATTCTTTATTCATTTATATTTCAACTGTTCCAATTTTTCATTATTATAAACTGTGTGGTACATGTTTAGATACTGTCAGGATAGGTCAGCGGAGCACCTGCGGGCAGGTGGTGGTGAGTCTGATGGGGACAAGGGGGAGGTTTAAGCCGAGGCTTAAACTGCTCAGTGTCTCCTGCAGTAGGCGTGCAGTTTGGGAGGCGGGACCTGCTGAGTCTGGAGAGCATGGAGTTAGAACCTGGTGTGATGTTTTATTAAATGTCGCTGAAGGATGGCAGGGCGAGAAGTGCCCGCCCCTCTGGGCTTTGGGGGACATGGGGTTAAATGTGAGCTTTGTGGCCCTCCTGGGGGTTGGTTGGCCACAGATGTCAGCACAGAGGTGTTTGTTGGCCTCTGGCACCTTCCAAAACGCCAATCCTTCCTTCATTGCCCTTTGACCTGGACGACGGTGCCTGGTCAGCCAGCCAGCCCTAACTTTGCACCACAACATACAGAGCCCCCAGTGAACACGCAGCTCCTGGGCCGTCACCACAATGGTCCCTCCTGAGAAACAGTGGACTCCGTGGCCCGTTAGTGTAGAGTAGTTTGTTGTGTAAGGGATGTTACCTGCACCAGTTTGGAGCCCAGAGATATAAAAATTTCCACCGTGACCTCTTCTTTTCCAGCAGTGTAAGCAAGATTGGGATTTCCTCCTGCACCGTGGTGTGTCTTCCTGTTTTTTCCCCTGTATCTCTGTCCTTTCCATCTCTCCTGTGGGAAAGTGACTCAGCACCGAGGCTCCACCTGCACCCGGTTCTCATAAACACCGAGGCACTTTGTGGCCTTTAACAGATGCAGACAGGGCACTGGGTGGGACCGACAGTGGAGTTTGCAGCTATTTACGCCTAAGCTGCTTGCTGGGGGTGGTGTGAGTGCAGGGGATGCCCCTGTGGTCCTGCCAGCACAGCGCAGCCTCCACAGAGCCACGGAGTGCAGGCGACCAGGTTGGGAGTGCTTTACCCTGTAAAAGGAGAGTGTTCAGACCACATACATTAACTAATATATAACTAGTTTTTTTATTGTGGCAAAGCACCTGTAACATAAAATTTACCACTTTAACCATTTTTAACTGTGCGATTCAGTACTACTGAGTTCATTCACATGGTTGTGCAACCACTATCTATCGCCTGAACTTTTTCATTCCTTCCCAACCCCCCGAAACTGTAGCAGTAAAACAGTATATGTTTTGCTGAGTTACCGTCGAACTCCAAGAAGTGGCTCTGTACCTGTAAGGATAAATTCCTATAAAATGTCCATGGCACACTTACCACTGCTATACGTCTACAGTCTGGTTAGAGGTTGCAAATCACTTCGGAAATAATTGTCACTTGTGGATGGAGTCATCCCATTCCTGTAGAGACGCCGGGCTTTCCCCACCCGCCTGGTGCTCAGACCTGTTCCTCCTACGCTGACCCTGTGTCTTGGACTTTACATGGCAGGTGGTGAGTCTCAGGTTAAATGACCAGGAAGAAGCCCCTGCCAGCTCCCCTGGACCTGCCAGGGCACTAGCAGTGACTTGGAGGGGTGGGAACCCTAACCTGGCCCCCACCTGCGTGGGATCTCTCTGAGCTGTGGATCTCGGGATGCTGGTGCTGGACTGTGTGTGTGTTGTGGGTGGGAGACCCTGACAATCCCAGGACACAGCCACAAAGACACTGCAGGTCCGCCCCCTCCAAAAATTTCCATTTTGTCTCCCAAAGCCAGGTGGGGGCTCCTGGTGGCAGCCCGCTCCCACAGTTCCTCCCTGCAGCTGTTAAGCCCAAGAGATTCTCTGCTGACAGAGATAAGAGCAAGAAAGTGGGGAGGCTTGGGGCTGGTGACCCTCCTCGCCCAAGGTGACAAGCTGGTCCCCACTCCTGAACTGCTTGTCTTGGAGTTGGTGGACCCAGCATGGCACACCCTTCGGTGTCCTGACAACCAGCCCCACAGCCATGGGAGCTGGCTCTCCGCGCTGTCAGGTCTGCCCTCCCTGGCCTTGGCTCACCATGGCGTGGGCTGCAGTTGGGGCGGATGGTTGGTTGCGGCCTCTTCTGGGCTCCTATGCAGATGGGTCCCAAATGGCCCCTGCCCATCCCCTATGTGACCTCAGTGGGGCGCTCAGCTTCAGAGACCACCAAAAATGTGTGGAGATGCTGCCAGCCTTTGGGAGCACATGCCGAGCTGGGGTGTAGAGCACTGTGTCACCCAGGGGTGTCTTTTTGGGGTAATGAAAATCTGTGAAGTAGGCAGCAGATGCATCAGGAGCTGTGGAATTGTGCACATTCACGCATGCACTCAGTGGCAGGTAAGCCAGGTACCACACAATGTCTCAGTCCAACTGTCCTAGAACCTGGCCTTGAAGCTGCTCCTTCTCTGGAAGGAGGGTCTTGTCTAACAGAGGTGACTGTGGGGACCCCGTGAAGCAGTGTCCCTCTGGGTCTTCAGGGTCTACTGAGTGGGAGACACAGGCCCGGGCTCCACCCCAGTCACCGTGGGAGCTTCTCCCAGCCTCTGTGCTCAGGAGCAGCAGGCGCAGTGATGGACAGCTGACGTGGGCAGCATCTTGGGAAGGCTCAGAGGAGCAGAGACGTTGGCCCGTTGGCACTTAGTCCTGCCCAGCGACCCTCTGCTTAGGAAGGGCCTGCCGCTGTGTTTGCGCTGGACTCGGCTGATGGGGCAGCTGAGGGAGGCAGGGCCCTTGGCTGAGTTGGAAAGGGCTGAGGACCTGGCTGGCACCCTGGGTGGGGCTCCTTCCATCTCCTTTGTGAGGGAAGAGGACGGTTGGCTTGGTGCACTGGCCAAGCCAGGGCCGCCGACTGCCACCGTGCGAGTCGCTGGAGGGTCTGCTCTAAGTAGGGGCTTTCCTGCCAGCAGTTATTTTCGGCTGTTTGATTACAGTTGTCCTCTCGGGTCACCACTGTAGCGTCCTGTAAATACAGGCTGAGCGAGTCACAGCCATGCAGAAATAAGAGCCTGTCATATTTGCAAAGATGGGCTTTGTCACATTGGTAGTAAACTTCCTGGAGGTGACGGGGGTTCCCCTGAGGCTCTCAGGAGCGTCTCTGGGGAGACAGAGCCCATGAAGGCTGCTCTTCATGCAGCCTCTGCTCAGACACTGAAGTTGCTCATATCAGACCCACTGTGAACTGGGGACACGTCGCTGCAGAGATCCCAGCCACCCTCCAAGTCTGACCACTGTCGGCCAAGTTGCCTCAGGACAGAGTGACCAGGCAGCAGTCCTAACAGGCTCCTGAGAGGCCGAGTGCAGTCTGTCCGGCCTGCGTTCTGGGGCACTTCCCCCCCCACCCTCCCATCTCCTTCCTCCTACACCATGAAAAGATTTCAGTGAGAGAGAGTGGGAAGCCGACTTGTGGGACGTGGAGGGGTTGGATGACTGGGGAGGTGGGTAGAGCTCAGCTTGGCCGTCAGCACAGTTTGCAGGAGCTGATGAGAGGAGAGCACTAATCTTCCTGCTGGAGTGTCGTGCCCAGGCCACGGGCCAGCGGGGCACAGCCATGTGGCTTGTTAACTGGCCGGGTTGGAAGGCTGACAGGAGTGGTCAGACCCTAGAACTGCTAGCATCTCAGTTCTGGGTGTTGGATCCTGGGTTTGCAGTTGGGAGAGACAGCACACGGGCCACAGGAGGGCCTGCGGGAGCTCAACCCCCCTCCCCGGGGAGTACTGTGTCTGGATTGGTGACTTAAGATAAAATAGTGTCAACTACAGCCCACAACTCAGAAGAGGTAGAAATCCTATAAAGCAAGAGAGTTGACTGAGTCCAGGCATTCGCTGCTGGTCTGAGCATTTTTAGTTAAGCTTTCTGTCTGAGCTCAACTCCCAGAACACGAGTGTTTTCCATCCAGCTCCCTGAAAGCACCAGCGTCCTCTAGCTGCTGGGCTGCTGGGGCCCCTGGACACACAGTGGTTAAAGTGAGCCTGCTTCCTTGGCTTATCGGCGTGTGGCCTTGGGCAGGTGACTTCATCTCTCCTGGGCCTTGGTTTCCCCACCCGTTGAACCTCGGTTTGAGGTGATTAAATATTTGGAAGTCCCTCAGAACGGTGCCTGACACATCGGGGCTTTGCTGAGTGTGAGCTGTCCTCTCCTCCCCCTCTTCTGTGGCGCCAGGAGGTGCGATGGGAGCTGAGGGTGTGTCCTGGGGATCCTGGTCTCTGAGAAGCAACAAGGACGGCTGCGTCTGCCTGGTTCCCTTCTGCACCTGATCGGCTGCTGCGCATCCCCTCACAGACCTGGTCATCCGGCCCACAGAGCCGTAGTTCTCACACTGCCTGTCTCCGGCTGTGGGACACCTGTTCCTTCCACCTGGAGCAAAATTTAAGGACAGTTAAGCCTGGTGTTGCACGTTGAGTTCTCACGGGGAAGAAGTCGATGTGCAGAACTTGTGCGTTGCCAACCACCCTCCCCCTCCCCCAGCAGAACCAGGCCACCCCGCCATGGGAAGAAGCCTAATGGAGTAAGTCTTATTGGATTTTTCCTTGATTTCTTAAGATGGTTCTGAAGACCAGAAAAGATGAAAAGACATTAATCATGAAGTAGATTTTAGGGATTGATGGTAAAATGTTGTACATTACTTTTAAAACAGTGGAAGGAAACCTGGCTGGTGCTCAATGGTTACAGCATCAGCCCATGGACCGAAGGTTGCAGGTTCAATCCTCAGCCCCTGTGAGGGCACGTGTGGGAAGCAGCCAATCAATGTGCTTCTCTCACATTGATGTTTCTCTCTCTCTCCCCCTCCCGCCCCCCGCCCCCAGCTTCACTCTCTCTAAAAATCACTAGAAAAAATATCTTTGGGTGAGGATTTAAAAAAAAAAACAAAACAGAACAGTGGAAGGAGTAGCAACTACAGATGAAGTGCTTATTAATGCTTGATTTCAGATGTGCACAGCTAAGGGGTGGTGTGTGCATGTGCATGCATGTACCATGGTGTCCCAGGGTCTTTGGTTTTGTGCTTGAAATAATTTTGCCTCAGGGTGGTGTGAGTTTGGCTTCAAGTTTGACTAGATAGGAAACACTGAAAATCAACTTACTTTCATTAAAATCAGTTTTAAAATCACTTCTTCCTAATGCATTACAAGTAAACCACCTTCTGAGGACATAATTGGCCATTCCACATGGGTCTGTAAGTAGAGACGCTGTGGCTTTGCCACCAGCATGCCCAAGGAAATTAATTACTCAGCTCAGCAAAGCGAGTCGGCACCTTCTAGACTTTATTAATCAGGGAAAGTACTGGAAAACACCCAGGCCACACCCCTGAGTGCCTGACCCTCTAGGTCAGGGGTAGGGAACCTTTTTTCTACCAAGGGCCATTTGGATATTTATAACATCATTCGCTTAGTATAATTCACTTGATATAAATGTATGTTGCTATGAAAAAAGCCCTAGCCCTAGCTGGTTTGGCTCAGTGGGTAAAGCGTTGGCCTGTAGACTGAAAGGTCCCAGGTTCAATTCAGGTCAAGGGCACGTATCTCAGTTGCAGGCTCCTCCCCAGCCCGGGCCCTGGTCGTGGCTCCTGCAGGAGGCAACCAATCGATGTGTTTCTCTCACATAAATGTTTCTCTGTCTTTCCCTCTCTCTTCCACTCTCTCTAAAAATCAATGGAAAAATATCCTCGGGTGAGGATTTAAAAAAAAAAAGCTTCTAGATTTACTGAATTTCAAGTCCCGTCTGCAGTTGCCTTGGCAGGGCCAGACCAAATGATTTCTCGGGCCTCATATGACCCCCGGTCTGGACGTTCCCCACCCCTGTTCTAGGTCATCGTAGACAATGTGATTTTCTAATAATACACAAGAAAGAAGTTTCCTTGTGTCTACAGCAGAGCCTGGAGCTGCTGCGCAGACAGCTGAGAAGGTTGCCTGCGAACAAACCGACCACGTCCTCTGGATTTACCTGCTCAGCCCAGCCTCTGTCTTTCTGCTGTGCCAGCAGGTAAACTGTTGTCTGATTAGGTTCGGCTTTGCTCTGGATCCTGCGCTCCTCATTGAGCCACCTCAGAGGACTGTGCTGGTGGCTGGTGGGACCACTGGCTCACACCTGTCCCCAGGGAGCGAGGTAGCAGCAAGGCTGAGTGGACGCTGCTTTCAGTGGGCACAAGGAGTGGGCACAGGCTCCCAGGGCTGCTCGAGTGTCACCAACCTGGTGAATTCAGAAGGAACAGAGCACACTTTTCCTTTGGGATCATCGTCTTAGACTTGCGTCAACTCCTACCTACCGTGTCACCTTAATCTCTGCCCTCTGCAAATGAGGATGATGTTATTGTTGGGTGCTTGTCTGACAGAGGTGCTATTACAGTTAATGAAATAATGTGGGCGGATGACCTACAGCTTCTTCTGAAAAGCAAGGTCCTGTGTTTGAAGCATCACTGAAGCTACGATAATTAGCAGGTTCGTCTGCCACTTGCCTCTCTCCCTGTGGACTGAAATCAGACAGGTGTTTGGATTGCTGCTCCTTCCTTCTGCAAAGGCTGTGTCCTCACCAGTGCCACCTCAGAGACCTGCACAGAAGCCAAGATGGAACCGTCTGGAATGACTGAAAACTCCCAAGTTTGTAACAAAAATGAAAACAATCCAAAACAGTCAGGAGGGAAAAGAGCCTTCAACAAAAATGGAAACGTATCACAAAACAGTTCAGTTGTGAAGCCTGGCACCTTACCAGTGTCTGCTGCTGGCCGGGACTCCCCAGCTGGGTCTCTGGGAACCTGGGGTGGGGAGGTGGGGACAGCTCCTGTCTCTGCTCTTGTGGGACCTTTGTCCTGGGACACAGGTACTGGTGAGCCTGTTTGAAGTAGAGAATATGAACTTAAAAAGCAAAGCTTGTACTGAACAGTGTGGTAAAGGCAGACACTTTCAGGCTTTAACTCATTGATGTTGATTTTAGCCTAATTGAGGGGAGAAGAATAAATCAAAAGTAGGGAAAAGGTTAGACTTTCACTAATATCTTCTTCTTAAAAGGCATTCTGAGATTGCAGCAACTAGAAAAGCACTGAGCCATTAGGTCTGTGGGACCTAGTACCAGTATTTATGTTTGTTCCTCCGAAAGCTGGAAGGAACCATTTTATTTATTAACTAGAGGCCGGATGCATGAAATTCGTGCAAGGGGCTCCGCCCTCGTAGCCCCAGCTTCGTCCCGAAGGTCATCCAGATGGTCATTCTGCTGTTCAGTCTAATTAGCATACTAGTTCTTTATTATATAGGATTTATTTGATTTTATATCTCAATTTAGATTGAGATATAATTCACCCATTTAAAGTGTGCAGTTTGTTGGTTTCTAGGATGTTCACAGAATTGAGTATCCACATTCAATTTTAGAACATTTTCTTCACCCCAGAAAGAAACTCTGAGCCCGTTAAGTAGTCTCTCCCCAGTCCCCAGCAAACACAAATCCACTTCCTGTCTCTATGGCTATGCCTATTGTGGGCATTTCACATAAATGGGATCATGTAACATTCAATCTTTTGTCACCTGGCTTCTCTCACTTAGTATAATGTCCCCAAGTTCATCCACATCGTAGCACGTGTCAGTACTTCATTCCTTTTTCATGGCTGAATAATATTCCATCGCACAGCTAGACCACACTTGGGTTATCCATTACTAAGTTGATGGACACTTTGTTATTTTCCACCTTTTGGCTATTGTGGATAATGCTGCTGTGAACATTCTTGTACAAGTTTCTGTGTAGATATTTGTGTTCAGTTCAGTTTGGCAGTTCCTCAAAATGTTAAACATAGGGTTACCATGTGACTCAGCAGTTCCATTCCTAGACATGGTTTTACTTCCCACCTGGATGCCTTTTATTTCCTTTTCTTGCCTAAATGCCTGTCTAGAACCTCCAGTGTAGTGTCCAATAGAAGGGCAGGTGATCCAACAGGAATTCCCAGTTTGGAGTGGTGAAGAAGGAAACTTTATTCAGTGCAAACAGCTCAATTATGAAGCAACATGGCTGTGGGGTAGACTGGGACAAGGCCTCTCTCCGACTGGACAGCTCTGTTCCACTCTGTTCTGCTGTGCCCTGGCGCGATCATCAGTCCTGGGTGGAAAGGAAAAGTTCGCTCCCTGAGCCACAGGGGCTGGCTTATATAGACAGAAGTCCCCGTTCCTAGTCCCTGATTGCTTCATACTCATGCAAACGAGGGCTCCAAATCTTTGGATTGATTAGTCCAAAAGGCATTGTCCTGATTGGGCAGGATAGAGCTGCTCTTATTGGTCAGTGAAGATGCTGATGGATAGAACTGCAAATCTCTGATTGGATGGGGAAAGCCTCAGACCTATTGGTTGAAATAGGATTCCAAGAACTCCTTTGTAAGGATGCAGCAGCGCATATGGCAGGAACACAGTACAGGCGGGCAGTTCTGTGCAGACTTCTCTTTTAAAGTGCCGTTTGCATGAGAGGCCGCTGTGTAGAAATGGTTGATAGACTCTACTTTTACATTTGAGCCCAGTTAACCACCAGGAGCTGTTCTTAGTAGGTACCTTCTTTCTCAGGGTCCACAGTCCTGTTCCTGGTCTTGGGGAGGGGGAATCATCCAGTCTTCCATCAATGAGCATGAGATTCACTGTGTTTTTTTTGTGTGAAAGCCCCTTATCAGGCTGAAGACCCTAGTGTTTGTTTCTTACTTCAGGGCAAGTGCATGGGGGCCGGCGGTGTGTGGAGAGGGAGTCTTAATTTCGTCTTGTTTTGGAAATAAAAAGGATCAAAGAATATAGAGCTACCTGACCACTAACATCGTTATAAAAAGAAAGACCGTAAAAACAGGAGTTAAAACACTTTTAGCCATGTCAACTTTCACTGCACACATGTCGTTGGAATTACAGTTTTGGCTTGTGACTACGTGTGGTTTCCTTGTGTCCCATGTGCTCTTGGCACACATGAAGACATCTGAGTTGATTTCCTGACTCGGGGAATTTAAACTTTATACCACAGCTTTATTTAGAGGATTCGTTGTATTGTATTTTCCATTCCTTCTTGTTTAAAAGTTGTATAAAATGTTGTTAAGGCTGGTTTTGGTATAGAAAGATCATTCTGACTGCTTTTGCTAAATTCATATCTTCGTGGTCTGGGGAACAGTGGCGTGCTAAAGCCAAAGGAATGTCTGCAGAAACAAATGAGAGGTTTCTCCCAGCCTCAGCGGAGAAGTGCTTGTTATTCATAGCGCAGAGATGGAGACAGAAGATGAAATGGATTCCTAACCAGACTGCCTGGTGCTGGGTGTGTGTGTGTGTGTGTGTGTGTGTGTGTGTGTGAGAGGCTGGCTCAGTTCTGAGTGGAGGCTAGCGGGTCCCACCCTGCTGTGACTGGTGGCCAGCGTGTGCCCTCGGGGCTGCTGGGAGTTTTTTGACTGTAAAATAAAGGGAGGAGAATGATGCTGGCAGTTTTTTGTCCTTGGGTTTTTCAGTTTTATTTTTCAGAAGCAGCATTGGGAAGACCAGCATACTTTTCCACTGTGGCTGTTTTGTCCCCCTCCCCGTCCTCCCATCCCCCCATGCTCATTCATGGCCTGTTTCATAGGAATAAGCTGTCACCATCTTTCACGTGGCCAGCCCCTTTCTTCCTCAGTTTCCCTCTAGAGTCCTCCTTCAGACAGGGAGCTCACAGGGTGGGTTGGGATGCAGTCTCTGAGAGAGGCCGCCTGGGTCCCCTGATTGCCTGCACAGACTGCCCACCCTGCCGGCTCCTCCAGGAGGCCCGCATGAAGCAGAGGGAAGGCTGAAGCAGGGACCTCTGCCGTTAAATGAGGCACCTCAGCCTTTTGGCACCTGTCAGCTTCAGCCGAGTGTCCAGCCAGCCCTGCACCCAGAGCTAAAAAGGGAAACTGTGTCCTTGGATTACAAAGGTGTTTGTGCATGTGTGTCCTGCCCAAATAATAACTGTACTTTTTAAAGGAATTCATCTGAGCGTTGGTGAGCTGTGTGTGCGCCATGGCCGAGAATCGGCTGGTGCAGAACGGACCTTGGGCTGTTGGACCGCCTCCCGGATGGTTTCTGGGTAATTGAAGGAAGTGTTGGATTAGCACCTGTTTTATTTTTTCCTGTGAAAGTTGTCTTTATGCAGTTTGTGTTGGTTCTCGGACACTTTGGCCAAAAACAGTACCTTAAAATGTGGATTAATTTTTAGTGTGTGTTTTAGATGCTACTGGAAATAAATTCAGAGCTGAGGTGTCGACACCTGGAGATGGATCCCTCGGCCATTAACAAGGGACAAGGAAGTGTGCTTAGTATCCGCGGGAGCGAATAGTTTTCGTTACAGTGCCGGAGTCCGGAGTCCGGACTCGGACAGAGCTTGTTCCTCCAGCGTCACCCCTCCCCTGTGTGTCTGCCTCTCCGGGGATGAGGGATGGGGGAAAGCAGGGCTGGGGTGGGAGGGGGGGGGCTCCCATTTTTTGGAGCCTATCAGCAAAGGTGGCCGAGGAGGCCCAGGGTTTCAGGAGAGGGGCACAGTAGTCCAAGTCAAAGGTGACATCACGTCGTAGCGCAGGAGGCCTTGAGTGCCTGGGTGGCCCTGATTCCGGCCTCAGTTTCCCTGCTAACGAGGGGGAGGGGTGGAGTCAGAGGCAGGTACATGGGAGCTCCACGTGGGCTGCCAGGTGCCGTGGTCCTGGGTCTTGGTGGGGTGGAATTCCGCTGCCTAGTTCAGGGGGACAGCTCCATGGTCCCCCCTGCCCAGCAAGCCCTGCAGCACCTCACACAGGGAGGGACTAGGTCGGCATGAAGAGGGCCCAAGCTGCAGGCAGCCCCCACCAAGGAAAATGAGGGCCAGGGCCAGGCCTCCTCTCAGCACCCATGGGGCCCGGGGTGCAGCGGGGCCCAGGGTGCCTGGGGTCGGACGCCGTGTGAGGGACGTTGGGGAAGGAGGATCCCTTCTCTAGGCGTCTCCATGGGAATCCCGAGGCCCCACTCAGTGGGACTGGGCTGCACCCACCCCACCCACCGTCCCCACTGGCTCTCTGGTGTGACCCTGTTTCCAGGTGGCCATGGCTCGTTAGTTTCAGGCCTTAGGACAGCTGGCTCTGCAGGGCTCCTGCCTCCGGAAACGTGTGTACCACAGGTGCTCCCGCCCACGGCACTAGGGGCAGTTTGCTGGATGACTCTTTGCCTCAGGGCATCCTGAGCATTGTGGGATGTGTACCTCTGGCCCCACCCACATTCTGCCAGGGGCACCCCCAGTTGTGACAACCACAAGCATCTCCACCGTCACCACGTGTGCCCTGGGGCTGGGGAGCCTTGGAGTCAGTCATGGCAAGTCCCCGGGCTTGCAGGCTGAGGCGGGGCCGCCTCTGGGTCTTGGGCATGTGGAGCGTGCGTGGAAGTCACAGGCAGGAGCTGGGCCAGACCTGCTTTTTACACCTTGTAGAGTGCCTGTCACTGGTGTGACAGAGACGAGTAATTCTAAAATTGCGATGGTCCTTCCGGAAACTTCCAGGGAGGCTGCAGGCCCTGCCTTTGGGTGGTCCCCAGCTCTGCTGCAGTTAGCATCACAGGACTGGGAAGAACAGGGACTCTGTGTCCTGGGCCCCACCCTGAGTCTAGTCTGATCAGTGCTGGGGGGTGCCCAGGGCAGCCAGCATGAACTGTGGTTCTGGGTGGGTGACCTCGCTCTCAGGACAGTGCTAGCCTGTGCAGGGCGCGTCTGCTCCCCCAGGAACAGAGCCGAGTGCTGCACTGTGGGCCACGCTGCCTGTCCCTGCCTGCTGTCACCCAGTGGTCACTGCCCACACCCTGCCCCAATCTCTGGTCAGCGGGGCTGCCAGGACTCTACTGCCCAGAGCAGATGGGCTCAAGGTCGAGTCTACCCACCAGGCCCAGCCTTCCTGTCCCTTATCAGGTTGCACATGGCTACCTACAGCCCCTCTCTGCAGAGCACCGCCCTTTTATTACGGCCAGAGGCACAGTGGGCACTCCAGTCAGACCTCTGCCTCCAGGTGGGACGGCTATCTATGCTGGGCGCATGGGGAACCTGCAGGGCGGGGGCAGGGCTGAACCACAGCCACTGGGATCCTGGCTCTTAGCTGCCGGTTCTACCAAAACCTCACGGGCCCTGGCTCTTGGCTGCCGACTGTACTGAACTGTCACAGAGCCCGGTCCCGACTCTCGGTTATACCTGGACCGTCACAGAACCTCACTGTTGGAAGCTGGTTGTACGAGGTTTGCCACAGAGCCCCCGCTCTCGGCTGCCGGTGGTACCAGGATGTGGCCCTGAAAGGAAAGGAATGTTTTCCCCAGGGGTGGAGTGGGCAGGAGGCGTGTTGCTGCACTTCGGGGCATGCCAGCCTGCTTGCAGGTGATTTCACCCTGCCCTGGCCTCACTCTGTCTGAGGCTGCTTCCCTGAGAAGCACCTGAGTGACTGCAGCTCCTGGATGATGGAGTAAAAATGTCCCCCCCACCCCACCCCGCCCCCGTTCGAAATGTGACTGCAGGCATCCTTCCAGACCCTCCCCTTTGCAGTCGAGGGGCCATGCCCCGTGGGCACAGCCTTGGGCACGATGCCGGGAGGTTTTGCCAAAAGTCCTCCCATGTGGGCTCGAGGCCGGAACCATGAGTTTGGATTGGTGCTTTGTTCTCAGCCCTCCTCCGTGGCTCATGCAAAAATGTAGGAAATTGGAAGGTTGGCTTTTTTGTTCCCTGGACTCGGGGTGTTACTCATCCACTGTCCCTGCTTCCAGGATGAGGCGCAAATGGCATGAAACCTTGGGCCGCTTTGGAGTCGACCTGGGCCTGGATGAGGGAGAGAAGAGTGGGCTTAGGGAAGGACATTCATGGAAGTCACATCCGAGGCTCCAGGTGCCCCTGAAGCGGTGTCTTCCGGCCCTTTTGTCTTTGGTCCACATCCCTTCTGAGCAGCTGAGAGCAGCCAGGCCCCAGGTGCCCCTCGCTAGGGAGGTCTCCCTCCACCTACACTTGTTGACTGGTTTTCTGAGTGTGTGTTATGGAGACACTCTCTTTGGTTTTCTAAAAGGACCGTGAAAAGAGGGTGGTGCTCAAGGGGATGCGCTTCAAACTCAGTGCCCCGCCCTCCTACCCCCTTAAAAATTGCTGTCCTGAAGTGGGCCAGCCCTAAAGCATGGCCGGGGAGTGTGCAGTGTGGGGCCAGCTGGCCAGCAGGACAAATGAGGGATCCTGGGAGCTCCCTGTGGGCTCTCAGCGTTTGTGCTTGTCTCTGCATCGCAGAGAACAGAGGGCTCTGGAGAAGTTTCCTGCCGTGAGTGCAGCCACTTGGAGGTCTGGGCTGGGCGGTAGAGCCTTGGAGCTGCGCTCACAGGCTCACGAGCTCAGGGAGGACTTGGCCCCGAAGGCACAAAGTTTGCAGTGCCTCAGCCAGAGGCCGAGGTTTCTGCCCGTGTCCCCAGTGGACGGGCACTTGGGAGCCCCCTCTGCTGGGGTGGGGTTTTATTGAGATTTTCATTTAGAAGAGTGCAGTTGTCAGCAGTGATCCCCAGACCCCTGTGTATTTGCCGTTTCCCCCGATGGTGCCGTTCTACAAAGTTGTCACAGGATGTCACATGCCGGTGCGCTCCACCCACCTGGTCCGGTTCCCATGCTCCTTGGTTCAGTCGTGTGCACTCGTGCGGTTTTAGGAGCAGAGCACAGCACACTGTCTGGCAAATTTGAACCCTAAATAGTCCCAGCCTCCCGTCTTTGGCAACACGTGCTATTTCATGGGACTGCAGTCTATCCCGTGTCTTCCTCTGGTTTCAGGGCCGGGAAAGGCTGCTTCCCTAAGCAAAGCTTTGTCTGTGGCCCCGGCCTCCCATCCTGCGGCAGTTTGGGGCCTCGTGCCCATGGCAGGGCCACCGTTCAGGCCGCCTAGCAGCGGAAGCCTGGAAGGCCGGCCAGGGAGTGCTGTGCCCGCCTCCCGGCTGAGGCTGGCAGAGCTGAGATCCCACAGCAGCTGCTGGCTTTGTTGTTTGGGGCTTTGGGGTCAATTTTGTTTTCAGTTTTTAAGCAAGTAGGAAATACACGGTATAAGTAGGGTGCCTGGTTCTGAGAAATACATACTAAGTTTAAACTTAACACACGAGCACACCCATCAGCCTTTTCTCAGTGTGTCGAACTTTTCCAGGTGGAGAAATGAGAAAAGGCTTGGTTAAAAAGCACATGTGCACATACCTTAAGACTGGCCAAGTATCTGCGCGGGTTTCTGTTGTCATCTGTCCCTTTAGCCACTATTCCCTCCTCTTTCATATACTTCTCCCCGTTACTAATACTTTCCAGTTAAAACGTGAATGCCGATAGTTTCAAGAAGTGTCCTTTAGCCCGATTGGCATGGCTCAGCGGTTGAGCATCCACCTATGAACTGGGAGATCACGGTGCAATTTCCGATCAGGGCATATAACCCGGGTTGCGGGTTCGATCCCCAGTGTGGGGCCTGCAGGAGGCAGCCAATCAACGATTTTCTCTCATCATTGATGTTTCTATCTCTCTCTCCCTCTCTTTTCGTCTCTGAAATCGGTAAAAATATATTTTTAAAAAAGAAGCGTCCTTTAGTTCCCCCCACCCCCTTTGACCTCCTCCCAACTTTCTCTCTTCGTCATGGCTTCTCCCTCCTCCAACAAACCTCTCCTCTCCTTCCAAAGCACCTCCTCCAGGAAGCCTTGGGGATTTATTGCCCTCAGAGCAGAATGACATCACAGCGGGCTACTGGGGCCGCAGGGTAGCTGGGGTCATTGTAGGTGGAGAGGCCCACAGAGCCATCACAGAGCAGGTGGAGAATATCTCTTTCCTATATGTTGACTCAAAGCCCGGCACCCCCACTCCAGAGAGAAGCACGCTGTGCCCTCGACAGCGGTCACAGCTGGGCGCTCTGACCTGACAGAAAGTGAAGCGATGGCTGGAACAGCGAGCTCAGGGCTGGGGACTAGTTATGCCCACAACCCACCTGTTGAAGCCCTAACCCCAGTGTGAGGGTCTTCAGGGGGTAACTATGGTTAAAAGAGTCACGGGAGGGGCCAATCTACCCGGGCTGTGTCCTCACAAGAGGAGGAAGAGCCTGTCTCACTGGCTCTCACAGCGAGGACACAGGGATCTGCCCCCAGGAAGAGGCCTCGCCTGATCCCAGCAGCCAGGCCCCCAGAGCAGCCTCCAGCCTCCAGAACTGTGAGGGCGAATGTCATTTGAACCACCCCTCGGTGCTGTTCTGTTAGAGCAGCTGGAGGAGTAACCTCGGATGGTCCCAATTCTGCAGCAAAACAATTACTGAACAGTTACTCTTTGTATGATCAGTATGGGATATTTTGATGGTTAATTTCATGTGTCAACTTGACTGGCCTGAAGGGTGCCCGGATAGCTGGTTAGACATGACTTCCAGGTGAGGGAAGCGGATGTTTTCAGGTGAGTTAGCATTTCAATCATCAGCAGACTGAGTAGAGCAGCCAGTGGGCCCTGTCCAATCTGTCGGGGGCCTGCATGGAACGCAAAGGTGAGGGAGGGGAATCCTCTCTCTCCTTGAGCTGAGCGTCCGTCTTCTCCAGCCCTTGGACATCGAAGCTCCTGGCTCTCCTGCTTGCGTGCGGCAGATTTGGGGACTTCTTGGCCTTTGTAACTAACTGCCTGAGCCAGTTTCCGTGACAAACCTTTTCTATTCATCTGTACCTCTCCCATTGGTTCCGTTTCTCTGGAGAATCCTGACTGACACGCGTGTATTTTGGTTGCACTAAACAGTGCGGGGAAATGTGCACTAGGCTGTTATTTGGAAAGGGCATGATGATTGAGGCATTTTCTTTCTATTTGGCTTTTTTAACCCATTTGATCCAATCTCTTTATGTTCTGCTCCCCACACGTGGATCTGAGCACTTTCTCTGCATCTGGTGTAGATGAGTGACGAGTGAGCAAAGATGACGTGAGTTTCCCAAGGACGCCTTCCCTTTCACAGAGAAGAATGTAACAGTGCAGTAGCCGCTGCACCGGGTCGTCCTGTTACCAGGCACCAGTGGCCTCTAGCCTCAGTTTCCTCACTTGTTGAAGGACTGTGAGGACCAAGAGGAAGGTGGGGGAGGAGGGGGGCGGGGTGGCGCTCTGATTGGGCCCAGCTTCTAGGAGGATGTGCTCAGCTGACTTGGGCCTCAGGAAAGTCCCCTGGGAGTGGCTCCAGGCCCCTGCATCTGCCCCTTGTCTGTGGACCTGGGGGATGCTGGGCTGGAAGGGTGGGTCCTGGGATGCTGCCAGCACCCAGAGCAGGTTGGAGAGGAGAGTTCAGGCGGTGAACATGCAGTAGGGCTGGTGTTGGCAGGAGTCTTTGCATTTCATGCTTAGGGAGATGTCAGGACTGGCTCAGAAACGGCAGACGACTTGCCTCAGCTGACAGCTGGGCTGTGGACCGGGCTCCTCCCACGGTCCTGAAGCCGTGAAGCCAAGAGGAGCAGATTCTGTGACCTTAGCGGTCTCGTCAGCAACGTGGACCCAAAATCTCAGTGGAGGACTTTGGGTGCTGCCAGGAGCCCCAAAATCGTCACTGTGCACTCTGCGAGCATCTCAGCAAACCTTTCGGGGAGCAGTTCAAAGCCCCCCAAAATCTGAGCATGGCCTCCTTTTGGCAGAGAAAATTGTTTCAGAGTTGACTTTATTTATTTTTTGAGGTGCTTTTGGGAAAGATCTGTTGTTCGAAGAAACTTGTAACAGAAAAAATGAAGATAGGTTTGTGCTTTCTCCCCCTCTTCTAGGCGGTGTTTGCCCAGGGTCGGCTGCCCTGCCTGGCAGGTGCCACTCCTGTGCATGTGGTCGTATCTTGTCTTCTCCATGACACACTCCTCAGCCCAGAGCAACATACTTCCGGGCGTGTATCACACTCGTACCAAGTTGGGGAAGCTGGTAGCTGGACTTGATGGGACTTAATTTCTTAAATTAGGACTTTCCACATTGAGCGCTTGGTCTGTTCATGTTTATGTCACGCTGGTTCCAGGCGACTTCTACTAACGCCTGCTATTTTGGGCAGGGCTGCTTCTCCAGGGCAGACAGCAGGAGCTCACGAGGCCAGACCCCAAGCACAGGGTGTTATTTATGTTTCTGGTGGGTTTTTTTTAAATCAGGCCACAGCTACTTTTGTTTGCTACTTTACTTAGAAATGGACAGGGACGTGACCTTGGATTAGGTGATGGTTTCCTAATTATAGTACCAAAAGCACAGCATCAAAAGAAAAAACTAGATAAGTTGGATTTCATCAAAATTTAAAACTTTTGGATGTCAAAGGACACAACAATAAAATGAAGACAAACCACAGAATAGAAAAAAAATGGTTTCAAGTCATATATCTTAAAAAATTTTTATTTTAATTTCAGAGAAGAAGGGAGAGGGAGAGAAAGATAGAAACATCCATGATGGGAGGGAATCATTGATTGGCTGCCTCCTGCACACCCCCAACTGGGGATTGAGCCAGCAACCCAGGCATGTGCTCTGACCGGGAATCGAACTGTGACCTCCTGGTTTATAGGTCGACACTCTACCACTGAGCCACACCGCCTGGGTTCAAGTCATATATCTTATAAGAACTTATATATAAAAAACTCACAGCAGCAACTTAAAATGGGCAAAGCATATGAATAGCGATTCCTTCCAAGAGATATACAGATGGCCAACATGCACATGAAAGCATAAAACACGATAAAAACAAATGTTGAGGATGTGAGAATTCGGCCCCTCAGACACTGCTGGTGGTGATTCCTGAGACAGCCAGACAGAGCTACCACATGACCCAGCAGTTCCACTCCTGGATCTTTACCCAACAGAAATGAACACACGTGTCCACACAAAAACTTGCTCATGAATTTTCATAGCAGCCTTATTCACATAAAGTGGAAATAACTCAAGTGTCAGTCAGGAATACAGGGATAAGCAGAATGTATCCATCCACACAGTGGAAACTATTTGGCCACAAAAAGAAAGGAAGTACTGATAGATGCTACAACACACACGAACCTTAAAAAATTGTGCTAAGTGAAAGAAGTCAGACACAAAGGCCACACAGTGTATGATTCCACTTATATGAAATGTCCAGAATTGGCAAATCTATAGAGAGAAAATGATTAGTATTTGCTCAGGGCTGGAGTGAGGCTAGCATCTCAAAGTACTTGTCCTGAGCCATGTGACTGCAGCCCCAGCCAAGTCCTTGATTCGGGAGTGAGCTGAGTCAGTTCAGGGGGCTCCAGAGGGAGGGCTGTAGAGGGCTCAGGATCGAGCAGTCACTCTCAAAGCAGGAAGGGACAGACTAACATGGTGGGTGATCTGCCCAACCCTGCAGTTTTCAGCTAAGAAGTTTCCTTTGTCATTGGAACTGTTGCTACTAGAGGTCCCAATGGACTTGCAGTCCTACATCGTATCTGCATTCAGTTTGAGTCATTTCCTAGAAATGTTCATTAGACTTTCTTTGAATCTGGAACCAGCACCGATAAAAGCAACCACAGTGCAGGACAGACACTTGGAACCCATGTGGCCACTTTCTGTGATGGACGGGCCTGTGTGCAGAGTGAGACATCCCAGGCAGACACCCCTGGACTCCAGGGCAGCACACCTGAGGGACTGTGCTCGTGCAAGACCGGAGAACCTGACCAGCTGGCCTCCTAGGAGCGCCATCCTGATCTCACACCTACATCCTCAAGGAACAGTGCCCAAGCACTGCACAGCTGGGGGCGGGAGGGGCCTGTAGAGTAAGGAGACAGCTTCAGGCTTCAAGACCAAGTTTGCGGGGAGGGAAAACTGCTGGGAGTCTTGGATTCCTTTGTCAAATGTCGCACCTTTTGTTTTTCAACCCATGTGGCAGACTTTGATAGTGCTGACATTTCTGGAGTCAGGGAGAGTGAAGTCTTGTTCTGACTTGCTTTGATCCAGTGGAGCAGTCCTTCCAGAAGGTTTGCGTGTGTCTGCGTGTTCACTCAGGTGTGGGAAGGGGAGCTGTGTGGTCTGCCTGCCCTGGGCAAGCTGAGACTGGAGCCGGCGTTCGCAGCGGCCGTGCTGAAGGCTGATTCCAGTCTCTTGTGGGAGCAGTCAGGCCCCCCGTGCAGGGTGCATCACAGATGGTGACAAACAGCCCTCCCCCCATCTCTTTATTTCTAGAATTCTCTTGCTTTGAAGCCAGCAGCCATTTACTTGCTCACTAGCCCTGATGATTCTCCCAGGTGACCAGGTGGGATGGGCTCCTGGCTGCTCACCTTGTGACCCTGCTGCCACGTTTGGCTGATCAGGAAGCTCTTCTCCTCATGATGCTGTGAAGTCAGCTAGTGGCTCCTGGGAGGAAAGGGCGGGTGTGGACCAGGGCAGAGCCAGCCTGTCAGGTGGAGCGGGTGCCTGTGAAGCCGCTCCTCCCACAACCACCCTCCGACTGATGACTTCTCTGCCCTGCACCTCGGTCTCTGCTCCGAGAATCAATTGCGTGGGTGGAGCACCTGCCCCCGCCTTGCACACCCAGACACCCTGCGGGGTGCAGTGCCTGCCATTTGATGTCCTTCTGCACGAAGCCTGACTCTCAGTGTCATTTCTGCTGAATATCTGCACCAAGCTGTTTCTTTGCGGTCTGACAGTTGCTGTGCGCACACAGCCACGCCTGTAATTGCATGTTTCAGCTCTGTGGATGGCGCTTTCTCGTGTTTGTTTTCATGTTGTCACTGTGATGCCTGGTTGTATGAGGCATACGGGCATGGCTGCGGTCATTTTATGTGTCACCGAGAGTCCCCGTGATACGCTCATCGGCTGACCCGGCAATTCCACAGTCAGAGCTGGTCACAGCCGCGTGTGCCCTCACTGCTCTTTGTAAGATTAAAAGTGAAATTGAAGCAAGAGTGCAGCTGCAAGGGTGAGGTTAAATAAATTCAGGCAGATCCATCTATTGGGGTCTCATGAGTCTATAAAAGTATCTCAGAGCAGAATGTCTTCTGAGCAAATGTTCCTAACCTGCAGCATTGACGGGAAAGCTGGGTTAGCAGACATGCCTCGTCCTCAGCCCACCAGGCTCCATGTGGTTCCATGACGGTGCATGGGCTTCCTACCCTCGAACGCTGGACTTGCTTGCCGGGTGTGTCTTTTAGGAGTTGGTCCCTGGACGAAGCTCCCACAGTGAGAGGGAGAGTCTGCCTCCATCAGACTGCTGGTCGGCTGGTCCTATGACACTGTGACATTATAGGTCTTCAAACTGAAGATAATTCTAAGAAGCACTTAAATATAGATAGATAGATAGATAGATAGATTGATTGATTGATTGATTTCTGAGAGGAAGGGAGAGGGAGAGGGAGAGACAGATGGAAACATCAATGATGAGAGATAATTGATTGGCTGTCTCCTGCATGCCACTGGGGGTCGAGCCCGCAACCCGGGCATGTGCCCTGACTGGGAATCGAACGGTGGCCTCCTTGTTCATAGGTCATGCTCAACCCCTGAGCCACTCCAGTTGGGCAAGAAGCACTTTTTTACAGAGGAGCTCCCTGGTGTCATGGGAGCCTGAGTGAGGACTCGGGCCGGTGGCAACCACGCTCCTGCACTGGCTGGCTTCTGTTTCTCCTCCTGCTGATGTCGGAAATAGAAGTAGGGAAGAAAATGTCATTTAACTGGAGAGGACATGGGAAACAGGATGGAGAGAGGGTGGGTGGACATCTGCCTAAACAATAAGTACCTGTCCTAATTGTTTACTTTGTGGAAAATACAAGATGTAACAGATTGCTTGATAGAAGAGCTGTGATGTTTACTCTTGTAGAAAGCTATTTTAGGAACCCACGTTGGAATCTTAGGAAAGGGACATTCTGTAGGAGAGATTGTGTTTTTAGGACAGTTGGGAATTTTTGACTAATAAAGTGCACATGCTCCTGTGTAAACAGTGGCGGGCAGGCTGTGTGTGCAGCTCTGAGGTGCTGCCGCCCAGGTGCCCTGCCGCTTCCTTCCCGGCACCTTCCGCCCTGGGCGGGCCAGGAGGGCGCTGTGCACCTTCACCCCTTCACTGGGGCCGACCCCACCTGTCAGGACGGCGAGAACAGCTGGGCTCACAGTCACTGTCCCTCCTCCTCACCAGGCCGTCTGCAAGTCACCACCTCTGAGCCACCTACTCCGACAGACGCCTAGACCTGTTCACCTTTCAGCTTATTTATCTGTTTTTGTTAATCCTCACCCAGTGATATTTCTTCCCATTGCTTTTCAGAGAGTGGAAAGGAGGGAGGAGGGGGAGAGAGAGGGAGAGAGACAGACAGAGACAGATATTGATGTGAGAGAGACATCGATTGGTTGCCTCCCGCACGTGTCCTGACCCGGATCGAACCTGCAACCCAGGCCTGTGCTCTTGACTGGGACTCTAACCCAAGACCCTTTGGTGTGAAGGCCGGCGCTCTAACCACTGAGATACTGGCCAGGGCCACTTTTTCATTTAAACAACTGTTTTCCAGCTTATAAAATGTTATTAACCAATGTTACTACCTCAATTAAGAAAACTTGGAGGTGGTAGAGGTGTCCCCTGGTTCTGCAGGTCAGCCTGCCTCACTCAGTCACAGGGTCAGCGAGAGGCATCAGTCCATTTACAAAGCAGGACCCTCAAAAGTGCCCTGAGCACACTTGTCCTGGCTCCCCTCCTGCTGAGCATCCCAGACCAGCCTGGAGGACACGTGTTTCGCAGTAGTTGAGGGGCCCCAGTTTTAGTTGTCTTTTCTCTGTTATGACCGACCAGGGTCCTTTACTGAAACATAACAAGCGCCGAGTGCAGCGACACTTTGGGTCAGCTTTCCATTTGCTTCAACTCCCTTGGAGGCTTGGTTAAATGAATCAGGGTCTGTGCACATGCAGGAATCATCATTTTAGCATGTGTGACAAAGGTCAAACGTTAGGGGCCCCTGTATGTGGAGCCTTCCGGTGGTTGCAGTTGTGGGGTCCCTAAAGAAGGGAGGCACAAGATGTGGACAAGGAACTGAGCCCCAGACCCATCTCCTCTTGTCCTCCAACCTCCACACCGCAGGGGTGGACAAGGGTGAGTGACCTGCTGCAGGAACAAAGCCCTCACCTCTGCCGCACACACGGCTGTGGCCACCTCGGACCTGGGCTTTTAGCCCGAGCGCCCAGGTGCCTGGTCTGCTGGGCTCGCGTTGCCTTGACCCCCGGAGAAGCTGGAAACACTTTATAAACCTCAAGTGCCTGTAGCTGTGAGAACAGGCTGGAATCCACAAGTGTCTCCCCCACTTGCATGATAATCTGCTTAGAACATTTAGTGGGAAATTGAAAATATTGTTTTGTTTTCAAATAAGCTGGACTGAGCAGTTTCTTGTTTTCTTATATTGGAAGGGTGGTTCTGGGGTCACACCCTGACGGGGAGGTTGAAGTTGCTTCCAATAAACTTGTTGATGTTCTTAGATTCTAATGGACGGGGAGGTATGTGTACGTATGTGCACTTAGTCTGATAACTAATACCAACATTCAGTTTCAAATATTTATTTGGTACAGGTAGAATATTTTATTAGTTAAAACAGATTAACATGCATAACCCGTGAACACCAACAATAGTGTGCTGAAGGACTTGGGGTAGGGGGATGGGTGCAGGTTAGGGGTCAGTGGGGGGTGGAAAAGGGACATATGTAATACTTTCAACAATAAAGATTTTTTAAAAAACAGATGAACAGTCTTAATGTTGAGAAACGAGTCTATAATAATAATATGTGGTTCAAAGAAAAGTGTCAAAATCAAAACTGTGTACAAAAAGTCAGGATGATTAAGGAACTCGGACACTGCCGTGCAGATATAGTTGCTAGATGGAATTAACAGTGATTTGAACAACAAAAATGTAGTGTAGCATTTAAAAGTAAGGGCTGGTTTCGGCTATGGTTACTGTCTGACTTATAATTAGGCAAATAGGAGAAATTGCTATATTTCTGTTTGTGAATTGCTAGAAAGTAAAGGCATGGGAGACTCTCTCATTTCCCTGACCTATTTTGCCATCCTAGACCGAGAGCGCCAGCCAGGCTGCAGGCCCTAAGGACACGGATCATTCACCCGCCGCTGCCGACACGGCTCCTGGCCTTCTTACCAGCTTTCCGCCCTTCTCAGAATCTAATTCCAGAGCTTTCCTGCAGGTGGGGAGGCCACTGCGTTCAGCAGCTGACACCCCCAGACTGTGCTGCCTCGTTGGGGTTTCCTGGGATGTGGGCCGGGACTCCCGTTGACAGACACTCGCTGGCTTCACTTGGGAACGGACAGGGAGCAGGAACACAGTCGTTGGTGTGGTGGCACGTGGCCTTCGCCGACCCGGCCACTGGCCTCGGGGAGCCAGGCTGTGTGTTAGAAACTGTGGGTGTCCCTGCCTTCCTTCCAGAAGGAAAAACACAAACCAAGAGCCACAGCCTTTGTATACAGGCCCAGATGGGGACAAAGTGGTAGGTTTGTCACTCAGGAAATAAATGGAAATGATAAATGACTTTCTGGCAACTTCCTAGGTTAGCAATTCAACACCATTTACAACAAACATGCATTGCAATGTGAGGCTGGCTGGGCTTGTATGTTGTTATCAGAAGGCTCCCCTACAGGCCATCCTCTCCCAGGGCCCGGGGAGGCCCAGGACCGATGGTGAGCTCTGCTCTGGACACGACATTCAGACAGGACAGTTGGAAGAGCAATGTGGACCCCACAGAAACTGAAATGAAAGTTATAAGCTCTCACCTTTTAGACAAGAAGAGAACATGTCATGGAGGGAATTCCCTTAAATTTGAAGGGTCTGGATTCCAGGAAAAAGACTAGTGTTTGACTTGGTGTCGTAGCGTGTGAGGCAGATGGAGGACAGGCCCTGGTAGAGCTGGGTACGGGGGCAGCAGAGACGGGACGCGACCAGGACCACAGCTCTGGCCTCATCCCACTGCAGCAGAAAGACCCAGTTGTCAGCTTCGTTGATTTTCTGTGGTCTTTTTCTGTTTGTAGTTTTATTGCGTCACTGTTTATCCTTAAAATTTTCTTCCTTTGTCTCGCTCGGGCTTATGTTGCTCTTTTTCTAGGTTTCTGAGGTTGGGGCCTAGATTACTGACTTGCCTTTCCCTCTCTGATGCAT
>NW_006289416.1:6319555-6327240 GCF_000327345.1 Myotis davidii | reverse complement strand
CGCCCCCTGCGCTGGTCAGCATGGCTCCCTTAGCTGTGTTTTGTGTTCACCCAGGTCAGTGTGGTTTCTTCCTTGGAACCTTCCTCTTGGACCCATAGATTATTTACAAGTGTGTTATTTCCTGAGTGTTTGGAGATTTTCCTGTGGTCTCTGGTATTGATTTCTAGTTTGAGTCATGATTCACAAGCATACTCTCAGAGAGCACACGCAGTGTGATTGCAGTTTTTAAGGATTTGCTGAGCTTTGCATGGCCCAGGATATGGTCTGTCTTGGCTACGTTCCATGGGCACTTGAATGGGAGTCCACTGTTGTTGGCTGTTCCGTTGTGTCTGCTGGGTCCTGTTGGTCGACCGTCCTATTGAGTGTATTGCTAATTCTCGGCAGACTTGTTCTATGAACTGTTGAGAGGAGGGTTGGTGTCTCCAACAGTAACTGGGGGTCTGTTTCTTTCAGCTCTTCCAAAATTTTGCTTGTCTTTTTAGTTTGTTAGTTTTGCTTCCCAGAACTTGCACATAGTTCCCATAATGTGGTGGGTTAGGCTGTGTCCCTTCCTATCCCTGTTCCTTTCGGCCCCTTTGCCTGAAGTCTCCTTATCTGACGTCAGTGGAGCATCTCATGCTTTCCTTTAATTAATGTTTGTGTGGGTCTGACTTTGTCTCTCCTGTTACTCTGCCTTGTAGCTGGTGGGAGGCGAGTTCCCGCAGACCTAAGGCAGGATGCTCCACCCTCACTGTTCCCGTCAAGTCCAGAACATACTCTTCTTACAGCGTTTTCCAGTTTCATTTAAAATTATGCCTGTGTCTCTCTCTCTCTCTTCTCTCTCTCTCTCTCTCTCTCTCTCTCTCTCTCTCTCTCTTCCCCCCTCCCTGCCCCCTCCCTTTCTCCCTCCCTTCTTCCCTCTCTCCCTCCCACTAGCTTCATGGTTTCTTCAAGACAGACTTTCTCTAACTCATCACTGTGTTGCTAAAGTCACAGGGCCTGATGCCAGTAGGAGCATGTGCTGAGTACAGAGGCTGCAGGCTGGCCAGGAACACACACTGGTCAGTCGTCGGCATTGGAAGCCAAGGAACAAAAGCGCAGACAGCCATACGTGGACCCAGTGAATGTATGGAAGGGGCCCGATAGATCCACATGTTGGGGGCATGTCTGTGGAGCAGAGCAGAATATGTTCATATGTTATAATTTTTTTAAAAAATCACTTTATTTCAGAAGTCCTTCTGGACCTTGCTATATCAACATGGAATAAAAAAATGATGATAATTTGCTCTGGCCAGTGTGGTTCAGTTGGTTGGAGCATCGTCCCATACACCAGAAGGTCGAAGATTTGATTCCCAATCAGGGCACATACCCAGGTTGCGGGTTCAATCCCCGGTTGGAAGGCAACCGGTTGATGTTTCTATCATACATCAGTGTTCTCTTTCTTCCTCTCCCTTCCTCTATCTCTGAAATCAATAAGAAGCTATCCTTGGGTGAGGACTAAAAGGAGATGATAATTCGGTTGATGCTGTAGTTAATTCATTGATCAATCTGCTGAAGGCTGGCATAGGATTCTGGCTCCAAGGACTGGGTCCTTGTCACGCCCAAGTGTCCTGGCTTTCAGCTTGTGCCTGCATGAGGGCTGTCGAGGCCTCTGCTCCAAGCTGCCTGAATTCCTGCTCTGCACGTGGAAGTTACTTTGTCTTTGAAGTCCTTTCCTGAGCTGTGACCAAGTTCTGCAATCCCCAGAAGAACTCCCAGGTGGTGAGCCTGCTCGGTGAAGTGCAAAGCCCAGCTGCCTGGGGGTCTGTTTCTAGCCTCAGATCTGGAGAAGACACAGCACTCTCGTCAGGTTTTTCATTAGCAAAGCAATGGAGACGGCTCCCTCCCCAAACAGGGGAGGCTCTTGGATGCAGCAGAAGTTCCACAGGACCATCCACGCCAAACACGACATGCGCGTGTGGGAGTGGGCACACCTTTGGGGATGGCTCCTCCCCTTGTCTGTGCACAGCCCTCACCTCCTGCCCCCATAAACCACCTCCATCTGCTCCCAGGACTTTTCTTATATTTTTCCCACGTGAAAAGAAAAAAAAGAGGCATAGTATGAAAAAAAGAAAAAGACATAAACCAAACAGGCTGTTCGCCTCACATGAGACAATGTTTACCTCAGCGTTTCCCAGTGCCACCTGCCTGACAGGTCATTTCCTTTTCAGATCATTCCTGGCTCGTGGATAGAAAGGCAGCTGCTTTTGTGCACTGACTCTGTATCCTGTTACTTTGCCGAGTTCATTTATTAGATCTCACAACTTTGTGTGGTGTCCTTAGGACTTTCTGTGTGCAGGATCATATCGGAAAACAGAGATCATTTTACTTCTTTCCCCCCCAGTTGTTAGGCCTTTTATTGCTTTTTCTTGTCTAACTGCTCTGGCTAGAACTTCCAGTACTATGTTGAACAGAAGCGGTGAAAGTGGACATCCGAGTCTTATTCCTGATCTTAGAGGAAACATTTTCAGTCGTTCACCATGGATCTGATATTTGTTCTGGGTTTTTCAGACACCACTTTTACTGTGTTAAGGAGTTTCCTTCTGTTCCTAGTTTGTTGAGAGTTTTTATAATGAAAGCGTGTGGATTTTTTCAGGTGTTTTTTCTGCATCAATTGAGATGATCATGTCCACCCCCCCACCCCCCGCCCCTTCGTTTTGTTGATGTGTCTTATTATATTGATTTTCCCCCTATGTTAAACCTTGCATCCCAGGAAAAAATCTCATTTGGTCTAGGTAGACAATTCTTTTAATCTGCTGTTGAATGTTTTGTTTTCTAGTATTTTGTTGAATATTTTTACATCAATGCTTATAAGGAATATTGGTGTGTAGCTTTTTTTCCTTTAGTGTCTTTGGGATCAGGGCAGTGCTGGCCTCATCGAATAATTTGCAAAGTGTTCCTTCCTCTTTGATTTTGAGGAAAGTTTGAGAAGGATTGGTATTTGTTCTTTAAATGTTTGACAGAATTCACCAGTGAAACCATCAGGTCCATGGCTCTTCTTTTTGGGGAGATTTTTGATTACTTATTAATCTCCTTTACTATAGGTCTATTCAACTTTTTAAAATTTCTTCATGATTCAGACTTTGTAGGTTTTGAGTTTCTAGGAATTTGTCCATTTCATCTAAGTAATCAATTTGGCCCTGGATGGTGGCTCAGTGGTTGGAGCTGTTGTTGTTGGGTGGAGTGTTCTGTATAAGTCCATTAGATATAGTGGGTTATTGTGTTAAGTTTTCTATTTCCTTACTTACCTTCTCTGTGGTCATTTTTGTGAGTAGTGTATTGAAGTCCAACTACTATTATAGAACTTACTTCTTTAAGTTTTCTCAGTTTTTGCTGTCAGTAGATGTATAAATGTTTATAATTGCTATATCTTCTTGCTCTATTGAATCCTACCTATATATATAAAAGCCTAAGCGACCAAATGACCGGTCAACCAGTCAGCCAGTTGACACTGGTCGCCATGCCACACACTGACCACCAGGGGCAGATGCTCAATGCAGGAGCTGCCCCCTAGTGGTCAGTGCGTTCCCACAGCGGGAGCACCGCTTAGCTGACCTACCAGTCTCGGCAGCCCACCAGCCCAGCGGCAGCCACTTACTCCCTCAGTAGTCCTGCAGGTCCAATCTCTAGAGAACGGGCCAGGCACCGATGGACCTGCGCCATTGGCCCGATCCCGACAGCACCTCTGGCCTCCTGTAAGTCGGCCTCGGGCACTGTGGCCACTTCCCCTCCCTAGACACTCCACGAGGAAGAAACGATATAAAAGTGGCTGGCAGGTGGCTCCCGACAACCGGTGCAAACATCAGCGGGATGGATCCAGACTGGCAAGGGTGTCCCACCGCCCACCCTGTGGGCCGATCGCTTCCTGCCCTCCACCCCTCGGGACAGGCGCCAGATGCAGGACTCGTGGCTATAGAGCACTGCTGTGGTGGCGTGAGCCTACCCTGATCGGGACTGACTGGGTGCAAGCCCGAGGCAGGTGCAGCGGGACCGGGATGAGTGGGAGCAGCAGGCAGGAGCAGCAGGCAGCATTGGACTGCGGGTTTTGGCCTGATGCACGCAGGCCAACCCCAAGGAACCCCACCTGTGCACGAATTTGTGCACTGGGGGTCTAGTAAATTAATAATTCCTGTAAATGCTTTAGTCTTTTAAGTAATGTAGAAGATAGGATTTTAAATTTCAAACCAAAGTAACAGTAATACTAGTTTTTAGACAAATAATTTTTTCCTTTAAATATATTTGTCTCTTAAATCATGGAAAAACAAAAAGTGCATTTTTAAACCATTGTTACAATAATATAATACTAGCTTTTATAACTGCACACGTATTTACTGTTATTGAGATCTTTATTTCCCCAGTCAGCTTCAAGTTGCTATCTTCAAGTTGTTCTTTCATTTGACCTACAGAACTCTCTTGAGCATTTTTTAAAAAGATGTTTATGTTTTTAATTTAAATTCTTTATTGTTAAAAGTATTACATATGTCTCCTTTTCCCCCATTGACCTCTTCCAGCCCGCTCCTACCCCCCAGCACAGGCCCTCATCCCACTACTGTCTGTGTGCATTGGTTATGCTTATATGCATGCATACAAGTCCTTTGGTTGATCTCTGACCCCCACCACCCTCCTGCCTTCCCTCTGAAGTTTGACGGTCTGATGCTTCTATGTCTAAGACTTTTTTATGTAGTTTCAATTGATTTTTAGAGAGAAACATCGAAGTGAGAGCCTAACATTGATCTGCTGCCTCCTTCATACCTCCTACTGGGGTCAAGCCTGCAATCTGGACATGTACCTGACCATAATCGAACTGGCAAACCCCAGGTGCACAGGACAATGTCCAATCAACTGAGCCACCCTGGCTAGGGCACCCTTGAGCATTTCTTGCAGGATAGATCTAGTGCTCAGAAACTCCTCAGCTTTTATCTGGTAATATCTGGATTTCTCACAGTTTTGCTGGATGTAAGATTCTTGGTTGACAGTTCTTTTTCTTTCTTTTTTAAAGGATTCTTTTAAAAAATATTTTTATTGTGCTAGAGCATAAGGACTTGTTATAACTGGGGCTCTTCAGCTCTCAACTGAACTGCTCTTTTAAAAACAAGGTACATTTAAAAAATATTTTTATTGATTTCAGAAAGGAAGGGAGAGGGAGAGATAGATAGAAACATCAATGATGAAAGAGAATCATTGATTGGTTTCCTCCTGCACCCCCCAACACTGGGGATTGAGTCTGCAACCCAGGCATATGCCCTTAGCTGGAATTGAACCCGGGACCCTTCAGTCTGCAGACTGATGCTCTACTCACTGAGCCAAATTGGCTAGGGTAACAGTTCTTTTTCTTTTAGCACTTTGACTATATCAGCCCACCGCCTTCTGTTCTCCAAATTTTCTGCTAAGAAATCTGCAGATAATCTTACTGATGCTCCCTAGTATGTGATGACTCTCTTCTCTCTTGCTTTTAAGATTTCTCTTTGTCTTTTGAAATTTTGATTGTAATGTATCTCAGTTTGGATCTCCTTGACTTCATCTTACATAGAGTTCATTGAGCTTCTTGGATGTTTATATTCATGCATTTCATCAAATTTGAGAGTTTCAGGCATTATCTCTTCAAATATTCTCTCTCCATCCCTTTCTCTTCTTCTGGAACTCCCATGATGCACATGTTGGTTTTGTTAGCCTAAAAAAAAAAAAGACCTTTCAAAATGAGAAGCAAACACATGTTTATTTGAGAGCAGTAAGAATAGCTATTCAGGAAGCACTGATTCAGGTAGAAGCCCAAATAGTGTTCTGGTTAGGAGACAAAGGCAATGAGTATTTATGAGAAAGGGAAGAGGAACAATTATATCCATAGAAGGAAGGCATTTCTATAGATGCAGATAACATAACATAGTGACGCCAATTCTAAATAATGCTTTCAATTTTCAGTGTAGTAGCCATCAATCTAGTAGTCATAATAACTGTTTTCTTGTTATCTTTGCAAACAATGGGGGGCTCAAAATTGCTTTTGCCCAGTCCAAAGTTATTTTGCCCTGCTTTAATATCCAAAGATTTGAGGCATAAGATATGCAAGGCAGTTCCTTTGGGAGGGCAACTCTGGCTCCATTGTAAAGGGACTCCATTTTTATTATTGTTTACAGTGTGCTTTGTGGTGTCCCACAGGTCCCTGAGGCACCATACATTCACTTTTCTCTAATTCTTTTCTTTTAGTTTCTCAGCAAGAATAATTTATATTGCCCTATCTTAAGCTCATTGATTTCTTCTTTTGCTTATTCAAAGCTGACTTTGAATCCCCTTAGTGAATTTTGTACTTCAGCTCCAGAATTTCTATTTGGTTTCCTCTTAGGTTTTCTATCATTTAGTGATATTTCCATTTTGTTTACACCTTGCTTTCTAGTCTTGCCTGGCTTCTTTTTTTTTTTAATGGAACATACTCTCCTGTTGCTTTGAATATCTTGTGGGTTTTTTTCTTGAACACTGGACATTTGGATCTAATAACTTAACTCTGGAAATCAGATTCTCCCCCTTCCCCAGGGTTTGCTGGTTTAGTCTTTTTACTTTTTTAAAATTTTTTTTATAGGCTCTCTCTGTGCCGCATATGAGCCTGAGATGTTTCCTCAGGTCTTTTCTGGGGATGTGTTGCCACATTGTAATTTTCCTCTATATGCAGTTGTTTTTGTGATTTTAAAAAAAATCCCCACCTGAAGATATGTTTCCATCGATGTTAGAGAGAGAGGAAACTCAGGAACGAGAGAGATTGGCTGCCTCCCATAGTCACCCCCCTCAGGGTTCGAATGAGCAACCTGGGTATGTGCCTTAACCAGGAATTGGATCCGCAACCTTTTGGTTCTCTGAACAACACCCCAACCAACTGAGCCACCAGGCCAAGGTGCCAGTTGTTTTTGAATGTCCTAGACTTTAATGTCTGGCTCCCGGCATTCTCCCTTTAAATCTCACAGAAGCCACGTGAGCCGAGGAGGGGCTTCATACCGAGGGGGTGGGGCAACGACAATGGCTACCCACCTCTGTCTGCATCTCTTTAGCCAGAAGCAGCAATCAGCTCTCAGCACCGACTCCCAGTATTTGGAAGGCAGAGTCTTTTTGACCACATTGGCTTCCACAGTCTGTACGAGCTGCTGTGTACGAAACCACGTGCACAGCTGCCTGCCAGGGAGTTGGGGCGGGGGATGGGCAGCCTCACTGTGCTGGTCAATGGAATTTACCCAAATGGACCATTATCACAGTCCAACTCGCTTCTTGAAGTTGCAGACCTTCGATACAGACTCCAGAGTTCCCAAGTGGTGACGTCAGACAGATGCTGCCCCTGCAGTTGTCCTGCTGGGGAGAAATTCCTGGTACTTCCTCTCCACCATCTTCCCAGAATCCTGACAGGCACTCCTAACCCTTCCGTCTATTGTTAATTCTCTTTATCGCAGTGTCTTGTTAGTACCTCGTAATCTTTCCACCGTCTCATTGGTTGCCGTGGGGCCGTTTTGAGATTTGTAGAAAGTCAATTGGAGGGACGTGGCTGCACTTGAACCTGGCCTCAAACATTTGCCTGGTGAATATGTTGGGCCAGCCCCGCTGCTGCGAGGATGGCTGTGCCCACATCATCCCCGAGGCTATCTGATACTTTCCAGAACAGGGACGTGTGACAGAAGGAACTGACAGTTCGG
>NW_006289416.1:6318973-6319432 GCF_000327345.1 Myotis davidii | reverse complement strand
GTGGGGAGTGTGAGAAGCGGCTGAAAGGTGAGCAGCAGGAAGAGCCGAGATGCACGGATGCAGCCCGGGCTCCAGGTGGCTGCGTTGTTTTGTTGCGCTTTGCCACCGGCGTCCTTGGTCCTGACTCTCATCTTCTCTTCCAGAGGAGGCCGAGCAGGGCCTGGCGACCGGCTCGCTCTCGCGGCGCAAGAAGGCGCTGGCGCTGCGGGAGGAGGGGCCCCGCCGGCGCGCGCACCTGCACATCGGGCTCCCGCATGACTTTCGCCCCGTGTCCTCCATCATCGACGTGGACATCCTGCCCGAGACGCACCGGCGTGTGAGGCTGTACCGGCACGGCTGCCAGAAACCTCTGGGCTTCTACATCCGCGACGGCATGAGCGTGCGGGTGGCACCGCAGGGGCTGGAGAAGGTGCCGGGCATCTTCATCTCGCGCATGGTGCCGGGGGGCCTGGCCGAGAG
>NW_006289416.1:6314047-6318710 GCF_000327345.1 Myotis davidii | reverse complement strand
CGACACCCACCCCAGCCTGGCGCTGCCCCCTGGCGGCGTGGAGGAGCACGGGCCGGCTGTCACCCTTTAGCGCGGGGGCCGCCCTGCAGCGCCGGGCATCTCCCTGTAGCATCCTGTCCCAGCCCGAGCGTCCTGACCACAGTCTGGCGGCAGGGACCAGTCCCCTCCCGTTTTTAAAATAAGATAATTGTATATGTCACCCCTCCTCTGTGTTTTTATTTATCCCTCCTTTTGCTTCCACAACCCTCCTAGATGTTTCAACTTATGGACAGAAAATAAAAATACTGCCTATTTTTTATAAATCTCTCCACAAACAGAAGGTGCACACTTGCGCGCGCACACCAGGCCCATTGCAGGTCCGGGGCCTTTGTAAAGTTATTTTCTGACCAAGTGTAGGAAATACGTCCTTTTTAAAATTTTAAAAAAGACTTTATATTTTTAAACAAAGCTTTAAAATTACCCTTTCAAAGGGCAAATTCATGTTTTTAACTTCAGCGATGCAAACACACCTACTTGTTGGCACCGCGTCTTCTGTGTTTCGCGTGGATCCTTCTGGTGGGCTGGACGCTGTGAAGAAGGTACATGGCAGGAAGGGAAAGACTGGTTTTTAAGAACAGACGCACCCACATCTCTAATAGGTATGACTGTAGAAGACAAATTTCAAATTGTCAGTTATAGTCCTGTTTCAAATAGCCAAATGGGAGCTGCACCCCCAGACCTCACTGGGAAAAGGAGCGCTCCTGACTGAGGTCATGCCGGGTGACCTGGGACGCCCCGAGGGCTGTCAGTTGCCCTCAGGAAAGCAGCCAGCTCTGCTCGCAATACCTTTTGTGATCAAAAGCCAGTATTTACTTGGAGATAAAAAACCAGTCTTTTCCATGACTTCACTTTCTGAAATGTTTCCATAGAAATGGTGGACAACCCTACCCCACCTCCAGGCAAGCCTTTGAAAGCTCACAGACATTTGGGCCGATGTCTGTTACCTTCATTTTAAAATATCTTCATATGAAACGTAATGATTTTTTAACACAGATTCGATCCATTGCAACTTCCCTTTGATCTTGTAGCAATATTTACATATTTAGGAATTTCAAATGTTTTATTCCGTGTTTATACCAATGAAGTTTTATATGAAGTGTATATTCTGTTTGAATCCGATATTGAGGAGAAAATGTTACAGTTATATTTTGAGGACTAACCTTTGACCAAATAAAGCTTTCATATAACTACAGGTAAAAATATTTTTTTAGGTGGCCTTTCATTGCAGGTGCTTGTCCTATGGCCCAGCACCCACTGCTGGTCAATGGCAGAACTGTCCTTCCTTCATGGATGTCAGACTATCTGAAAACTATCTCACTGTTTTCATGAACTTGTTAAGTGAAAAGCAAATTATTTTCCTTTTGTGCATAAAGTATTTATTGTTCAGAAATAGCTTTTATTGAGTACTTGTTCCCCGCGCCTGTGTTTGATTTTTTTATTTGAATGCCCGTCTCTCTCCTACCCATTTTCCCCCAGGCACAGGGAAGACCAAAGACACTCCCCACTTTGAGGTCCTAGTGAGAGCGTACACACTTCCAAATTTATGGGCTCCAACGAACTGTGCAAGCATCTTGTTTGGTGCCCCAGCAGTCGGAGGTATTTTTTTTCTACCATGACACGTATAATAGAACCAAAACTCTAATGCTAACATACTACCACAAAGGAAATGTTATTTTACTAAGTTATTGCTGGTTCAAGAGTATCTTGTTGAATAACTGGGTCTGTTACCAAGAAATAAAGTTATATTTCTTACCATGTTTTAAGTTGTTAAGCAAATGTGAATAATTTTTTTTTTAAAAAAAGATGGTGCGCTATTCAGAATTTTAGGAGTTATGAACTGCTTGGAATAGCTGCTTGCGTGTATTTTTCTACCCAGGTCTATACTTCTGCCACTTTCTTTAAAAAGCAAACAATATTGTATTATGTATTAAAGTTTTCTTGGTTTTATATATCAAAGAATAAAAACATTTTCTTTGTGTTCTTCAGTTGTGTTCTAAATAACAGAGAGAATATCAGTGTTAACAAAACAGATAAACTTATAGCTCTGGTGAGATGCCTGGAATACTTACGATGTGCCTGTCATGGGTCATATATATACATATTTTTTAAGCCTCACCCAAGGATATGTTTTTATTGATGAGAGAGAGAGAGAGAGAGAGAGAGAGAGAGAGAGATTGATGTGAGAAACATCTATCAGTTGCCTCCTGTACACTTCCTGACCAGATTTAACTTGACCAGGTTTGACCAGGGATTGAACCCGCAACCTGGGCATGTGCCCTGACCAGGAATCAAACTCATGACCCTTTGGTGCAGGGGAGAATGCTCCAACCAAAGGAGCCACACTGGCCAGGGCTATCATGGGTCATATTTTTTCACTTAATCTTCACATGTTCTCCATGAGGTAAGTATTATCCTCATTATACAGATAAGAAAATGGGTCCAAACAGTAGTGTCATTTTAAATTACCAAATTATAGACATATTTGGTGGGAGATTGATGTGTCTTAGGTCTATAACCTTCTTTTGAAGTCCTTTTGAAAAAGCTTTTCTGAATTCTTACACAGCTCCTCCTAAATATACTCTGATTTGCAAAATTTGCAATAACACATATCATCCCACTTCTGGATTAAAAAACACACAAAGAAACATTAATTTTAAAAATAGAATGTATATTTTTTTTCATGAGGATCCAGATATCCTGGCTCCCAGCACTGGATTTTTCTATTAAATAATATTTCGTGCCCTGGCCGGGTAGCTCATTTGGTTAGACAGTCATCCTAATATGCCAAGGTTGTAGGTTGGATCCTAGGTCAGAGCACGTACAAGAAGCAACCAATGAATGTATAAATAAACGGAACAACAAATTGATGTTTCTCTGTCTCTCCCTCTCCCAAATCAATGAAAATATTTTAAATACCTCCTTTGATGATCCCCCCAGTCAAGAAGTTAACATTGATATGTTACAACCATCTAATCCCTGACCTCATTCCCACTTCGCCCCTTGACTCGATAATGCCCTTTACAATAAAATGGCCAGTTCAGAATCACTCATCACAGTTAATTGTCTTCAATCTCCTTCAATCTGTAACTTTTTCAACCTTCCTTTGTTTTCATGTCCTTGACACTTCTGAAGGCTACAGTTATTTTGTAATTTGGTTTTGTCTGAGGATGTCCCATGGTAAGTTTTGGGTAATGTCCTTTTGGCAGGAATAATCATAGAAGTAACGCTGTTCTTCATACCCTTGAACAGATGGCACACCATTTTGATTTGTCCCATTACTGCTGATGTCCATTATTGCCCTGACCGCACCATCAGGGTGGTCAATCTGTGAGGGTTCCCCACCAAAAAGCTATTCTTTCTCCCTTTGTAATTAAGTACTTTTTAGGGAGGTATTTTGAGACTATGGAAATATTATTCCTCATCAAATTTCAAGTAATTCATTTCTATCAGTATAAGCTTGTGGATTCCTATTTTATTCAATGAATTAGAATCCATCATTATCATTATTTATTTTGATATAAAAATGTCTCAGATTTGGCTATTGGGAGTCTCTTCAAGCTGGCTTGTGGATCTTCATTACACCCCCCATCATTCCTGAAGCACATTCTTGCTTTCTGGTTCAACAAGATGTTTCATGTTCACCTTATACTTTTCCCGCCTCAGACAAGCAGCCTTTTCTTCCAGGAGCTCTGGTTCCTTTTGTGGAAAATGGTATTTAACAGTCAAGCTTTCCACCCTGCTTCCAGGCCTCCCAGAGACAGAACTGGCTATGTGCATGTGTGTGCACTAAGAACACATGAGTACACATACATGGTAAGAGGGGGTCAGCTACCAGGACTCTTCTCTATGCAGGTTCCCTACGAACCCATGTGCAGGTTCAACACCCCCTGCCAAGCCAGTGCCCCCTCTGGTCCCATTCCACACTTGGCTGCCCTCTGCACACTTGGGCTTCTCTCATGTGCAGAAATCCTCCTCACTGCACGTGCGCTGACAATGGCTATCATCTCTTCCTGCCCCATCCAACCTTGGCTTCCTTCCTGCTCCCCACACCAGGTCCTCCCAAACCTGTGTGTTCCCGGGGGTGTTTTGCCCCCATTTATGACTGAGCGGGAAGGAGGGGGAAGAGATGGGCAGTGTGAAGTTCTTGATGCAAGCACACAGACATACTGCCATGTGAGTAATATCAAGCGTATTTACTCAGCAAAATAACAGCAAGAATTTGTAAGCTTCTCGGACTCTGATCCCACATCCTCTGTTCTGTCCTTCTCCCTGATCCTGCAGACACAGCACAGGCTGCCACTTAAGTCTGGGGGCTCCGTATTTTACTGCTTTATCCCCAGCATCAACAGAGACTTGCACGTAATAGAATTCAGTGGATATATGGAGAATAAGCCATGAATTTCAGGAAATTCAGGAAACAGAATTTCAGGAAAGAGGCAGGAGAAATGGTTGCTAGTAACCCCAGCTCCACAGGCAGCGCAGGTGGTGTGAGTGGGCCTGGCAGGCACCTATTCAGACTCGCCAGGTGGTGGTGAGGTTTTTTTCAACAACTCCCCCCCTCCCCCCCTGCTGGTGTCTTCTGGCTCCTTGTTTGTAACCCCCACAGGCAGTTTCCAACCCTGGA
>NW_006289416.1:6310353-6313666 GCF_000327345.1 Myotis davidii | reverse complement strand
CTGGGGCAGAGCGGGGTTGGGGGCGGGATGGGGGTGGTGGGGGGAGACAGGGACCATGAGGGCATCTCCACCTCTGAGACCATCCCGGAAACACTGTGAAGACCACACCTGCAGCCTTTTGCTTAGTGAATGTAAGCAGAGCAGGAGGAAAACAGTTTCAAGAACACTTTTATGAGGCTGGTTTTGGCAGGAGGACTTGTTCCTATAAGGTGCTGCTTGTTGTTTCCTTACACTCAAGTTTCAAAGGTAGTAAAGACATTTCATTATTTGATTATCCTAGAACTTCGCTATTGGGAGTGATAACAGCCAACTAGACAACCTGCTCTCTGCTTCTCAAACTCCAAGCTTTGAAACTTTTGCACAATCAAGGGGCCCCTTACTTCAACAATGACATCAGCATCTCTGTGTACAGTTGCTTCATGGATCAATTGAATTTAGTCACTTTCCAGCTGTAACACTGTTAGAGGACACACTACTTACATTTTTAGACAAATAAATACACATTAATTTTAGAAAATTTGTAAAATGCAGAAAAACACAAAGAAGAAAATCACTCCTAGCTTCACCACCCATGTGTGGTTGGGGCCTTACTGCATGTCACTTATTTGTGACACATGTACTTTATAGTTGAGCCATACTGGTACCCTGGACATTCAGAGTATGAGTGAGAAGCACATGAGTACAATATTTGTCACCCATGTGCATGGCAGCATTATCCACAATAGCCAGTGTATCAGGCTGGTCCTTATTTGCAAGGAACAAAAAAGACTAGCTGTTTTAGGCATGCTTTCCCAATGGGAAAGGCAAGGGCAGTGAGGTCTGGGGTCCAGCGGTAACATGAAGGTAGTGTTTTCCAACTGGACATGAAATTCAGTCCCACAGGAGAAACCCAGAAGGAACACCGTCCCTTTCGAGCAAAGATAAGACCTGGGCGCCCCTCAGGTCCTGTGGTTTTAAAGAACAAAGACTTCCTGCCCTTCCTTGGCACAAGCTGAGCAGGCATAGGGCTGAGGGAAGTGCCAGAGCCCCTCCCAAAAGGTGTTCCAGCCGCCTGGGGGGTCCCTCCTGGCCACTGGGCTGTGTGGGCTGCCAGGTTTTCTTCTACCCCCAACCCAGGTTCCAGAGGCTTCTGTGGACGGGGAGGAGCCATTGTTGTCAGGGTTTTGGGGGGCTGGAGGTTTGAGTTTTCTCTGAATCTGAAATGAGGTTGGAATTAGGCAGGTCAAGGGCTCTGTTCCCATAGAATCACTCAGGTCCTATTAGACATGACTCAGTCCCAACTTTGGCAAAGTTTTTCTTCAAGCAGCAGAAGCCTGGGCTGATCACAAACCCATCCTTTTTGAAAGTGGGAACATTTGCCGCTGCCAGGTTACAGGCAGGGATGGTGCGGTCCCCTCTGCTATGCTCTCAGCAGTTTGTCACTGGGCTTCCAGGCTGCCTGTCTTGGACAGCATCTCTTCTCTTTCTGCTTTTCTTTGTTTGACCTGAATTATCTTCTTTAGGGTTCCCCACGTTTCCCAGGCTGGAAACCATTATTAGAGATTGCGAACAGCCAAATACAAGCTGAGACACTCTGCTTCTTGTCCTTCCTCTGAAATCACACCGAGTGACAGCCGCAGGCCCTTCGCCAACCCTGGTCTCCCCTGCCGCTGCGGGACCAGTGCACGCATTTGGCCGCTCTTACTGAGCTGCAGCGGCTCTGCCACCTCTCATTGAGGTCAATGATTATCACACAGTTAAAACTCCATTTAAAAATATTTTTATTGATTTTAGAGAGGAAAGGAGAGAGATAGGAACATCAATGATGAGAATCACTGGTCGGCTGCCTCCTGCACGCCCCCCACCAGGGATCGAGCCCACAGTCCAGGCATGTGCCCTTGACCAGAACTGAACCGAGGACCCTTCAGTCTGCAGGCCGATGCTCTATCCACTGAGCAAAACCGGCTAGGGCAAAACTCTATTTTTAAAAGACTTGTGCTCATTTGGAAGTGGCATATGCTAGGAAATAAGTCAATCACTCCATTTAGCTTCAACTTTCCAGCTACTTACCACAAACCAAGAAAAGCCGCTTAACTCTCCGCTGGTTTGCTTGGCTGCAAAAAGGAAAGTCTCACCTGCCTCTCCCACAGGATTGACCAGAGACTCCTAGGGGCAGAGACTGTAATTGCTACACACATGCAAAACACACTCTTAGGAACTACATTCTATTGAAACATCAAAATAAAAAAAATCACACTTTTTTTTCCTCATGGCAAATCTCAGAATGTGCCTTTAAAGAAAGCCTCACTTATTATCAAACAACTTATCAGGTACCAGTATGCTCTCCGCCCACTCCCAGCTTTGGTAAGGAAGCTCAGGAGGTGAATTTTCCACCCAGTCAACAGGGGACAAGTGTTGAATTCAAGCCCAGGTTATACTTGGATGCACTTCTAACTGGCTACTTTCGGCTCATTCTGCCATCAAATTCTTTTTAAAAAAAATATATATTTTATCGATTTTTTAAAGAAAGGAAGGGAGAGAGATAGAGTTAGAAACACTGATGGGAGAGAAACATCGGTCAGCTGCCTCCTGCAACCCCCTACTGGGGATGTGCCCGCAACCAAGGTACATGCCCTTGACTGGAATCGAACCTGGGACCCTTCAGTCCGTAGGCCGGTGTTCTATCCACTGAGCCAAACCAGTTAGGGCCATCAAATTCTTTAGATAGATAGAAGAATGAAAGAATGGCTGCAGGGAGGAGACACATCTGGATGCTCTATGTGCCTGTCTACAGCTCCACGTCACTATCATTTACTGTTATTATTTAAATGTGTGTACATTAAAATTCACACATGTCAGAAAGCACCTCAGCTCGGGCTCCATAGTTCCTTTTACAAATGGCCTAAATGAAAACAAGACAAGTGAGTTACGTCAAAAACTAAAAGTGCCAGAAATTAATTCCGGGCTGGGCGCTGTGGCAAGAAGCTGCTAGTATCGCGAGAGGCAGGCTACTATCGCGAGAGACAGGCTATTATCGCGGGAAGCCGCCATTGCAACAAGCTGCTGCGTCACAAGAGGGAAGTATTGTCTCTTGAGAGGCAGCAAAGAGACCAGACTGTGTCTTAACAAGCATCGACAGGACCATTTCTATGGTAGGTAATAATAATAATAAGAGGGAAAGTACCATGTGGTCTCGTATGGAAAGAGCCTGTTCATGTTGTTGGTTTTTGTTCATGGGATTTTACATATCAGTGGGGTCGTATGTGCTTGTCTTTCTCTGGCTGGCTTATTTCAGTTGGCATGGATGCTCTCCAGGCCCATCATGCTTTTGTGG
>NW_006289416.1:6309701-6310296 GCF_000327345.1 Myotis davidii | reverse complement strand
GAGATTGATTTCCTTTTTGACAACAGAGTGATGTTCCATAGCGTAAATGTACCTAATTGGTTTTTAACCCAATATTTATTTATATTTACGCATAGCAAAAAATCTTGAAGAAAACACACACACACACACACACACACACACACTCACTCTCTCACACTCACACTCACACTCTTCCTAAAACTTGGAGGAGTTGGAAGCAGAGGCCAAGGCGACCCTGCCAGTCTCTCCCCGGCGGGTGGGCAGGAGCCCGCATGGGAGTTGCTGCAGGGATGGCGGCCTGCTACCCTACAGCGCCTCCCCTCGCCACCCGCCCAGCACACTCCAGGTATAGACAACTAACTGTTATTAGAAGGATCTTTATTTTATTGTGACCAAAACATGCCCTGTAATTATGACCTTCGGTTCATGCTTGGCCCTGACGTACATGTGTGGTAAACGGGGACATGGGCGCCCTTCCCGTGCTCCAACTCCCTCTCCCACCCTGTGGGGAGATGACGGAGGCCATCAGCAAGCCGATGCTGAGATCTTGGAAGCCTAGCCAGCTCTTTGGTCAAAATAACAGCTAGCAGTTTTGATCTCACACAGCTTGTGCGAA
>NW_006289416.1:6308179-6309678 GCF_000327345.1 Myotis davidii | reverse complement strand
CCCCCCCCCCCCCCATGCCCTGGTTTTCTCTGTTTTCTGTGCTGTACTCTGTAAAACCTTGTGTTTGGAAAGTCAGGGTAGTGGTGAAACATTGACGCCGCCTGCCGAAGGCTGTGTGGGACCTGGCAGGTCAGCCTCATTGGTGGCAGCTGGTGCCCCAGTCAATGACACTAGCACTGGTGGACACCGCTGCGCACTTAAGCCCTACTAAATCCATGTCTTTGACAGCTGTCTTTGGAATCCAAGAACAATAGGCTGAGGTTTTCTGGGACCTCAGCCCTTTGCATAACAATACATAATCCTCATGTTTATGCTCCCCTGATCCTGACTTAGCCCCTGAGGGAGATTGGGCTTTTTTTTTTTTTTTCAGGATAAAGGCATAGAATGACTGTGCTGATTAAGAAACATCTCTCAGCTGCGTCCCTCAGTGGTTGAGAGTCGACCTATGAACCAAGAAGTCACAGTTTGGTTCTGGGTGAGGGCATATGCCCAGGTTGCGGACTCAGTCCCCATTGTGGGGCGTGCAAGAGGCAGCCAGATCAATGATTCTCATCACTGATGTTTCTATTCTCTCTCCCTCTTCCTTCCTCTTTTATTGAAATCAATAAAAAGTATATTTTCTTAAAAAGTGAGTCTCAGTGAGTCTCAGTGGGGGGTGAGAAGGAGGAGTGAAGGATGGCAACAGCTCTGGCAGGGGTGCTGGGGAGCCAGCAAACAGCAGAGGGACTTGAACCTCAGACAGGTCAAAAAAGTGTTGGGTGGGCCATGCCAACTTTCCCTGGGTCTCTGCCACCCTGGCATCCCAGGCATCAGAAACTGAGCACTGAGCTCAGTTAGGAAATTAGGAAATGTAGAAGTCAGGCTATTTAGATCTGGTCCTAGCCTACTTTACTTGAGAAAATCATTAAAGCTTTTTGTAACACAGTTTCCTCATCTATAAAATTGGGTTGATTATGCCCAGTCTTTCCACTTCCTTTTTTTAAATATATACTAGTATATATTTTTAATGATTTCAAAGAGGAAAGGAGAGGGAGAAACATGGGATCAAGCCCACAACCTGGGCACGTGCCCTGACTGGGAATCCATCTGTGACCTCCTCGTTCATAGGTTGACACTCAACCATTAAACCACACAGGCCAGGCTCCACTTTCTAGGACTGTGTTATGAATTAAGTGGGATAAAGCGCATGAGCTGTAGTAGGAATAAAGGGCTCTAGGCATATATATCAGGCAACATAATCTGTCTTTGGCCTTTAATTTTCTTTGCATTATATAAAAAGTTACTTGCAGTCTCTTTATACATTTTAAGGTATCTCATATACTTTTTGAAATGTGGTGTGGAATAAATCCTATATAATAAAAGCCTAATATGCAAAATGTCCCCTCAGGTGGTCGCTCGACCTGGAACCCGGGAGTTTGACCACTTGATATGACGTGTGCTGACCACCAGGGGACAGTGTGGAACATGGTGGGTGTGGGCGATGTGGCGCTGTCAGCGGG
>NW_006289416.1:6306706-6307945 GCF_000327345.1 Myotis davidii | reverse complement strand
CCTGCAGGCAAGATGGTGAAGCAGGTGAGGGGGCGCACCAGGCCAAGGCAAGGAGCTAGGCGGGGCTGTGGGGCTCCAAGGCTGGGGGTACAAGCCGGGGCTGCAAGACTAATGGCAGGCATCAGCGATATGGCAATGGCAGCAGATGGCAGTGGAGGCGTTGCTGGCCCCGATGGGCCCCGACCAGAGTAGACCACACTGGGATGGTGGACCAGGTGAGTGGGTGGTGCCAGGCCAAGGTAGGTGTGAGCAGGGGCCCGATCACCCTGGTCCAGCTCCCAGGCACTGAGGAAGCCGGCTGGGGCGGGGAGGGGTTAAAAACATGATATTCAGAAAGGCCCAACATGTGATCTTTCCTTGGATACTACAAAACATCAGAAAAGAAGGATAGCAGGTAAATGACAAATGAAGACTACACATAAGAATGATTTTTCCAGTATGCCAGAGAATTAGTTCCCAATATTTTTTTCCAGTAAAAAAAGGTAATCTGTTTGGAGAAGAATTGATAAAGGTTTAGGTGAGAGAAGGTACAAGGTGAGTTAATATGCCAGAAAGCAAGGAAGGGCATAAAGACTGATGGAGGCATTGAGAGGCTCCTACTGTCCAAATTTGAGGGATTTAAATGTCAAAACAACCTGGTTACAAATGATTTGAACACATTGAACAACAAAAATCAACCCCTCACCCCCCAAAAAAGAGAGAAGGGTGGGAGATTGGAAAATTTCTTTTTCAGAAGAATGTTGGGTGAAAAAATATGTAATTAATGATAATGTTACAAAATCATCTTTCTGCAGTCACTGATGTAATAATTTATTCAGGCAAGAATTATCAATGGGTGGGATAGCCATTGGGTGCAAGTTAATTGGGGAACCAAATATTAACAAACTCAAAGTATTTTAAAATAATGTATAAATCTGATGGGAGCCACCAAATTAAGTTATCAGACTCCGCATCCCTCTTGACATGACACAATGTGAATTATACATTAATTGTTATATTCTGACAAAAAGTCTAAACTGAAAAAAAAATACAAAAATAAAAGTGCCAAGAGAAACCAAGATGGCGGCATAGGTAAACACCCGAAATTGCTGCCTCGCACAACCACTTCAAAAATACAACTAAAGGAGAGAACGGACATCATCCAGAACCACAGGAAGGCTGGCTGAGTGGAAATTCTACAACTAGGAGGAAAGAGAAAAGCACACTGAGACTCAGAGGGGGTGCGGAAGTAAAGGGCAG
>NW_006289416.1:6295185-6305120 GCF_000327345.1 Myotis davidii | reverse complement strand
ACAGTGGGTGTGGGAGGGTAAGGGCAGAGGGTGGGGTGGGAACTGGGTGGAGGGGAGCTATGGGGGGAAAAAGAGGAACTGTAATAATCTGAACAATAAAGATTTAATTAAAATTAAAAAAGTGCCAGAAATGATAACATATGAATCACTAAAAATAGTAAAATATAGAAACCAAAAATTTAAATTTTAAAAAATGAAAATTGGCTGGTTAAATTTTAACTATAAGTCATGGTTTTATCACATATAAAGAAATAAAATGTAAGATTTTGACAGCAAAGAGATAGCACAGGAGAAAATGGAAATACAGTATTGTAATTTTTTATTTTACTTATTTTTAAATTAAATTTATTGGGTGACATTGATCAACATGAACATAATAGGTTTCAGGTATGGGTTTCTATGGTACAAGATCTCTATATTGCACCATGTGCCCACCACCCGAAGTCAGATCTTTTTTTTTTTTAAATATATTTTATTGATTTTTTGCAGAGTGGAAGGGAGAGAGATAGAGAGTTAGGATGTGCACGCAACCCAGGTACACGCCCCTGACCAGAATCGAACCTGGGACCCTTCAGGCCACAGGCCGACACTCTATCCACTGAGCCAAACCGGTTTTGGCAGATCTTCTGTCACCATATAGTGCAGCCGTGGGCAAACTACGGCCCGCGGGCTGGATCTGGCCCGTTTGAAATGAATAAAACTAAAAAAAAAGTACCCTTTTATGTACTGATGTTTACTTTGAATTTATATTAGTTCACACAAACACTCCATCCATGCTTTTGTTCTGGCCCTCCGGTCCAGTTTAAGAACCCATTGTGGCCCTCGAGTCAAAAAGTTTGCCCACCCCTGATAGTGGGACCCCCTTCTCCAACCTCCCTTCCTTCTGGCAACCACCACACTGCTGTTTCTGTTTTGTGTTTTTTTTTCCTACACACTGCTGTTTCTGTTTATGAGTTTCAGTTTTATATCCCACATATGAGCGAAATCACCTGCTGCTTAGCTTTTCCTAACTAACTTATTTCTCTTAGTTTAATGTTATCAAGGTCCATCCATGTTGTTGTAAATGGTGCTATTTCATTCTTTTATATGGCTGAGTAGTATTTCATTGTGTATATATACACCTTTTTCTTTTTTTTTTTTTTTGCTTGTATAAATAATTTATTTCTGTTCACAGCATCATATAGGCATGTAAGAGGGAGCGGGAACAGAAGAGGAAGGTGATCAAGACAGAATTTTAGCAGTAGAAATGAAAGCAAGCCAGGAGACCCAGTCCCAACACCATGACAGAGAATGGGTGAAGAGACTTGTTCTGAAACAAAGCTGGCCTCCCTGTGTCTGTGAGAAAACACTTCAGAAGCTCCCGTGGTGACACTCACTCATTCTCCCAAGGGCAGGATACATTGGAATGGACCTCTGGGCTGATGCCTCCAAGGTGATATGATGTCTGTTCAGAGTGAAATGGGCTGTTATTAGGTCAAACGTTATAGAAATCAACTGAGACTCTTAACTATTAGTTGAGACACCACAGGGTTTTATTTACTACACAGTTACTAACAGCTGACTGCACCCTTTAAATGTTGATAATGCAAGAAAAAAATCATTTCACATCATTTGTAAAGAATGGCAGGATTTGAACAGTGTACCACATCATCTTTATCCAGTCATCCATTGTGGGACACTTTGGTTCTTTCCATGTCTTGACCACCTTGATTAATGCTGCAATGAACATAGGAGTGCGTATATCTTTGTGAATACATGATTTTGAGGTTTTTGGGTATAAACCCAGGAGAAGAATTGCTGGGTTGTATGTTGGCTCTATTCTCAATTTTTTGAGGGATCCCTTTTTTCCATAACCTCTCCAACACTTGTTATTGCTTATTTTATTGGTAATGGCCACTCTAACAAGTGTGAGGTGGTATCTCATAGTTGTTGTTTTTTTTCCTTTAATTGATTTCAGAGATGAAGGGAGAAAGAGAAACATCAATGATTAGAGAGGGTCATTGACTGGCTGCCTCCTGCATGCCCTCCACTGGGGATTGAGCCCGCCACCTGGGCATGTGCCCTGACTGGGAATCAAACCATAACTTTCTGGTTCATAGGTTGACACTCAACCACTGAGCAACACTGGCTAGCTATAGTGCTACTTTTTAAATATGAAGCATTATGGCTTTAAGGAGACCCTGAGGTGAGGCTGCTCTGGATGAGTTCCCTTTCAGGCTAAACAACTGCTCTACTCTAATCCATGTGTTCCGGTCTGGTCCTGTCATTTTTTCTTTGCCCAACCTAGATGTCTTTATCAGTCAGTTCAATGTGGGAGGAAGTTCGAAGGTCACTCCCTGAGCTGAGGTTTGCAAGAGAAGCCCCTGTGTAGAAATGAACATGAGGCTCTGTTTTTCTAAAATATTTGGGCCCAGTTATCCACCAGGAGCCCTTCATAGTAGGTATCTTTTTTCTTAGGATCCACCTATCTATTGTCTGCTATGTGAGTTGCATTGGGAGTCCTCAGGTAAGGGATAAGAGAGCTGGAGGCGGATTTTCTATCCTGGCTCCATCTAGCTGTTGAGAAGAGAGGTGTCAGGAGAAGGACGCAGTAGACCTGTGGGTAAAATTTCCATTCTGGCTTGAGTCCAGTATGTGTCTGGGCCTGTGGACACTTTTTGTGATCACCTCCTTTGGTCAGGATTTGGGAATGCACTACTTCCAAATAGATGAGTTAATGGAACAGAATAGAAGGTATAGTATTAGACCCAAATCTGTAGGTAAATTCTGTATGATAAACATGTCTCTTCAGGACATTAGAAAAAAATGTGTATCCTATCTACGCTAATAAAAGACAAAGATCCTAATTGACTGTACCTTCATCACACCCATCAGCCAATCAGAAGAGTATGCAAATTAACCCAACAAAGATGGCTGTTCAATTTGCATACTCTAGGCAGGGTGGGACAGCACAATCTGCCGCCTGCCTGCTGCCATCCGGGCCTGCCGTGTGCAACCCGGGGCGGCGTGACCCAGCACAGGATCCGGGCCTGCTATCTGCCACCCGGGGAGCGGGCCTAAGCCAGCAGGTGGTTATCTCCTGAGGGGTCCCAGACTGAGAGAGGGCACAGGTCGGGCAGAGGGACACCCCCTACCCCCTCCCACCAGTCACAAATTTTTGTGCACCGGGCCTCTAGTCCTATATAATTAAAGCTCAGCAACCGAATGGCGGAATGACCAGAAAGACGGGTCAACCAGTCGTTATGATGCACACTGACCACCAGGGGGCAGATGCTCAATGCAGAAGCTGCCCCCTGGTGGTCAGTGCACTCCCACAGTGGGAGTGCCACTTGCCTGACCGGGATGAGCGGTGCTCCCGCAGCAGTCCAATTCCCGCAGATCATACCCCCCTACCAGTGCAAGAATCAGTGCACGGGGTCTCTAGTTATATCATAAATGGTGTGGGGACACGAGGCAAACAGTAGTCACAGGTAAAACTAGCTCTAGGGCCTTTTCCTGAGTGGTAAGGCAGGGCCACGTTGGAGTAGAGGGGCATGGTTGGACTTGAGCTGGAGCTGGATCTGGAAGTTAGGGGATTAGCCTTGCTGTGAACCTGAAGCAGAAAGCCTGCCATGATGTGTGTGGCAGAGTGGGAATTGATGCAAGAGGTGGGTTTAACTTGAGGGGAGAAGAGTGGACATAAGGAGAGAAAGTTGGTCCACTTGAGTCAAGAAGAATGTTTCAGGTATGAGGCAAGTGGCTGGCAGACATGAGGCGAGTGGTGACCTAGGAATAGCATGGCTGGATGAGAGGTGGGGAGCGTCCTGAGGTGTGAGGTGAGCAGTGGGGAGGTCCTAACACATGAGGCAGGCAGGATGTGAGGCATGGGCAGTGGCTGGGATAATTGGCTAAGGCCCAAGTGAGGCCAGCCCTGTCTCAGTTCATTCCTGTCACTATGATTTTTATTTTTCAACTAGAGGCCAGGTGCATGAAATTCCTGCATGGGTGCAGTCCCTAGGCCTGGCTGGCGATAGAAGTATGAGCGTCTGGTGTGGAAGGGCAGGTCCCAGATGACCTCTGGGCCCTGGGCAGCACATGGGTCCCCGGCCCCCCCAAGTGCCCCCCTCTGCCTGAGCGCCCAAGTCCCCATGTGGAGATGTGATGAGTGCAGGTGGATGCCATGGGCTGGGGCACAACGTGGGCTTCTGGGCTGCCCAGCAGCACCGCATACAAGCCGGGCGGGCAGTGTGTTCTTTCCTGGCCGGCCTCACAGACTGGTTCCTGCACGAACCCACGGGGAGCCCAACCGGCCCCTATGGTCCTGGTGGCTGCGGCCTGGCTCACCCAGAAGAGGCCTTGTGGCTGTGGGGCGGGCTCCTTGCCGGTGCCCAGCACCTAAGTTTGGGGACTTCCCCAGTGCATGAGCCCTGGCATCCCTAGGGAGGGTAGCGGGGGGGTGGGGTGAGAGTGAGCTGGGCAGATACCTCACATTCTCATAGCACCTCCATCCTCAACACCCCCATCCGAGGTAGCCAGTGAGGGGACGCAGCGTGTCGCCGACGCCTGCCATGTTCTGCGTCGCCCCCCTGGTGGTCAGCACACGTCATAGCGAGTGGTTGAACTCCTGGTTGAAGGACTGCCCAAGGGGAAAATTTGTATATTAGGCAATGTGCACGCAACCTACTCCTGTCTGGTGGACCCGTTACAGCGTCTCAGTTAATTAGCATATTTCTCTAATATATATATACTAGAGGCCCATTGCACAAAGAGATTCATGCAATAGGCCTTTCCTTCCCCTGGTTGCCGGCACCGGTTTTCCTCTGGCACCCAAGACCCAGGCCTTTGCTCCAGCCGGAGCCTTCAGTCTTCACGGCTCCGGATGGAACCTTCAGTCTCTGCTTCGCCCCTACATATGCAAATTAACCGCCATCTTTGTTGGGTTAATTTGCATAATCTGATTTGCTGGTGAGCGTAGTGGAGGGACAGTTAATTTACATCTTTGTCTATTATTAGGTAAGACTAGAAGACCAGTGCACGAAATTCATGCGGGGGGGGGGTGTCCCCTCAGCCCAATGTGCACCCTCTGACACGTTCTGGGACCCCAGCCACTTGGGGCTTAGGCGCGGGCCTACAGGTTTGCGGTGGCCTGGCTCCCAAGGATCCCTGTCCCAGGGACACAGGCCTTTTGGTGCTGGTGTGTGCGCAAGTGGCTGCAGAGCAAGAACCTCTGCTGACGTCCGCACACGCACTCCAGTAGGGCCATGACGACGTGGGGTGAAGCCCTAGGCCCCATCCCAGCTTCCTCACATGCTGCCCTTACCCTGGCTCCCCAGCATGCTGCCCTGCCCCCCCCGGCGCCCATGTGCACCGCCCTGAACCCAGGTACCTGTAGCCTGTGCGCGCACGCCAGCCAGGCGGAGCTTCCCTAGTGTCCGCGTGCGCCGATCCGCCCTTGGTGTCCTCGAACCCTGCCTCCTGGCTCCCAGGTGCCCGTGCGCGCAAGCGGCCACGGGGTCAGAACTTCCCCGCCCCGTGTATGCAAATTAATTTTCCATCTTTGTCAGGTTAATTTGCATACTCACTCTGATTGGCTGGTGAGCATAGCAGAGGGACAGTTAATTTACATGTTTCTCTTATTACATAGGATATAGATTAGTAGCCCTGTGCATGAATTCGTGTGCCAATAGCTTGCCGCCGCTCTCTTGTAGCTCTCCGCCCACTGCCCTGCCCTCCTGTAGCTCTCCCCGCCTCCCTCATAGCTTGCTGCCCTGTCCCCTCCCATAGCTCCCTGATGTCTGCTTGTAGCTTGCTGCCCCACCCTCCTGCTGATCTGTGATCCGATCGTTACGTGTCAAGGTGTAACGACCATTTGCATATCAAATCTTTATTATATAGGACTAGAGGCCCAGCCACGTTGTGGGACCCAGAGATCCACTGCGCCATGGGACCAATCAGTGCACCTCCTGGTGATTGGTCGTTTGGTCGTTATGGTAACTGGCCTTTTATAATATAGACTAGGGGCCTATACCCTCAGCCCAGCCTTCCCCCTCTCACATACTGGGAGCCCTCAGGGGATGTCCTACTGATGGCTTAGGCCCGCGCCCTGCTCCCCTTGGGGAGCGGGCCTAAGCCACAGTCTGACCTCCCTTTGTGGGAGGCGACTGGGCTGATCAGGGGAAGGCACCAGCCCCATCACCCCACTGCTGCAGCCACTGCCAGTCACCACAGTCACCAAGGTGTTTTCATCAACATGGACTCCAGTTCCTTCACCATGAAAAAATGAGAACTTTCTTTAGGCATTTTCAAGATGTGTTTCATAGGATATGACAATTCTTTATTACTTTTCTTAATCCTTACCTGAGGATATGTTCCCATTGATTTTTAGAGAATGTGGAAGAGAAAGGGAAAGACTGAGAGAAACATCAAAGTGAGAGGAACACTTTGATTGGTTGCCTCCTGCATGAGCACTGACCTGGGCCCCAGCCAGGGAAGAGCCTGAAACCTAGGTACATGCCTTGGTCAAAATTGAACCCAGTCCCTGTGGTAGGCAGGTTGAGGCATTATCTACTGAGCCAAACCGGCTAGGGCAGGATATGACATTTCTTAGCCCTCCAGCAGCAGACCTTCGTTTTTTTTCTCCAGGAGTTAGGTGCAAAATCCTACATCACCTTCTTGGATTCTTATTACCCAAGTTACTAAGAATATTACCATTGGCATACAGGGAGCTTAGCCAATGAGTGGTCAGAATAGGTGTTTACTCTATAGTTCACACCAATCCCCAGTTCAGCCCCTGCCCGGGCCTAAGGCCTTAGGCCGGTGTTAGGCCCGGGCAGGGGACCCCCAGCCCTGTGTGATCGCTGGCTCTGCCCCCGCCCAGGCCTTAGGCCTCTGGCTGGGGTGTTAGGCCCGGTCAGGGGACCCCCAGTCCCATACAATCGCCGGCTCTGCCCCTGCCCAGGCCTCAGGCTTCTGGCCAGGGTGTTAGGTCTGGGCAGGGGACCCCCAGCCTTGGGCGACTGCCGGCTATGCCCCTGCCCAGGCCTCTGGCCTCTGGCCAGGGCTTTAGGCCTGGACAGGGGACCCCTAGCCCGCTCCAATTGCCTACCCAGGCCTCAGGCCTCTGGATGGGGCGTTAGGCCTGAGCAGGGACCCCCAGCCCACTTCAATCGCAGACTCCGCCCCTGCCCGGGTCTCAGGTCTCTGGCCAGGGCATTAGGTCAGAATAGGGGACCCCCAGCCCAATGCGATCGTGGGCTCTGCCCCTGCCTCCGCCAGAAGTGCGGTAGGTAAGATTCGTGCAATAGGCCTTCCTTACCCTGGCTTTCGGCACCAGTTTTCCTCCAGCACCCAGGACCCAGGCCTTTGGTCTGGCTATAGCAGAGAAGCCAAGCCTCGAGGCTTGTTTTCTCCACTCCGGCCACAGCAGCGAGGCTTGGCTTCTTCGCTCCGGCCACAGTGAGGCTTGGCTACAGTGGAGAAGCCAAGCCTCTTCAGTCTTCAGTCGTCTTCAGTCTTTGCTCTGTGCCTGCATATGCAAATTAACCGCCATCTTTGTTGGGTTAATTTGCATACTCATCCTGATTGGCTGGTGGGTGTAGTGGAGTGACACCAATTTGCATGATTCTCTTTTATTAGTGTAGATAGAGGCCCAGTGCATGGATTCATGCACCAGTGAGGTCCTCACCGCAGCCACGAAGGTGTTTTCATCAACACGGACTCCAGTCCCTTTACCATGAAAAAATGACAGCTTTCTTTAGGCATTTTCAAGATGTCTCATAGAATATGACATTTTTTAAAATATATTTTATTGATTTTTTACGGAGAGGAAGGGAGAGAGACCGATGAGAAAGAAACATCGATCAGCTGCCTCCTGCACATTCCTTACTGGGGATGTGCCCGCAACCCAGGTACATGCCCTTGACTGGAATCGAACCTGGGACCCTTTAGTCCGCAGGCTGACGCTCTATCCACTGAGCCTAACCGGTCAGGGTGACATTTCTTTCTTTCTTTTTTTATCCTCACGTGAGGATATTTTCCCATTGGTTTTTAGAGAGTGTGGAAGAGAGTGAGACAGAGAGACACATCAATGTGAGAGGCACACTTTGATTGGTTGCTTCCTGTATGAGCCCTGACCTGGGCCCTGGCCAGGGAGGAACCTGTAACCTAGGTACACGCCCTTGATCAGAATCAAACCTGGTCCTCCTGCGGGTTTTTGTCTCCACTCAGGCCCCAGTGCCGCGGCCACAGGGCTGGGGTTGGGGGCTGGCTGCCCTGTGTGTTGTTCTCTCAGGTTCTGGGCCCACACCAGGCCCCTCTTCCTGAGCTGGTCATGACTGTTATGGCGTCCCGGCCTAATTTGCATATTAACCCCCCCCCCGTCTCTCTCTCTCTCTCTCTATATATATATAGACTAGAGGTAGAAAAATTATTTGTTAGTTTTAAGAGTATTAGTATTTAAATGGGATAGTAACAGTGTTCTTAGCACTTAAAATAAGTCCAGGGTCAGTCTGGATGCATGGTGTTGTAAAAATGAGAAATATTACGTAAATGAAATTGTGTCCTTTGTAGGTAATCTGAGAAACTCATAGCATGGCAAATTCTACAATTTCAGAGAGAGAAACTTCAGATGATGAATTCTGGAAACTAAAAGGTCACGATGATTCTTAGGTTACAGTTTAGAACAGTTTCTAAAGAGTGATTTATTAGCAATGTAAAGAAAATAGTGATATTCAGGTATCTACAGTGGTTAATCATGTGATTCTGTCTCCTAAGGTGTCAGATATTGCAGGAGCATCTGAGTTTCCTTTCTGACGCATGTGGCGCTTGTGTCTTGAGCCTGTGGTATTGGCATCCAGTGAATGCCCAAGGTAGCTTAGCCTTGCCAGGAAGCAAGCCAGAGACGATTCTCATTGCTTCAGGTGGCACCATTTTGCTGAGGCAGTTCAATTTACCTCAGCAGACATGGAGAGGAAAAGGTGAGGCAGAAAGAATGTCAGTCTAGCCGTAACCGGTTTGGCTCAGTGGATAGAGCATTGGCCTGTGGACTCAAGGGTCCCAGGTTCGATTCTGGTCAAGGGGATGTACCTTGGTTGCGGGCACATCCCCAGAAGAGGGAGTGCAGGAGGCAACTGATCGATGTTACTCTCTCATCAATGTTTCTAACTCTCTATCCCTCTTCCTTCCTCTCTGTAAAAAGTCAATAAAATATATTAAAAAAAAAAAAAGAATGTTAGTCTACAGAGGACCAGCAGAGGAATGGCTTAGTGTGGAAAATTGTGTTTTTTTGTTGTTTTTTTTAGTTTATTGTGTGCTATAATATAGTAAGAGTTTGGGTAAGGATTAGTGTTACTGAACATAGGTTTATTTATGCTCTGCTTCATATTATATAAGAACTAAAGTTATTTGGGGCTATTAGCAATCATATCTTGTGGAACATTAAAAAAAATTTGTACTATGAGAAAGTATCTACACTAATAAAAGAGAAACATGCTAATTGGCGTACGACCGCTACCCTTCCCATTGGCTAATCATGGCGATATGCAAATTAACTGCCAACTAAGATGGCAGTTAACCGCCAACAAAGATGGCAGCTAATTAGCATACTGCAGGCAGGATGGGACAGTGCCATCCTGCCTGCCCCTTTGCCATCCAGGCCTGCTATCTGTGACCTGGATGGCGGGTGACCAAACCCAGGGATGGCGGGGCGTGACCGCAGCTGTCCCCAACTGACCAAGACCCCAACCGGCTCTCCCGCCAGCAGACTTACCCAAGTCACCAGCCTACTGATTTAATCAGAGCTCGTTAATTTTAATTGCAAAGCAGGTATTCTATGGTTCAGGTATGAAAATTCCTCCTTTGGCCTAAGGTAGTAATTGACAAGAGTAGAGACGTCATTAGCACACTATGGTGTGTGTGTGTGTGTGTGTGTGTGTCTGTGTGTGTGTGTGTAGGGGGGG
>NW_006289416.1:6294201-6294919 GCF_000327345.1 Myotis davidii | reverse complement strand
AGAAATTTTTGTGCACCAGGCCTCTAGTATCCTATCTAATAAAGAGAGAATATGCAAATTGACCATCACTCTTCCACAAAGATGGTGGTGTCCATAGCCACAAGATGGCAGTGCCCAGTCCTCTCAGCCCTGCCGGAGTCCCCAAGTCCCAGGGGGCGGGCAGTGTGAGTGGCCTGGCGGAATGCTTGCTTCATTGCTGCGGCGATGAGGAAAACATTACACCCTGGCTGTGGAGGGCCTCTGGGCAGCGGGCACAGAGTGGCCAGAGCAGAATGCTTGCCTCGTCGCCCCAGTGATGAGGCAAGCGTTCTGGCCCTGCTGTGGAGGGCCAAATGACAGAACAGACTGGAACTGATTCAAAATGGCACCTGCTCCAATGGCCTTCACCCCAGTAGTAAGTCTGGAGAACTGTCTTCTAAGTAAAGTAGATCCCCTACATGACCAGTTATGACTGAAGGCTTGACCAGACCAGAAGTCCATGCTGGGTTGCCATGGTGACCCAGCACTGACTGAGGCCGCTGAAGGTGCCCTGACGCAGCACTGTCTGTATAGGGGGCTGCGGATCAGGCCAGAGAGAGATCTTTAGAGAGTAAATCAGTCACATATATGATCAGGAAATCATGTTTTTTCCTTAGGTAGTTTGTCCAATATAATGCATAACCTTTATTATCTTTTCAATTATCTTACTGTGAGATTTTTTTCAAAAGTTTTGAGCACT
>NW_006289416.1:6280532-6292771 GCF_000327345.1 Myotis davidii | reverse complement strand
CCCTCTCCATTCACCAATTTCATGCACTGGGCCTCTAGTCTATATTATAAAAGGCCTATGGCCCTAACGCCGTAATGACCAAAGACCAGTGTGGGTGGGTGGGGCTGGGAGCTCGGTGAGGTGCACGCAGGTGGGCAGGGCTGTGAGCGTGGTGGGGCGGCGGGTGGGTGGGCAGGGCTCGCACAGGTGGATGGGGCCACGCGATTTCGCACGCTGGGCTTCTAGTATATCTATAAATTAATTTGCTCATAAATTTACCATTCTAAAGAATACTGGCATCACAGACAATTCACAATTCCTTATGAAGAGGGATCAAAATTCTGCCACCCTGATGCCACTTTTTGGAATATTGATATTAAGCTTTTTATCAAGGAAAAAAGACTAGGAAAGAACCTTTGACCCCATCTCCTTTCCTCCCCAAAGAAGTACTCTTCTTTGCTGCCATCTAGCGTACATTTTAGGAGTAGCATCTGTCTAGTAAGTATCTGCTCATATCATTTTGCAAGTATTTTTTGAAGGTCCCAGGACACCTTATAATATTCTTAGCTCAGAATGTCTTATATCCCCATGTATTCTTTCTATCTTTGAACCTCTCCTGCATGTGAGGTCACTTTCTCTCTCACGTATGTGAGGTTCCCATACATATGTAATATCTTAAATTTAGTTATTTTCTGTTGCTAATCTGTGTCATATTTATTTGATTATTAGATCAGAAAAGAAACGAGTTTAGAGGGAAGTTTGTTTCTCCCCTACATAAGCAAGTAATCAGATATTTTATAGAAAGTAAATTTTGGAAGTATATCTACTTCACCCTGTCCTGAAATAAGATTTAACAACTTATCTAAAGTAACAGTTTTTGGACTGGATTATTTTATCAGTGAAATATGGAATAATCAACTAATTTAGCTTCTGGATGTAAAACTTTTATTTACCATTCAAAAGATGGGAATAGAGATGACCAAAGTTTTGTATATTGCATGTTGATTTTTTGTGTTAATCCTCACCTGAGGATATTTTTTCCATTGATTTTCAAAGAGAGTGGAAGGGAGGGGGAGAGACAGAAAGAATCATGGATATGAGAGAGACACATTGATTGGTTGCCTCCTGTATATACCCTGACCAAGGCCAGAGATGGAGCCTGTAATCAAGATATGTATCTTTGACTGGAAACAAACCCGGGACCCTTCAGTCTAACCACTGAGAAAAACTGGCTAGGGCTGCATGTTGATTTTAAACTGGTAGCTAAGAAAAACAAGACTAGAAAGAACCTATAGTTCGCCCCCATTTCTTTCTAAGTGATTTCAATGGAAAAACCTGGTTTTAGGAAAGGAACCTTAGCATAATTGCATTAGCTTTAGACATTAAGACTCCAAGAAGGAGCCTATTGACCACCCCTTACCCCTGCATGTCCTATTGCTTTTGGGGTTGCCTTACAAAAAATAACCTGTGAAGTGTGCTGCACTTTTCCTAAATAACCTGCATATCACCAACTTCACAATTTTCCAAAACTTTTTTTTATACCAAATATTACCTCACTAGAGGCCTGGTGCATGGATTTGTGCACACTGAAAGGAAATTAAGTAGATGAAATATTTTAGGGGCTGGGGAGGGACCGTGGGAGGTTGGCTCAAGGGTGTGTTCAGCCCATCACACTCAATCCCAATTGGGGCCAATTGGCTGGTGGGGTCCCTTGGCCTAGCCTGCGGGAATTGAGTTGAAACCAGCCCGTTGCATGGATTCATGCACTGGTGGGGTCCCTTGGCCTGGCCTGTGGGGATCAGGCTGAAACCAGCTCTCTGATATACCCTGAGGCGTCCCGGATTGCAAGAATCCATGCACGGAGCCAGTGCATCCATGCATCCATCCTGGCCAGGCCGAGGGACCCCACCGGTGCATGACTGGGGCCAGGACGGGACCGTGGGAGGGCTCCAGGGCATGTCTGGCCCATCTGGCCTGTCTCGCCCAGTCTTGATTGGCTGGACCCCAGCAGCAAGCTAACCTACCGGTTGCAGCGTCTGCCCCCTGGTGGTTAGTGAGTGTCATAGCAACTGGTTGAACAGTCGAATGAACAATCAACACTTAGCATATTAGGCTTTTATTATATAGGACTAGAGGCCCGGTGCAAAGATTCTTGCATCGGTTGGAATCTTTCAGCCTGAACTGTGCCCTCTTGCAATCTGGGACCCCTTGGGGGATGTAGCAGTGCGTGAAGCAGCAGGCGGCCGGGGAGGAGCCCATGCTGGGCTTGGCACTTGGTGTTCCGTGCTCCTAATCAGCCTGAACTGTGCCCTCTTGCCTCGCTGCTCACTCCTTACTGCTTACTGCTCGCTCCTTAGTGCTGCCCTGGAGGTGGGAGGGGCTTCCGCCACTGCTGCTGCCCTTTCCAGCCATGAGCCCGGCTTCTGGCTGAGTGGTGCTCCCCTTGTGGGAGTGCACTGACCATCAGGGGGCAGCTCCTACATTGAGCAACTGCCCCCAGAGGGTGGTCAGTGCGTGTCATAGTGACCGGTTGTTTTTTCGATTTGCTTATTAGCTTTTTATTATATAGGATTGTATGTGAATTAATGGGACAGAATAGAAGATTTAGTAATTGACCCAAATCCATTGGTTAATTTTGTATGATAAAGATGTCTCCTCAGATCAATTGCAAAAACATGCCTTAAAAGTTTATGGTGTTGGGAACATGAGGCAAGCATTTAATGGACTTACCAGCAGGATTTTTTTCCTGAATTGAGAGGCGGGTTGCACATTATGTGAGCATATCCTGTGGCGCCATTTTTTCATGAACACATCCTTCAGGTAGAATACCAGAATTCCGGAGTACACTACTTCCAGTGTCAGTTTACCTGAGCATTCCGAGGTCCAACCTTGCAGTCTCCCTGGAGGCAGAGCCAAGGCTGAGCCTAGGCCTTTCAGCAGAGTGTTCTAAGGTATAAAAGGGGGATTTTACAAGTGATCGCTTTGGCTAGGACTTCTAGTACTGCGTTGAATAAGAGTGGTGAAAAAAAAGTGATGAAAGTGGATATCCCTGTCCTGTTCTTCTTAGAGGCAATGGTTTTAGTTTTTGCCTATTGAATGTGATGTTGGCTGTAGGTTTATCATATATGGCCTTTATTATGTTGAGATATGATCATTCTATTCCCACTTTGCTGAGAGTTTTTATCAAAAATGGGTGTTGGATTTTATTGAATGCTTTTTCTGCATTTATTGATATGGTCATATGATTTTTGTCTCTGAACTTGTGATGTATCATTTATTGATTTGTGAATATTGTACCAGCCTTGCCTCCCTGGAATAAATCCCACTTGGTCATGATGAGTGATCTTTTTAATATATTGCTGGTTCTGATTTGCTAATACTTTGTTAAGGGTTTAGCATATGTGTTCTTCAGGGATATTGGCCTGTAGTTCTCTTTCTTTGTACTGTCTTTATCTGGTTTTGAAATTAGGATAATGCTGGCTTCATAAAAAGAGCTTGGAAGTGTTTCCTTCCTCTTGGATTTTTTGGAATAGTTTGAGGATAGGTGTTGGTTGTTCTTTGAAGGTTTGGTAAAACTCCCCTGTGAAGCCCTCAGGACCAGGGCTTTTGCTTGCTGGGAGTTTTTGATTACTGCTTCTATTTCATCAGTTCTTATTGGCCTATTCAGATTTTCTGATTCTGCCTGATTAAGTTTTGGAAGATTGTATTTTTATTTAAAAAAATGTTTTATTGATTTTTTTACAGAGAAAAAGGGAGAGGGATAGAGAGTCAGAAACATCGATGGGAGAGAAACATCGATCAGCTGCCTCCTGCACAGCTCCTACTGGGGATGTGCCCGAAACCAAGGTACATGCCCTTTATCGGAACTGAACCTGGGACCTTTCAGTCCACAGGCTGATGCTCTATCCACTGAGCCAAACCAGTCAGGGCAGAAGATTGTATTTTTTTAGACATTTGTTCATTTTATCCATATTGTCTAGCTAGTTGGCACATGGTTGTTTATAATAGCAATATGTTTTATATAAGTCAATCATTTGAAGTTTGTTGAAACTTACTTCACAATACATTGTGGTCACTTTAAAAAATGTACCAATTGTGCTTCTCTGTTGCCATCTCCTGTACATCTTGGGAATGAGTGCAGGCCAGATGGAAAAGTTTTTATCTATGCATGTTGATTCCTGTTTGCTGCTCATGTTATTTAAGCTTTTTATATCATTAGTGATTTTTTGGTGGGGATCTATTGGTTATGAAAGAGGTGTCCTCTATCCCTGAATGAGGGTTAGTGTGTTAAAATTTTCATGAGTATAAATTTGTCTATTTGTCCTTGTAGCTTTTTTATGTAATTTGAGTTTATGTTACTAAGTGCATGTGAATTTTTTACATGTTTTTATTGATTTTAGAGAGGGAAGGAGGGTAAGGAGACACATCCATTGGCTGCCTCCTGCATGCTCCCCCCCACCCCCACCCCGGGAGATTGAGCCCACAACACGGGCATGTGCCCTGACCAGGAATTGAACTGGCGACCTCTTGGTGCATGGGTCAACACTCAACCACTGAGCCACACTGGCCAGGCTATGTGAACTTTGAATTTCCTGGTAAATAGAACTTATTGATATGACTGCTGGTTTTTATTTCTAGTAATGCTTTCTGCATTTAAGTCTACTGTAAAGCCCGGCAGTCTGTGGTTTAATAAATCTCCCACGTGGTTTTGATGAACATTCGTTTGAATACCATTGAACCAGCCTGGAACAGTGATTTAGGGCAGTGGTTCTCAAACTCCGCTGTACATTTGAATCACTTAAGGAGCTTTTAAAAAAGGACTGATGCCTGGAACTTGCCTACAAATAATGATTTAATTGGTCTGGGGTGCAGCAAACTTTTATCTGGGATATCATAGATGCCGAGGCCGATGTAACCTGCCATCCATAAGTCATTTCCCAATTTTGTATTTATCCCGTCCTATTGATTGGATTCATAAGGTGATAAACCTGAATCATTGAAATAAATGTATGCCTTGAAAACACTGTTTATTGGGGTTCTGTGTAGGGTTTGATTAAAGGATCCACTACAAATAGTTTGAAGGCCTAAACACTCAAGTCTAAATTTGTTAGTCTTACCTTTAAGACACAAATTTACTGCTTTGTACCAACACAAACCTTGTATGTGCTTCCTAGGACTTAGAAAGGGAAAAAAACACCCTACTGAGGTTCCAGTTTATAGGGACCTTGCAAGTCAACCAATAATCTCTGAGGCTCCTTCTGACTTGGTATTTTAACATTTCAATATTAAGCCTAGTTTCCCAATTTAGACTGTACTGTCTCTTCCTCTCTGCTTCCCTAGGTTAAATCATCCTAAGGCAGTTCAGGTTCTAATTATCCTTAACATTTTTTTGGTACTCAATCTAAAATTCTTTGACTTCTTAGGCATCAATCAATCAATCAATCATTCTATATTTGGTCTCCCACTGGGCAATAACAGGATCTCACATCTCTGTAGCCCTAAATGCCTAGTATGTATGCAATGTTTGTTATTTTTCCCTCAGGACCATGAATTATTGCCTCTGCCACTTGTTTTATTCCAGTAGACTTTTACTGAAAGCTTGCTTTTTGCCCAATATGCTTTCATTACTGTACCCAACTCATATCTATTTATCCTAGAAATTTTCTTTTGGTAGTCCCATTCAGCCCCTAGTTTCCACTGATCTTCTCCAACAATAACTCTCTTCTGGCCTCTGCTGGCGATAGCACACAACTGCTTGCCTAAGTGTATATGCTACAGGACTCAAGTGGGACACTTCAGTTTTCTAAGGAGCCATTCTAACAGCATCAGCTCAGCAAAGAAAGAGTTTGAGATGTCTCTTAAACTGCTAGAATTCTTGAACATAGCTGGATGCTGAAATTTGAAATATATTTGAAATGCTTATTTCCAAAGTGGCATTTTTCAATATAAAATTCATGTTTGTTATGCTAAAATGTCAGGGATAACAGGATAAAATTCTTAGGTCTTCTTTAAAAGCTTGCTCCTTCAAAAGAAAATTTGTCCATTTTTTTAAAAATATATTTCATTGATCCATTACAGAGAGGAAGGGAGATAGTTAGAAACATCGATGAGAGAGAGAAACATCGATCGGCTGCCCCCCCTGCACATCCCCCACTGGGGATGTGCCCGCAACCCAGGCACATGCCCCCGACCGGAATCGAACCCGGGACCCTTCAGTCCGCAGGCCGACTCTCTATCCACTGAGCCAAACCGGTTTTGGCAATTTGTCCAATTTTGCCTGATTCTGTCTTTAGTATTGTGCCTGGTAAAGTGCTTGATAAATGGCTTTTAAATAAATGTATTAGTATTTGGTTTATGTAACACTATTTCTTTTTTTTTGTAACTGAATTACAAATAAACACTACCTGGGGAGGAATCTTTGCAGCCTTTCACTATTTCTTTTAGAATAGTGTCTTCTATGCATTTTTACATACATATGCTAGATGCAGTTTAAACTAAGTTACTAATACTTTAAGCCTACAACAGCAGCCTTTGCAGTTGGACTTTGGGAAAACTTTTCACATGACAGGTGTTAGGGAATATTCTGCTTTATTTTGCTCTCTTGATGTAGCCTATTATGTCTTCTACATACATCTGGGCACCCATGACTAATTCAATCAAACTGCTGCCTTGGCCAATCTTAGGTTTCAAGTAGTTTAAACCAGTGGTCGGCAAACCACGGCTCGCGAGCCACATGTGGCTCTTTGGCCCCTTGGGTGTGGCTCTTCCACAAAATACCACGTGTGATTGAAACTTCGTGGCCCATACGCAGAAGTCGGTTTTCTGCCTGGGTGAGTCTATTTTGAAGAACTGGCGTTAGAAGAAGGTGGGGGGTGTTGGTTGGTCAGGGTGATGTGGTGCAGGCAGGCTGCGGGATACACGGTGCGGGGGAGGTACATTGTTTTGAGGTGTTTGCTGAGGTCGACCCCTTCCAACTCTCCCATCCACACTCGTCTATCTGAAACAAGTATACAAGATGAGTGTGGATGGGAGAGTTGGAAGGGGACAACCTCAGCAAACATACCTAATCAGATTGAGGACGTTTTTAGCAAAGGCCAGCTTAGGAGTATACTAATTAAGTTAATAACAATGTACCTACCTATATAGTTTAAGTTGAAAAAATTAGGCTCTCAAAAGAAATTTCAATCATTGTACTGTTGACATTTGACTCTGTTGACTAATGAGTTTGCCGATGACTGGTTTAAACAAAACACTTGCTTGTTTAAAGGCAGGAAGGTGTTACTCAAATGCTAAGTGCTAACACACAGGTTCTGCATGTTTTCCAAGTTTGAATCAGAGGTCTTCAACTTTCAAAAGCTCAGGCAACCTGAAACTATACATATCTCTATATAAACAGTGATTGGCATGTATTTGTATGAAAGTATTGTCTAATATATAATGCTTTACAAATGAATAAAGCCCTTTCACATACATTATCTTTTTAAAGAAAAGTTTGAAGTGCACAATCTGTCATATATTGCAGTTTTGCATTTAAATGCATCCTTCTAACTTTAGTGTTTTTGAAAAGTATATATTTCACGACTTTACTTAATGGTAGAGCTAGACAGGAGCAGATAAAAAGGGAGAGAGATCTTAGTTTACCCAACCTTCCACAAGGTGAGGATAAAATGAAATGCTAGTTATAAAGGTTTAGGCTGCTGTTAAGCTACTATCAGATAGTCTCTTGCTGTGTCTGCGTAGGCTGCTTTTAAATAGCAAAGTCCATCAGAGCTCAAACTGTACATCCTGTGGTGCCCTATTCATCAAACCAGGTGACTCTCAGACTCCTGGTCTTTAGAGGTACAAGATCTGATTTTGGAATTAGGCAACCTCAGGCTCTACACTTCAGGGATGGGGAATGTCTGGCCCTAGGGCTGTAAAAGACCCGGGAAATCATTTGGTTTGGCCCTGCCAAGGCATTAGGGGTGAGTTAATGAAATGTTTGACTAAATATAGCAGGCTAATTTTTAAGTTGATAATTTTGTATGGCCTACAGATGTTACAAATATACAAATGGCTCTTGGCAGGAAAAAAGTTCCCCACCTCTGCTCTAATTTCATCCCTTAGTTATTACTAGTAGAGGTAGCCAAGTGACAATTCTGGCCATTGAGAAACAAAGCTATTGGGTGGAGGCTTAAGGAAAACTTTTTAAAGGGGAACCAAACAAATGACACGTGCTTTTTCCCATTTCCTCTTTCTACTTAGAAATGGACATGATGCTAGAGGTAGCCTATTTTACAGTCACAAGGATGAAGGCCACATACAGAGCATGAAAGCAGAAAGAGTAAACCTGGGTCCACAGGGCATCCTGGAGCTGCGCTGCCAGGCTTAGATGCCAACCTCCAGACTTTATCGTGAGAAAAAGAAAACCAGTCATTCGTTGTTTAATCTGCTTCTTGGACCCATTTTTGGCAGCGTAATGTTAAGCTCATACATAAAATTGTAAGATTATTTGAGAATTAAAATAAAAATCTATGTGAATAGCATAAACAGTTCTTGGCATAGTTATGAATGGTTTCTATCATTTTGGGGGAGATTAGGTTACTGTCAGCAGAGAACAAAAATCAAACAGGATAGAGAAACAATTTGGGATGGGAAGAAAAGTGCTGAATAGAAGTTATGATAGGGTTGTAAAAAATTCAGAATCACATTTAGAGCCAAATAATGTACACAGAGTGAGACATTCTATTCACTGTCTATGTAATCCTGCTTATATAATACTATCAAGATATGGATTAAAGGAACAAAAAACCCCTGATAAACAAAATGCCACTAGAAAAGGTGACACAGATATGCTTAGTTATGGTGGGTCCAGGAGGAATAGAAAGTTGCTAAATAGAGAAATCTATTTTGTTGCCAAATTGGGAGTTCATAAGTCAATCTAGAGAAACAATACAACTAAACTTGAACATACGGGCAGAGAACTCAACAAATTCATCTTGAAAAATGCACCAGAAAATAAAAGTACAATGGAAAAAAAACAAATACAAAATTACATGTGAGAAACTGGAATATTAGCATAAGATCAGAGGGTGATGTTAACTTACAGTTCATGCAAAAGGAAAAAAGTTGATATTTGTGGATACCTCAAAAGAAATACACTCTACAGTAGCAACTCATTTCAATTCAACAACAAAAAAAAAGCTGGAAAGCTAAAAGGACTATTAAAATTTAGATGTTTAAACACTTAAATTTAGATATTGGAATGACCAACAGAAGAGCAATGATTAAGAGGATGAAAATTCGTAATGATAAACATGAAGTCACTAATGAATGTAAATAACAAGGAAAGATGGAATAAAAAGAAAAGGTCTGAAAAACAATATATCAGACAACTATCATATTTTCAAAACTGTAATTGGGTAATGCCAAACAAAGTAAATATACAACTCTTAACTTAGAGTGCAAAATTAAAGCACCTTATTGTTTAGAGGTGCAAAAGCAAGAAAACACAATATAAACTTACCCACATTTTTAGTAGTTGTGTGGTAGGTAAATGCCATTTAAAAACATTTTTAATAGAAAAATGATTTATAAATCAGTTTACAGAAAAAAAATCTTTAATACCAACATTAGCTATAAATAACTAGAAAGAAAAAAATTGTTCTCTATCATGTTTTTGTTTCAATGTCTAAGTCTTCTGCTCTTTGCCTTTCGTCGAAAAGATTGCATTATAGGGCTGCCGTCTTTTTGGACGAGGACAAGGATCAAGATCTTCCTTAATATAACCTTAAAAACAAATTATAAATTTAGAAGACTATGTTAGCAACATGTTTCCTTCAGCACATATCCAGTAAACATTTGACTTACTTAATGCCTTGTAAGTTTACACGATTCTATTAGCTGAGTGCTGCTGATGAAGGATTTCATTATTTAGCATCAGTTTCCTCATTTATACTAACCATTATAGTAGCAAACATTTATCAAATGTGTTATATACATTACCTCAGATAACATTCACAGTCCTTTGAAGTAGCTTCCACTATACTATTATGATAAATTCCAGATGCTTATCAAAAAGACTTTTTGTAGTAGCTATTTCATTAGATGACAAGCCCCTATACTCTTCAGACTACTAGACTCTCCTAAGGTATTCAGGGGAGGACTGTTCTCCAACCAGACCCGTAGGCCAGTGGTCGGCAAACTGCGGCTCGCGAGACACACGCTGCTCTTTGGCCCCTTGAGTGTGGCTCTTCCACAAAATACCGATTTCTGTGCATGGGCCACAGAATTTCAATCGCTCTGTACATGTGCGCCAACACATGGTATTTTGTGGAAGGGCCACACTCAAGGGGCCAAAGGGCTGCATGTGGCTTGTGAGCCGCAGTTTGCCGACCACTGCCCTAGGCTATATTAGTACAAAGAGGCTCTCATCCAGACTAATTCTAAATGATGACCAGCAGAGAGATCATGTCACAGAGGACTTAACCTGGCTTAAGGGGGAAAGTGGAAATGTGGTAGTGACTGTCAAAGACCGCACCTTTGGAAGGACTATCTCACCATTAAATGTCTGGAGCATTAAAGTTGTATACATGCTCAAATTGTATTAAATATAAGTGCCATTTTTGAATGAGCTAGTTGCATGTCAACAATTTCACAAGCAAGCAAAGGTCCTTTTTACTCATACATGGTTTAAACATAACCAGCATTCTGCATAAGTGAGGTTTTAAAATCTAAAATTCAGAGTAGTGGCTTTAAAATGATAAACCTTGCTGGCAACTTTTATAAAATTATTTATTTTAGTAAAAGTTGTTTTGATGATAGCAGGAAGGAGCAAATTGCTTTCTGAAATTTGAATGCTAGACCAGCATAATGCATACACAATCACACTAGCAGTGGTTGCCAACCTTTTGGACCTCACGGACCACCAGTGGTAGACGACTGGTTGGCGACTGCTGCACTAAAGTATTATAAACAATTTCTGATTCCAGTGAAGTTACTTGAAGAGTTGAAGATATGTCTTTTATCTTTAGGAATTTGTTTTTATATCACAAAACTGTTACCGAAGGTAAAGAGAACCATGGAGAAAAGGTTATACTTGGGTATATATGTATTAAAAAATTAATTTGAAAATGTTATAATCTATACTCTCACCTCTTTCCATACAAGTCTGAGTGGAAGGAAAACCAACTTCCCAGAAATTCTCTGGTGTGTTGGGTGGAATGTAGCGAAATCGGTGTCTTGAACAGGAAGCCAACTTCTTTTCTCTTTCTTCTGCTGGAATGTCTGCATAATACTAGTAATAAAAACTGGTAAGTTTTCCACTTAGGAACAATAAATGGGGTGATTGGATTACTGATTATAAACTTGAAGCTAAGAAAACTTTTTACTAAAGTATTAGGCATGCTAAGAAAACTATACTACTACGTGATGATTGTAGTATTAATTACTAACAGTAATTACTGCTGGTCTGTGAAATGTTTGCTTCACAAACGAGAAAAGAAGCTTGTATTACAATGTACATCAACATATTGCCTCCTCCATCAGTAAAGTCTACAATGGGAAGCAATGCCAGCTGAACTTTACAATGTGTTTAGTGACACAGATGACTTAACTTATTGGTGCAAACTCTTCCCCTTTGCCAGACCGGTAACAGAAATGAGAGGCCTGCATTTTTGAACAGCACTTTCTCAATTGTTATTTGGATATAATGTATGTTTTGAAGTAATTTTCCTATCTCTACAGTTTTTAAAAATAAAGGTTTAACTTTGAATGCTATAGGCTTCATGGCTCCTCCCTCAAACTGTACTTTTTAATTAGGATCAAAGGCATATCGTTTTTTGCAATTGAAATTATAAAGAACCTGAATTTCACACAAACAAAGATAAAACTTATATGTACAAATTGTATAGGTCTTTAAGCTCTAGATCTAAAGAAAACAAAGGAGTAGTATAAAGTTTAATAGAACAAAGGTATATGATCATATATAATCCAGCTAATTCCATTTTATAGTTGAGAAACTAAAAGTCAAAGTGATAATTTACCAAGATATCACTACTGAAAGTAGCAGACTTAGGACTAAAATTTAAGTTTGAAGTAAAGGTTTTTCATACATTTTTCTTTTCTGTAGTTTAATTATATTTTTTTTAGAGTATCTCTGAAACAACTTTTTTGGGGTATCTTTTTCATCATTCTCACTGCCATCAATTTAGCCTTTGTTACCTTAGCCTGGGAATAGGGATGGGAGGCCCTTAAAAAACCATAGTTATCAATCAATGTTA
>NW_006289416.1:6273987-6280348 GCF_000327345.1 Myotis davidii | reverse complement strand
CCCGGGTTGAGGGCTTGATCCCCAGTGTGGGATGTGCAGGAGGCAGCTGATCAATGATTCTCTCTCATTACTGATGTTTTTCTCTCTTCCTAGAACAAATAAAAATATATTTTTATCTATTCTCTTAGGTCCCAGCCAATATTCTCTCTGTTTACTCTGTTATTCCTGGCTTATCTAGGTTTCTAGATACAAATGTGATTTTTATCTATGATTTTAAAATCATGCATTCATGATCTATAAAGCCATATTGTTAAAAAACAACAACAATTGAACAGTATTTATAGTAGTACTTACAATTTCACATTCCTTACATGTGTGTCCATGCAATTTTCTTCTCTCTTCTTTTTTCCGAACCACTTCAATATGAGGAAAATTTTGTAAGCTAGTCTCTCTGGGGGGAAAAATAAAGTTTAAAATTAATCCATTTGTCATTACAAAGATCTTTGGTTTAGGTTTTAAATTAACAAAGGTGAGAGAGCCCAGGGGAAGAAATAATCCCAAAACATAAATTCATTTTATTTGAAATGTTTATTTAATATGTCAAAAACCCAAATACTTCTTCATTCATTCTTCAGTAAATATTAACTGCCTACTATATGTGAGGTATTTTTATGGATATTTTTCTCTGAAAAAGTTAACTATTCCTCTTTTTGTCCCCGAATGGCTGAAAATAATAGATTAGGAGATGAAATATAAAATAGCCTAAATAAAAAGGAATACTTCCCTAGTTGGGTGGGTCAGGTGGTTGGAGTTTTGTCCCATACAGCAAAAGGTGATGGGTTTAATTCCTGGTCAGGATACTTACCTAAGTTTCGGGTTCCCATTCCTGGTTGGGGTGCATTTGGGAGGCAACCAATCAATGCTTCTCTCTCTCTCTCTCTCTCTCTCTCTCATCAATAAAAAAACATCCTCAGGTGAGGATTAAACAAACAAAAAAGAATACTGTATTATTAAACTAAGGAATATCATAACCAAGAAAGAGAATACTGCCTCTGTTAACTTGGTTTTCTAGTACTAAGAACCTATATTTCAGGGCTAACCTACTCCCTGCTAAAGAACAGATTCATCTACAGACAGTCCTCGGGTTATGTCGGACTCGACTTACGTCGTTTTGTGGTTACATCGCCATCTCCCATAAAAAAAAAAAAGTCCCGTCATTTCGACGTATGTACATATGTGCTTTATGTTTTTTATTTATTTGCCATAAGTAAAGGTCAGGAATTGTTCTTTCTTTTAAATTTTGTTTACTGTCTCACTTCATTACTGTGTATGTGCTCCACGTGAGTGATGTAGGTGCTTATGTAGGTGGGTTCCGGCTTATGGCGAAAATCGCGTTAAGTCGCACCCTAGGAATGGATCTCCGACATAACCCAAGGACCTACTGTATTTGTATTTGCTGTTTGCTCCAAAAGTTCGTTATGCTGCTTCCATCTACCCTAAATTCTTCAAAATATTAGGCAAAATTATCATTTATATTTGTTATTAAATGGATCAAATCCTATTGTTAACCACTGGAAACCTAGGAAGTTAGGTCAAAGCCACTTAGGTATGGATTAAAGAGGTACTTTGGGAAGAAAAACTCAAAGGTTAGAGCAACGGTTCTCAACCTGTGGGTCGTGACCCCTTTGGCGGTCGAACGACCCTTTCACAGGGGTCACCTAAGACTATCTTGTGTATCAGATATTTACATTATGATTCATAACAGTAGCAACATTACAGTTATGAAGTAGCAACGAAAATAATGTTATGGTTGGGTCACAATATGAGGAACTGTATTTAAAGGGCCAGAAGGTTGAGAACCACTGCGTTAGGAGCTCTAAGGCTTCAACATGAACTCGGGAGTGGGGAGGAGACACAATTCAATCCATTGTAACATCCTTGCCAACACTTACTATTTTCCATTCTTATAAAAATAACCATCCTAGAGGTCTGAAGTGGTATCTGACTGTAGTTTTCATGTACATTTCCTGAATGACTAACGATGTTGAGCATCTTTTCATGTGCTTATTGGTTGTTTTTATATCTTCTTTAGTAAAATGCCTTAAGTTCTTGGACCACTTTTTAATTGGTTTGGTTGGTTGGTTGGTGATGATTTGTAGGAGTTTTTTTTATATAAACTGGATATGAAATCCTTACCAGATAAATGATTCGCAGCAGTGAGTCAACTAGTAAACTGGCACCTGTAGTAGACATCAAAGCATCACCTAAAAGGTTACTGAGCTGGTTGTCCCTGACATAACACAACCCATCTTTTCCCAGGGTTTGCTAGTATTTTCAGTGGGGAAAGGAACCACATTAACTCTGTCTGAGACTGTTACAGCGCTCCTATCCTATACCTTTATCCACCACCTGTATCTCCAGATATCTAATGGTTTCAGAATAAATAAAACTACTCATGTATTTTTTAAAAAGTGGTGAACCTATAGCATGAAACATCTGAAATGCCAGTCTCTGCAAGCTTACCTCTAGGAATTATCCCAAAGATACACAGGCGAAAATTTGGAAAGAGAATGTACAAGGCTATTCATTGCAGCACTATGCACACCAGCATAATTATGAGCAATCCAAGCAACCATGCTATGGAATAAACTATGGTACAGTCAGTGAGGTACTAGGAAACTAAAAAATAAATGAGGAAAGCACTATATACTAAGATGAGTGATTTAAATGAAAAAAAGTAGAGAAAAGCATATATAGTATTCTACCATTTGTTTAAGGGGAGAGAGAGTGCAGCTACCAATATCCTGATAGGTATGTAGATAAAACTTGGTTTTATTTTGTAAAATGGATGAAAAACCATACATTTTAAACAAATGGTTATCTTTTTTTATTTTTTACAATGATTACCTTTAGAGATAGGGAGCTAAATGGGTGAAGCTAACAGATAAGAAGTTGGACTTATTTGAATATACCTTGTTTTATAGCATCTGGCACCATGTACATAATTTGCCTTATTTAAAAAATAAAGATATAAAAAGACACAAATAAGTCTTAAATCGTTTTCCTAAACCATATTATTGGTGACGGTCAGTATTACTCTGAGATTGCTTTGTGTATGCATTGTGGAATAAAGTTAAATGAGAAATGTTGTTCCAAGAAGTGGAATTTTTAGGTGGGAAAGTAGGTACAGATGTGACACAGGAGATTATGTAAAAATCCTGTAGTCCTAAACTTGAATTGGAGCTATCAGTATAAACAAGTAGTTCATTTTAAAAAACAAAATGAAACAAAAACTTTATTTTTAACTTTGTTCACCTAAAAGGTCTAGAAACAATGACTAGCAGCTGCAACAAACAACCCTAGTGGTAAACTGTGGCCTAAGTCTCATTTCTCACTGAAACAAAACAAAAAAACAACCTACGGCTCTGGGAGACATGATAGATGCTAGGCCTATGACAGGAAGTACACAGGGAGATCTATCACACCAGAAGCAAGGAAGCTGAAAGATTACAAGGGTAGTATCCAAAGAGGCTTCCACGAGACAAAGATGGTTTTGCCAGTTTCAGTACCAAGGAGGATAATAAACTGCAATGGACTAAAGCATCAAGTATATCTAAATCCATGAATGTGTAATGATAAATTTAAAACAAAAAACTCCCTAGTTATATTTGAGATACTAGGAAACTATTTATTTGAAAAACTGGTAAATAAAAAGAATAACTTAACCACAAAATGACAGCATTTATCTATTAGAGTCTTACAGGCATCAATCAAAATTTATCTTGGTCTGTCTGATTTCTAAAATTCTTGACAAAAATAAAAGTGTAAGGAATTAACTTTGCTTACTAAGTGACTCAATTTTCCAAATTCATAACTTTAAGGGGAAAAAACACAAAATAATTTGGGATGAATTACTATGCCTTAATGTACTTCTAAAAAGAATAGTACATGACTGAAAGTTTCAGAATTTAGCAGAATGTAGCAATATGGTTCAAAGCAAAATTAACTTGCTTTGAAGGTTTAAAACTCCTTATAAAATAATTCTGAAGCACAATCCAAGGTTTCCCACCTAAAGTCTTACACTATGTAAAAGTTACAGTATACAATTAAAAAAATTCCCAAAGTTCAAATAAACTTCATAATAAAATAAAATATGAATATTTGTTATAATAAAATAGAGAAAATAACTATCACCATTGTAAAAAAGAAAGGGTAGTGGTGGTAAATTTTCCTTATTTGTAAAATTTGTCATTTTTGTAAAGCTTGAGTTCCAGTTTTGTTAGGGCCATAAATTAAATGAAACACATTGTTTTTTAACCAAAGTAGCAATTTTACAGTTCAGAGAGGTTCTGACAAAGAACGCCGTTAACACTTTCAATCACATTGGTGGCATTAAGACCAACTTACCTTTCATCATCTTTAAAATATGGCTCCACAAATGCTTTCTGTGTGATTTTATTTTGTTTGTCACCACGAGCTATAAACAAAAGAAGCATACCACAAACTGAATACAAAATTACTAAAATAATTTGCTTTTTGGGGGGAGGAAAAAAAAGACTTATTAAAACCTCCATTTTCATTGGGTTTAATACTCTCTAGACCCCTGGTCAAAATTTTTTATAACGAATTTTCCCCTTTTTCTTCTGCATGATAAGCAAAGTGCAAATTATGTCACCTCAAAATTACTACTAGCCCAGCTGCAGTGGCTCAGTGGTTGAGCATAGACCTATGAATCAGGAGGTCATGATTCGATTCCCTGTCAGGGCACATGCCCGAGTTGTGGGATCAGTCGATTGAAGATTCTCTATCATCAGTGATGTTTCCTCTCCCTTGGGGGTTAGGGAGTGTGCAGGAGGCAGCCAGTCGAAGATTCTCTATCATCATTGATGTTTCTCTCCTCTCCCTTCTCGGAAATCAATAAAAAAATATTTAAAAATTTACTACTAAAGAGATAAAATCATATCTATGAAAGTATCTTAGATTTAAAAACTATGTATAAAAGTCTCTACAAACAAAGAAGACAAACTAAAAGAAAAAAAGAAAAAAGTCTCTATAGATAATCTTTTATAAAAGGACTAGAGGCCCAGTGCACGAAATTCATGCATGGGGTCGGGTTCCTCAGCCTGGCCTGCATCCTCTCCAATCTGGGACATCCCTCTCGCAATCCAGGACCACTGGCTCCTAACCACTTGCCTGTCTGTCTGATCACCCCTAACTACCTCTGCCTGCTGGCTGATTGCCCCTTAACTGCCCTCCCCTGCTGGCCTGATTGCCCCCTAAATGCTCTCCCCTGCCAGCCTGATTGCCCCCTAACTGCTTTTTCCTGCCATCCTGATCGAAATGCTCCTGCTCTCCCCTGCCAGCCTGATTGCCCCTAACTGCCTCTGCCTTGGCCTCTGCCACTGTGGCTTTGTCCAGAAGGACGTCTGGAAGATGTCTGGTCTAATTAGCATACTACCCTTTTATTAGTATAGATTTTAGACTTTAAAAGAACTACTTTGATTATCACTGGACACCAAACAACAAGACATCTTTGAATATGTTTCACTTATTTGTCCTATTGATTGTTATAATGTGTTTTTAAGGTAGATTATAACTAAGAAATAGATAAAAAATTTTTATCAGAAAATTGAATAAAAACTAGAATTATAGTTCATGGTCCTGAATCCCAAGTTATCTAGACTCAAACAGCCAACTCCTATCATCTATTCAAATAATCAAAATTTACTAAGCAGCCTGACCGGCATAGCTCAGCGGTTGAGCGTTGACCTATGAAACAGGAGGTCATGATTCAATCCCCGGTCAAGGGCACATGCCTGGGTTGCAGGCTCAATCCCCAGTGTGGGGTGTGCAGGAGGCAGCCGATGAAGGATTCTCTCTCATCATTGATGTTTCTATCTCTCCCTCTCCCTTCCTCTCTAAAATCAATAAAAATATATATTTTTAAAAAGTGAAGTGGCCTAGTGAGAACGGGGAACCTGTGCTCTGAGCACAGGAAGGACAAACCTGCAGCCACTCATGTGGGCCCAGACCTGCCCCGCCTTCCATGTGTGTCTTGATCCACAAACTTCGATACAGGCAAGATCTCTGCTTCGCGTAAACATGGTTACATCTGATCCTTGTTCTTAGCGCAAAAAATATTTATAGCCTGTCTTTAAATTTGGCTATTTTTATTACCAAAAGTTTTTATTACCAAAAGTTCATATAAAATAGTAAGAAAAGCATCAGAAAACCAAGAGATACATAGGCTAAGGACCCAACAGGCAATTCACAACGAGAAAATATAAATGGTAAGCAAACATAGAGAAAGAGTCATACTTCCTACTGACTGATGCAAATTAGTGCAGAGGGGTGTGGGGTTTTTTGGTTTTGTCTTTATTTTTCTTTCGTTTTTAAAATATATTTTATTAATTTCTTTACA
>NW_006289416.1:6259386-6273728 GCF_000327345.1 Myotis davidii | reverse complement strand
CTATCCACTGAGCCAAACCAGTTAGGGCTGTTTCTAGTTTTTAAAAAATACATATTTTTATTGATTTCAGAGAGGAAGGGAGAGAATCATTGATTGGCTGCCTCCTGCATGCCCTCTACTGGGAATCGAGCCTGCAACCCAAGCATGTGCTCTTGATTGGAATCGAACCTGGGACCCTTCAGTCCTTAGGCCAACGCTGTACCCACTGAGCCAAACCAGTTAGGGCTTGTTTGCAGTTTTGAGCTATTATAAACAGCACTGCTATGAACATTTTAAAAAAAATATTGGTCCTTTACAAAGAGGAAGGGAGAGGGGTAGAGAGTTAGAAACATCATGAGAGAGAAACATCCATCAGCTGCCTCCTGCAACACCCACTACTGGGGATGTGCCTTTAACCAAGGTACATGCCCTTGACCAGAATTGAACCTGGGACCCTTCAGTCCACAGGCTGACGCTCTATCCACTGAGCCAAACCGGTTAGGGCTGAACATTCTTGAATACATCTTTGTGTGAGCATGTTTTTTATTTTCCTTGGATGTAAACAGGAGAGGAATTGCTGGGTCACAAGCAAGGTGTATGCTTAAATTACAAACAAATACCAATAAAGCTGTTAAAGAACGATGCTGAACTGTTTTCCAAAGCAAAATGTTATACTCCCACCAGCAATGTATGAGAGCTCCAGGTGCTCTTCATCCTCACTGATGCTAGATATTGCCAATATTTTTAACCATTTCAGCAGGTATGAAGTGGTATCTTTGTCCCTGATGTCCAATAATGTTGAGCATCTTTTCATGTGCTTATTGGCCATTCAATTATCTTCTTTTAAACAGGAAGATAATACAAGCCCATTTACATTTAAAATAAATCGCTTTTGGCCCTGGCTGGGTGGCTCAGTGAGTTGGAGCATCAGCCTGTAAAGATAGTCCTTGGGTTATGTCGGATTCGACGTACGTCGTTTTGTGGTTACATCGCCATCTTCCATTTATTTATTTAAAAAAAAAGTTCCATCATTTTGACGTATGTACATATGTGCTTTATGTTTTTTTATTATTTACTTACCACAAGTAAAGGTCAGGAATTGTTATCTTTCTTTTAAATTTTGTTTACTGTTTCACTTCATTACTGCTGTGTATGTGCTCCATGTGAGTGACATAGGTGCTTATGTAGGTGGGTTCTGACTTATGGCGAAAACTGTGTTACATCATGCCGTAGGAACGGATCTCTGACGTAACCTAAGGACCAACTGTACACCAAAAAGGTTGTGGGTTTGATTCTCAATCAGGTACATACCTCGGTTTTAGGTTCAAAACCCTGGTTAGAGTGTAGGCAACAGATTGATGTTTCTCTCACATTGCTGTTTATGTCTCCCCCTATTTCCTCTCTCTCGCAAATCAATAAATATATCCTCAGGTGAGGATTAAAAAAAAAACCACTTCTAAATCTCCGAAGAGACTGAACAAGAGAGGAAAAATAACTTATAGAGAAAGACCAGTTAGGAGGCCTGTGATAGAAGAGGTAGAAATAGGAGTGGTTTAGGCTAGGATGGTGGCTACAGATATGAAGGGAAGTGTTATGAAATGTATTTTGGAGATAGGACGGCCAGGGTATCAGGCTGAGCTTGAGGGTGAGGTGAAAGAGAAAATCAAATATGATTCTAACATCTATCTTTGGTCACTCTTAGGCTAGGTAATAGGGTTTAATGAGATGCAAAAGGCAGGGGAAGATCAAAGTTGGGTAAAAAAGTAAAGATTTCTAATTTAAGTATGTTCAGTTCAAGGTGCTTATATCAAACTAGAGGCCCAGTGCATGAAATTCATGCATGGTGGGGGGAGTGTGTGTCCCTCAGCCGGGCCTGCACCCTCTCCAATCCGGGACCCCACGGGGCACATCCCTCTCACAATCTGGGACTGCTGTCTCCTAACCGCTCACCTGCCTGCCTGCCTGATTGCCCCTAACTACTCTGCCTACCTGCCTGATGCCCCTAACTGCTCCCCTGCCTGCCTGATCACCCCTAACTGCTCTCCCCTGACAGCCTGAAGCCCCTAACTGCCTCTGCCCCACCACTGTGGCTTTGTCTGGAAAGTATCTTTGTCCTAATATGCCAAGTAGACCGGAAGTTGTCCGGTTTAATCAGCATATTATCCTTTTATTAGTATAGATAAGTAGTTGGATTCAAATCTGGGGCTCAGCAGAGAGGGGATGAGGCTGGATGTAATGAGTATACAGAGCGTCTTTTTTAGTTGGCCCCAAAACAGCATCCACTCTCCTTCCCCTCACACTTCACGGGCTGCAGCTCCTTCTCAGTGTTCTTTGCTGGTTCTTTGTTTCTCTGACTTTTTAAAGTAATCATATCTCAGAGTTTAGAACTTGAAATGCTTTTCTTTTTTTAAGAAAATATGTTTTTATTGATTTTTTTGAGAGAAAGGGAGAAGTGACAGAAACATCAATGATGAGAGAGAATCATTGATTGGCTGCCTTCTGCATGCCCCCTACTGGGAATCAAGCCTGCAACCGGGCTTGTGTCTTGACTGGGAATTGAACTGGTGATGTACGAAATGCTTCTCTTTTCTAATTATATTCAACACTCTGATGATCTCATTCAGTGTCACGGCTTTAGGCACCATCTATTTGCTGTTGACCTCCCGCCCGCCTCCCCCCGCCACAATAATTTCTTTATTCTGGATTTTTTTGGTCTAAATTCAATAATCATCAACTGCCTGCTAAACACCTCTATTTGAATGTCTAGTTTAACATGCCCAGAACTGAGCTTTTGATACCCTCCCCCAAACTTGCTCTTTCCTATGAGGGAAGACTTAGAACTTTTTGATATGAGAGTCAAAAAAATAAAATAAATGAACAAGTCCTAAATTATATGCCTGGATGACTGGGAAAAATAAAAACGTCTGAAAGGTCACTTGGTAGGAAGCAAATGGAACTTGGCTTAGATATGTTAAATTTAAACTGTTGAGGAGACACAAAAGTAGCAATAAAAATGCAGGATGGGATTCATCAGAGAAGTCAGACTAGAGATGCAGATTTGGGATAATTTCAGAGGTGTTTAATAACAGCATGAGAGAAAACGAGCGTGAGAAAAAAAAACAGTGTATTGCGGATAATCTAGAAAAAGGTTGTCAGAGTTCAAAAGAATTTGTATCACTGTCACAAAAGCTAAATGAGAAGAAATTTTGGGATGGTTAAGGTGAAATGTAACTTAAAAAAGAGACAGAAATCAATTATATCTTGTAAAAAAAGAATATCCCCCCCTTTTTCTTTAAAGTGGAACCAATTTGCAAAAGGCTCTTGAGGGGAAAAATGTAAATTTAACAGTTGTAGATTTTTATCACAAAATTTGCTTGATCACGATTTTGCCACAGACTGAGCAAGCAAAGCATGCTGTTCTGTATCTTCACTCAGGCTTGTCATTTTAAAAACCTGATGGAAGCAACACAGGAAAAAATAACCAAGATAGACTGTATCATAGCAGAAGGTGCGCTCATTTAAACCAGCATAAAAAAAAGACTTTGTCCAAGATTAAAAATTCTGACTGTTTTGCTCACAGTAAGAAAATGAGATATTTAGCTAGAATGTTAACTAATTTTCAATTAGACCAATTACTTAAGAGCTTCACTTTCAGTATTTTTTTGGTTGCTAACCTACATTATAAACTACTGCTTCTAATAAAATGTAGTTTAAGAAGAGATATATATATAGTTACATTAAGTATTTAGTCTGGAAAGGTAAAGCATTCATGCATGATATACGCCTAAATTTTCTAGAAAACTTTCTCTTTTCACTCTATTACAGTCATTAATTTATTACTTAAAAAAGAATTTTCTCAAAACTTTTATAAACTTTATGCACGTTATAGAGAAATGTGTAGTATTTTTTTAAAATATATTTTATTAATTTTTTACAGAGAGGAAGGGAGAGAGATAGAGAATTAGAAACATCGATGAGAGAGAAACATCAATCAGCTGCCTCCTGCACACTCCCCACTGGGGATGTGCCCGCAACCCAGGTACATGCCCTTGACCGGAATCAAACCTGGGACCTTTCAGTCCGCAGGCCGACGCTCTATCCACTGAGCCAAACCGGTTTCGGCGAGAAATGTGTAGTATTGAATCAAGATTAATTTCCAAATCCTGATGAGTATTTTATGGTTACATAAGATGGTAACAAGGAGAAGCTGAGTGAAAGGTACAGGGGAACCCTCTGAACTACTTTTGTAACTTCTATTAGTCTGGAAAGAAAACACAAAACCTGTGAAAAAGAAATTTATATAAGCAACATGAAACATTAATTAATATACAGTATCCATACTCTATTAATTAGCCTGAACTCAGTGTAACTGAGAGGCCAAAAGTAGAAAGAAAACAGCCTTACTGTTTGGTTTCTTCGTTGTAGCTGACAGTTCCTCCTCTTCTGCTACTTGGGGGTAGCTATCTGCCAAACAGGACTCATATTCTTCATGTGTTGTCCGATCAAACATATCTTCCAAACTATCATTCATTTTTCTTTTTCCACCTATGTAAAAGAGCACCGACTCAGGGCAACAAGCAAGCTTTTTGCTTTCCATATAGACCACTTGCTTTCTATATAGACTAATTGCCACAAAATAATTTTAATGTGCATGAGGCAAGAATAAACTCCCAAGTCTAGGTAATTACTATACTTTTATAAAACCTCTATGTTATGGCTCCAAATATCCTTTACTCATGTAAAGAGAATGCTAGTTTTTGTTATTTTCATTATAAACATTAAAAACCATTTTCTTCCTATCAGGTCATGTGTAATTTATGCTAAACCAAAAGGAGATCTGCCAAAGTAACTGAGGAATAAAAAATATATCATAATGAAAAATAAAAAAATCCTGAAGTAAGTTGTGTATAAATAGCTGATATTAAAATCTCTATAGAGCCCAGCGTGGCTCAGTGGTTGAGCATCGACCTATGAGACAGGAGGTCATAGTTCAATTCCTGGTCAGGGCACATGCCTGGGTTGTTGGCTCAATTCCCAGTAGGGGGTGTGTAGGAGGCAGCCAATTGATGATTCTCTCTCATGATTGATGTTTCTCTCTCTCTCTCTCCCTCTCATTTCCTCTCTGAAATCAATAAAAATATATTTTAAAAACAATAAATCTCTATAGAATTTTGTTTACCTGCTTGTTTTTCTAATGTGGCAGCAAAAAAATGTATTTTCTTGCATTACCATTAACACTTGGTAGTGTTGATATAATGAATTCAGTTCCATATTTGACATGCAAAATGCTAAATTCATCTTCAGAGTAGTAACTACATTTCCTACCATACAATCACATTTTTAAATTCACCAGAACTTACTAAAAAGCAGAAATAGATCCAGTTAGCTAACAAATATAACAAAACAGAAGCCTACTGAGATTACTGTATAAAATAACTACCATCTCCCCCAATCCATGGTGCTCTAACACCCATGCCATATTTTATCTTTCTCCAGCACTAACCATCATCTATTATACCATATATTTATTTGCTTGTTTGTTCCCTATTAGTACTTTTGTTTTGTTTACTCATTGTCTCCAGTTCTTGGAACACTTCCTGGTATAAAATTGTAGCTCATTATATACTAAATGATTAGACATTTGTTTATTTTTCATTTTGAGAGTCAAATTTCTGGATAAAATAGACTTCTATGTGTAGGCAGTGTGCTTGGCATTCCCAAAGCATTCTGTATATGCAGTTAGTAAATCACAGTAAGTTGCTGACTTCTGCTATGAAATACTTGAATACAGAGATTATATCCTACTGATCTTTCTATCATAGTATCTATAAGTCCTAACACAGAGTAGGGATACAAAAAACATTCTGTGAATTGAAACATTAGCAGCAATTTGGAGTTTTTATTGGAGTGTTAAATTTTAACCATTTCTAAGTATTAAAAGGTTTACCTTATGGGTAAAATGGGCAGATTGTTTTTCTTCCAAATAGGCCTTAGCAATATCTCCTATCCCATGTGCTGTTCTTACAAAATGATCTCGACACTCCTCCCACTGAGTAGTGAGGGCCATGTTTCTCTTGCTTTGAACCTAGGCAGGTCTTTGTGACATTATGCAATTTCTGAAGCCAGATCATAAAAATTACATTTTACTTCTATCTTGCCCTTATGGGATTCTCACTCTGGGAACCTAATCTCCATGTGATGAGAAAGCTCAAACTAGCCCTCGTGGAAAGATCATATGGAGAAGCCCTGAGACTGAATGAGGAGAGATGCCAAGTCACCCCCATCTGTCTAGCATTTTGCTCTTCTAGCTCCAGCCACCATCTGCCTACAACTGCATGAGAGACTGTGAGACAGAACCATACAGCCAAGCCCTTCCTGAATTTCTGAGCCATAGAAACTATGAAAGATAAGAAAATGTTGTTTTAATCTTTTAAGTTATTGGATTAATTTATTATGCATCATTAGTACACACAAGACCTATTTAGCCAAAATTAATAAATCATTAGCTGAAGTTCTAATCTCACTTCTACACAATATTTGCTTCAACTATATTGGGGAACCATTACATTCTTGGAATCAACTGGATAAATTTAAAGCCAAAGTAGTCATACTTTAGTTTTGTTTTTTTTTCTCCTACAAAAATAAGAAAACATTATCAGGGCTGGTATTGTGAACAAAATAATCATCTATCATACCATATATTTATTTGCTTGTTTGTTCACTATTAGTTATGTTTTGTTTACGCATTGTTTCCAGTTCCTGGAACACTTCCTGGTATAAAATTGCAGCTCATTACATACTAAATGATTAGACATTTTGAGAGTCAAATTTCTGGATAAAATAGAGTTTGTGTACAAAATAATCTTAAAAGTAAAGTATCTTTTTAAGAAGAAAATTATTTGTGTCATTCACTATAAAAAAAAACTAACACTGCTAAGGTTTTTCTCTTTGCACACCTCCTCTTGGGGATGTGCCCGCAACCAGGGTACATGCCCTTGGCCAGATCGAATCTGGGACCTTTCAGTCTGCAGGCCGACACTCTATCCACTGATCCAAACTGGTTAGGGCTAAGGTTTTTCTTTTAATAGGTACCATCTCTCACAACTTAGGCAGCCAGCTACTTGATCAATATAAATCATTATTCATTTCTAAAGGACAAAGATTTAAGGTAAAGTATTAAAATTTTTTCTCATTTACTGCATGTAGGACAGCAAGAAAAAAGGTGTGTCTAAAGAAGTGAGAACAAGAATAGCTGTTTTATTATTTGGCCGAGCAAGTAGACTACAGAATATTCAGCAGATTGAGAATGCAAATACAGTCTGAATATCCTCAGTTTCCAACAGGTGAGGGCTGGTAAATGCCTCTTCTGGCACCGAATTCCCAAGTAGCGGGTCTTACACCTCCCATTCAAAGGGTGACAAATGAAAGTAGTCCCAGTCAAGTTGATCTCATGTCATATGCTGCTTTAGTTAGGAATGTTGCTAAGGTGGTGCCAAGCAAAATCCTTCTGTTCCACCTCTTTTCAATGAAGATTTACTGCTAATTTGCAAATCTATACTAATACTTCTCAGTAGGATCTCCTGTTTTTGCTTTGGAAAATTGTATTTCTAAAACAGGACTTTCAAGATTCCTTTTATACCTTTTATTATTTATTTTTAAATTTATTTTATTGTTAAGAGTATTACAGATGTTCCCCATTTATTTCCCTCCACTCATCTCCTACCCCAGGCCTTTACCTGTTTATTTTCTGTATCCATGAGCTATAACTAATTTGTACTTCTAAATCCCTTCACCTTTTACATCCATCTTCCCAACACCCCTTCCCATCTGGCAACCATCAAAATATTCTCTGTATCTATGAATGTTTGTTTCTATTCAGCTTGTTCATTTATTTTGATTTTTAGATTCAATTGTTGATATGTATTTATTGCCATTTTATTGTTCCTAGTCTTGATTTTTTTTTTCTTTTTAAAGAAGACCCTTTAACTTTTCATAGAATTCTGGTTTGGTGGTGATAAGCGAACTGCTTTAGCTTTTTCTTGTCTGGGAAGCTCTTTATCTGACCTTCAATTCTAAATGATAGTTTTGCTAAGAATAATAATCTTGGTTGTAGTTCCTTACTTTCATCACTTTGAATATTTCTTGCCACTAACTTCTGGCCCTGCAAAGTTTCTGTTGCAAAACCAGCTGAGAGTCATATGAATGCTCCCTCCCTTGCAGATAACTTAATGCTTTTCTCTTGCTGCTTTTAAGATTCTCTCTCTGTCATTTTCATTATGATGCGTCTTAGTGTGGGCCTCTTTGTGTTCCTCTTGTTTGGGATTCTCTGTGCTTCCTGGACTTATATGTCTATTTCTTTCACCTGGTAGGGGAAGTTTCTATCATTTTTTCAAATAGGTTTTCTGAGCTTTACTAAGAGAAATCTAATATTATCAAAATGGGGAAAAACACTTTGTTCATGGTGAAGAGATCACTGTGCTTATCAACGCAATGGCATTTCCCTCCATATTTTTATTAAAGTAAGAAAATAAATCATATCTTACTTGGACTTTTTTCTCCCTTCTGCTCTTGCTTCTTCTTTAAAAGCATAGTTTCACTGACCAACGTACAGTCCGTGTCCACTGTCTCTCCTCCTGCTAATCTTGATTGACTGCCATCCTGAATATTTAAAAATCCAAAATTTTAACAATTGTCCCTTTATGTTCTTATATTTACTTTAAAAAACATTATGATAAAATATATATAAAACATTAATTTAACCATTTTAAGTTTACATTTCAGTAGCATTAAATTATATTTACTTTTACCTTTTAGAAATATTCATATTTTATTGCCTGTAGAATATTTTAGCTTTGATATACAACACAAGCATCTTCTCTCAAGCCTAGGTTTACTTTCTAACTTACCTTTGTATCTATTACAGTAATATCCATTTTGTATTGAGAAAGGTCTGCTCCTGGATCTATACTCCACTGGATATTTTCACTGAATACATCTTGAATAAGGAGAAAAAAATACAATTAAGAACAGATTTTAAAAATTCTCATTACTTTAAAACATTGCAGGATGCACAGAATGGAAGAAAAGTTTTGGTAAAGGACTTGTATCTATGGTATATAAAGAACTCTCACAACTCAATAAGACAAATACCCCAATTGAAAATGAACAAAGGATCTGAATAGACAGTCTTTGAAAGAAGATATACAAATTGCCAATAAGCACATGAAAAGATGTTCAACATTAGCCATCTGGGAAATGCAAATAAAAACCCAAAGAGATACCATTTTATATCCCACCACATGGCTCCAACCAAAAAGATATAGTAACAAGTGTTGGTAAGGATGTGGAAAACTGAAACCCTCACATTCTGCTTGTGGAAATGTGAAATGATGTAGTTGCTTTGGAAAAGTTACATAGTTCTTCAGGAGGTTAAAAAGAGCCTATGGCCCAGCAATTCTACTACTATGTGTATCTAAAAAAAGAGAAGAAACATACATCCACACAAAATTGGACATCAATGTTCATAGCAGCATTATTCATAATAAAAAATGAAATAGTGAAAAATGTCACAAAATATTATATAATTTCATTACATAAAAACTCCAGAAAAGGCAAAACTATAGAGACAGAAAGTATACTATTGATTGCCTACGATTGAGCAAGAGGAGTAGGGAATAAAGAATGATTGCTAATGGATACTGTTCTTTCTGTTCTCTTTGAGATGATGAAAAATGTCCTATACATAGACTGTAAAAATCTTTAAATGACCTGGTGAATATATCAAAACCAGTAAATTTTATGAATTTTATAAATTTTACGAATGTGCACCAAAAGGTTGCTGGTTTGATTCCTGGTTAGGGATACATGCCCGGGTTGGGGGCTCGATCCCTGGTAGGGGACTTGCAGGAGGCAGCTGATCGAGGTTTCCCTCTCTCCCTCTCTCTCCCTTCCGCTCCCTCTCCCTCTCCCTCATGTCTCTGTGATTCAGGAAAAAAGGGAAAATAAACCCAGAATGAAGGAATAATTTTCTAATGAGGAATAAAAGACAAAATACCATGTGTGAAGTACAGAAATACTTGGTTGCTATAAAAACCAAAGACTCCTTTAAAACAGAGCAGACTTATGAAAAGAATGATTATACATATTACAGCAAACAATGTTTTAAAACAAGAAGCTGAAAAACCCATGTAAATATATGCATATGTTTATAGATATACATGTAAACACAAAGAAAAAGAACAGGTTACCTATGGGGTAGAAACAAGTTTTGGATGATGAAAATTCTACTTTATATATTTTAAAATTCTGTGTACATTTTTAAAAGCTTTTGTAAAGAAAATAAGAAATAACTACAGCCCTGACCAGGTAGCTCAGTTGGTTAGAACATCATCATGATACACCAAGGTTGTGTGTTCGATCAGGGCACATACAAGAAGCAACCAATGAATACACAAATAGGTAGAATAACAAATCTCTCTCTCTCTCTCTCTCTCTCTCTCTAAATTCAAGAAATAAAAACTTAAAAAAAGAACTACATAGAATAGGTAACTCCACAAAATCACCTATAAAAGTAGGTATTAAAGATCTTAATTCACTTTTCTAAAAGCTCGAGGATATATCACATGTAAAATGAACCCAAAGAGAATTATTCTGTAAATACAGAAACATGTAGAAAGAAAACATTTTCTCCCAAAACAATTCAATCTACCCAAAGAATAAAATATTTAGTATCTTAAATAATATACCAAGATAATATATATAAAGAGTGGAAGTACTACCTATAGTGTATATACCTTGATTGTTTTGTAGAGGTTTTGTTTTAGCGATTCTACATGGATTTAACTGAAGAACTGATGCAAGTTCACATTCTCCATGAACTGACCTGGTTTTTATTCTTACTGGTTCATGAGAACCAGCACCCTAAAATAGAAAGAATCATTTGGATATAGGTGAAATCACAACCAACCATTTAAAACCAAAATCCATGAATACTTAACACAAACCTTCACATCATCAAAAAGATTCTCTGTTTCCAAACTTTCACGTGGATGTAGAGGGATTTTAAAGATAGGATTTTCTTCTTTTATTTGTAATGGTGTTTTGTTATCTGGAGAGGATTTAATCAGGGGCTGAAGGACACACTCCTGTAAACGGGGCTCCTCTGGAGGATCTTTGGCTGGCACAAAGCTCCCACTCAAAACCTTTCGGCTTGAAATGGGCTTCAAAGCCTCATAGAGAGTCACCTGTCTAAATTTGATTTTAGAGGTCTCGCTTCCTTGGCTCTTCTCTTGACACTGAATAGCTGAAAATCGATCAGAGAGATCCAGAGGTTTATCCATCACATAGTCTCCATTCATAGAAGAATGACTATCCAGTGGAAACGGAAAAGCATTTTCTTTATCAAAAGAGGCTTGGGGGCAGCTTACTTCATCTTCACTTTCTTCCTCAATTTTCTTCCTTTTGGATGTTTTGCATCCCAATGATTTCAGGGGCACCACATGTTTATCAGTAATAGCATTTTTAATATGATCAATATTATCCTGTTCACTTATGGATTCATTTGTATTTTTATTTATAAGCATCTGTTTATTAGAAGATTGGCTAATAATCTTGTTCCCTTCAGACCCAAGGTTAGGATGTGTGAAAAGGGAACTATCTTCAGATTTTGATCTAGGTTTCTCTAATCTAGAATTAGAAGTGCTGCTAAAAGGTGCTGTTTTCAGATGGCTTTTTTTCCCAGTTTCCAAAAGAGAAGGGGACAAACTTGTATTCAAACCAAAACTATTTTTCACATTAGAGGTAGTTCCAAACACAGGAGATGATACCCGAGTAGTCAGTTCTTCTTGAGGAGGAGTCTTTGAATTAGGATCTGAAAATCTAAGAAGATAAAGAAATCAGGTAAAAATTAAAGGATAGCATAATGAGAAAACATATGCTAATATAGAATTATTAATAATAAGGTTTTATCTACGTATTAGAGATAGATGCTTCACCAGCTTCTTTTCCTTTAGCTGACAAAAAGCAGAGGAAAATGATACAATTCTCCTATCTCAATACCATGGTAGTCCTACCTATAGATATTTTCCCTAAATAATTTAAATAACTTCACTATATTAAAAAAATCATATTTTCATAAATTCTACTGGGGACCCAACTTCTGTTGCTATGAAATCCTGTCTTGAGTAACTCTAAGAAATAAATTCTATACTACAGAACCGAACATGAATTAAGACCCAGCCCTAGCTGGTTTGGCTCAGTGGATAAAGCATCTGTCTGCAGACTGAAGGGTTCTGGGTTCGATTCCAATCAAGGGCACATATTTCGGTTGCAGGCTCGATCCCCAGCTCTGGTCGGGGTGCGTGCGGGAGGCAACCAATCAATGTTTGTCTCTCACATCTATGTTTTTCTCTCTGTCTCTCCCCCTCCCACTCTCTCTAAAAATCAATGGGGGAAAAATCAATGGAAAAATATCCTCGGGTGAGGATTAATAACAAAAAGACCCACTTTGCTTCTAGCAGAGGAGACAGCTTTGGTAGTGAAAAGACCTTTGTTGGGTAAAGCTCTGCCTCTAGTACTGAAGGCAGAGCCTTAAAAAAGACATTTAACCTCTCTGCAGCTACATTTTTGTCGATTGTAAAATATGGTGGTAATATTTTACAATTGACAAAATACTACTTTAATGAGTTACTATGATGACAAGTTAAATGTGATATATCTACCTAAAACTGAAAGCTCTTTTAAAAAGCAAAATGCTACATAGATATAGGTATTATAAATTAACGGTTGTTTTGAAATTAGTAAAAGCAAGGTGCAACACTATCTTTATACAATTTCATCCAAGCTTTATACAATATCCAGTTTTTGGAAATGCAAACCCAGAAGGGATGACTGGGTTTTTAAAGGGGCAGGGTAACAAGGCTGGGAACTCTTATGTACTGCTTAACAGAAGTACAGAAAGAATCTAAAAATATCTTTCACTAGAGTAATGCAAAAAAGCCCTCAATTGGTCATAAACTGGAGAAAGTATTTTTTAAAATAAAAATTAATACAACCAGAATAACAAACTATGTGCTGAGGGAAAGAAATAGTTTAATTATATGGAATAGGATTTCACCAATAGTTTATAAATTTTCACCAAAGTACCCCCAATTACCTTAAACTATCTTTATTATTTCTTGTAGATTCCTCTAAAGGTTGTTTCTTGTGATCTCCTTCCAGACAGTGGTAGAGCTCATCACCAACAGGGCTCATGGGACTGTGAGATTCCTTCAGCAGTAAAATATAAAGTACATAAATACAATGAAATATTTTTCCTTAAAAAGGATGAAATACTGATATATGCTATAATATGGCTGACCTCAAAAATAGGGTAAACGAAAGAAGCCTGGCTCAAAAGCCATATCGTGTGTGATTCAATTTACATGAATTACCCAGAATAGGTCAATGTGTAAGGACAGAAAGCAGATTGGTGGATGCCAGAGGCAGCGAGTACTGGGGAACAAGGACTAAATGTTTAACTGGCTTTCTTTTAGGATGATGATAGTAATACTTTGGAACCAGACAGAAGTGGTAGTTGCATAATATTGTGAACATACTAAATTCCAATGAATTGTACACTTTAAAATGGTTAATTTTACATTATGTGCATTTTTTATCACAATAAAATATATGAAGCACATTTTAAGTTTAAAGAGAAAAAAGCATTACTATTTTACTATTTTAAGTAAGTACATTCCATTACTGGTATATAAAACTCCAATTCCAAAAAAATTATTAAGATGAGGGGAAGGAAATAGATATGATTATTTATACTGACAGGAGATGAAGTTAAAAGGATCCTTTGGAGAGCAGTGGTGCTCAAACTTTAAAAAAGACAACTGAGGATCTTGTTAAAATGCATGTTTTCTTTCAGTGGGTTTGGGATGGCATCTGAGATTTTGTAATAAATTTCAAGATGATGCAGATGCTATTGGACTGTGGATCCCATTTAAGAACCAAATCCTTAGAGATCAGCTCTATTATTATATTTGGTGTCAGAAATACTGACATGCCAGGCTTATGGGTAGGAGAAAATGAAAAACCATTAAAACACTTAAAATTTAAAGGTTAAAAATTACCCACTATCACTTGAATGTAGATTTATAACTAGAAAAAATAACAAATTACCCAAATGTAATGAAAAATCAATTCAATTTTTACAAATTCACTAAATCGTAAGGCAATTTTATAAGTCCATATACAATTTACCAACTAAAGCACAGGAGTAGTATTTTAAAGTTGTATCAAAGTGAAACTTTCTTAAGATTGAAGAATTCAAGTTTTCTATTTTTAGGAATCAATTAAGAAAAAAATAAATGTGCATG
>NW_006289416.1:6239308-6257909 GCF_000327345.1 Myotis davidii | reverse complement strand
TTAAAATGTTTGTTTTCTTTCAGTGGGTTTGGGATGGCATCTGAGATTTTGTAATAAATTTCAAGATGATGCAGATGCTATTGGACTGTGGATCCCATTTAAGAACCAAATCCTTAGAGATCAGCTCTATTATTATATTTGGTGTCAGAAATACTGACATGCCAGGCTTATGGGTAGGAGAAAATGAAAAACCATTAAAACACTTAAAATTTAAAGGTTAAAAATTACCCACTATCACTTGAATGTAGATTTATAACTAGAAAAAATAATAACAAATTACCCAAATGTAATGAAAAATCAATTCAATTTTTACAAATTCACTAAATCGTAAGGCAATTTTATAAGATCCATATACATTTACCAACTAAAGCACAGGAGTAGTATTTTAAAGTTGTATCAAAGTGAAACTTTCTTAAGATTGAAGAATTCAAGTTTTCTATTTTTAGGAATCAATTAAGAAAAAAATAAATGTGCCTGACTAAGGAAGCACTAAAATAATACAAAAATCATGGGGTCAATTAGGTTTTTTTGGATTGGCACTTATAAGGACAGAGAACTAAAATATATATGGTAGTCCCAAGAATTCATCTGATTTTCAAATCAAACCCCGTTTAAAGGAGGTTCAGAAGATCCAATAAATTCTGAAATAAATCTAAAGGCTCAGGCCTTCTCTTAGATGAAACAGGGTAGGAATAGGGGGAAGTAAGGGTGCAGGGAAGAGGATTGGCCAAACCCGCTAAGCCATTATGATTTCCCTAAATTCTGACTCAATCCACAATCTATATCCCCAAAATTCTAAAGACTCTAGATTTCTGGAGCAGCTTAGGGCAGATAATATAAATGAGCCTTTCTAGCCACATCAATTTTGTTCTAGGCCTTTATCCAATGGTCTTTGGGGGAAAAAAAGTGTTGGTTTTTTTTTTCTTTCTTGCTCAATTCTCTAAAAAATGACCTAAAAAGACACCAATTAATTCATGTTATCACCAAACTAAACATCTACTTACAGATTCTTCTGGAACACTAAGTCCAAGTGTCTCGGCAACAATTGTAGCTAAATTAAAAGATGACTTATCAGTGGGATAACTGCTTGTTCCACGTGTTTCTAAGTAAGAAAAAAAAAAACACACCAATTATATAATTGTAGAAACTAGATGTACAAAAAAAAAACAAAAACAAAAAAGCCTGGCCAGGCGACTCAATTGGTTGGAGCACTGTCTCATATACCAAAAAGATTGCAGGTTCGCTTCCTGGTTGGGGCATGTGCAGAAGGCACCCAATCGAAGTTTTTCTCTCGCATTAATGTCTTTCTCAAATCAATAAACATATTCTTGAGGATTAAAAGACTCACAGAACATTGTTACAAGATGGCAGTGAACAATTTTTAATATCCTGTGCAAAAATGCCCAAATATGTCTAGTATAAATGGCAATAAGTTGCAAATATCTAGCATCTGCATCTGCCAAACATTTTCAGCTAAATTTTCTATTTATCTTAAGTGAATTGGACGCAACAGATGGATTATTTTTCTTATTGCAACTGAATAATATCATAAAAACAATATATATTTACAATGGGTGCACTGTGACCTAAGATATACTATGAATATCAAACCATATTTATAATACCTTTCATAAAAACATAGTTTATGGGAGAGATTTTCAGTACTGCATAATTTTCAAGTTTTAAACACAAATTTCTGCAGAAATCATCTATGTTCAAATACTATATACAGCCCAGCTGGCATGGCTCAACTTGAGCATCAACCTATGAACCAGGAGGTCACTGTTTGATTCCTGATCGGGGCATATGCCCGGGTTTCGGGCTCAATCCCCAGTGTGGCACATGCAGGAGGTGGCCGATCCATGATTCTCTCTCAGCATTGATGTTTCTTATCTCTCTCTCCCTCTCCCCTTCTCTCTGAAATCAATACAAAAAATTACAAAAAAATAGCATTTAAAACACACACATACAAATATTTTATACACACAGAATTCCAATAATTCAGTAAGTATTTATGGAGCACATACTATGATCCAGGTGTTAAGCTAGGTGCTAGATGAAAATAAAAAACTTTTGTCCTCAAGGAACTTATGGACTATAGAAAGGTAAAAAGAGAACTGCAATAAAATGTGATCAACACTGTAATAAAAGTACATTAAAAAGAGGAGATTTAAACATAAAGACTCCTAAATCCGCCTTGGAAAATCAAGAAAAACTACATTAAGTGATGCCTAAGCTGACCTTTAAGAGAAAAAGGAATCTGACAGGTCAACTGGACTAGGAGCAGAGAAAAGAGTTCTATGCACGTGTAAGGGTCTATATATGTGAAACAAAATTAAACATTCAGGGAATGACACGTGGTTCAATTGCTGAAAATTAAAGTGCAAAAGATGTAGTAGGAGTAGGACATGAACCCAGACAGGTTCAGATTATGCTAAAGAGTTTAAAATTTATCCTGTAGACAATGAAGAGATAGCTAAAGGTTTTTAATGGAGGACAGATGCAGTATTTGGGTTTAAAAAGTAATTTTAGCCATGACAGGATGATAGAGCAAGAAGCAGTCTTAACAGGTAAGAGGACTAATTCAATTACTAAAACAGTCGTATGAGGGATGCTGATTGGCCTAAAGTAGTACAATGGGGGTACAGAAGAATGTCTATGCCAGATATGTAAGAGGTGGAATAAATAAGATTTGGAGAGTATTTCGATATGAGAGATAAAAAAGCAGGTGTCTAGGATAACTCACAGTTTTTTGATTTAGGTGACTCAGAGAGGTATGTAGAATGTCATTTACTGAGATTGTAAATAAAAGGATGAGGAGTAGGTTTGACAGAAAATTTTCAATTTTGGACATGCTGAAGTTGAAGAATATCCAGGTAGAGATGCTCAACAGTAGGTAGATACACTGATTTAGAAATAAGGAGTAAAATCTTGAACAGCGATATAGATTTGGGATTTATTAGCATATAGGTTGCAGCAGAATATTAACTCTAGTTGAGATTCTTCCAGAAAGTGAGACAAAAATAGACCAAGAACCATACCTATTGGAGACAGTAACATTTAAAAGAACAGCCAATAAAGGAAGGCAAAAAAATAAGAAGAGAACCAGGAAAGTGGCACCACTTTAAGAAACAGAGAATGCTCAATGTGCACTGTCACAGAAAGGTCAAGTAAGACAAGGACTGGAAGTATTACTAGTAATTAGATTTAACAGCCAGGAGGTCATGATGACTTTTGCCAGAGCAGTTCCAATGTAATGTGTGAGAAGAGAGTGTGAGACTATAGCCTCCTTCTCTGCCCCTCCTCTGTCTCTCTTCTTCCCCCTCCTTCATCCCTTTCCCATACTATTTTCCCTCATTGCTCCCCCCCTTTCGGGGTGTAAGCGGGGGTGAAGTGAATTGAGAGAGAAGAGATACTGAAAGATCACCTTTTTCAGCTTTGAGAGAAGCTGTCGCTAAGGATGGAGACAAGAGGGGTTATTTCTAAAAGAGAAAAGATAACGTATGCATATGTTGAAAAGAAAGAACCTGCAGAGAAGCTGGAGGAGATATAGGAAGAGAACAACTGATGGAGTCGTCTCCCTCAGCAGAAGAGGATGGGTCCTGAGTGCTGAGGAGCAAGGACCTGCACACTTGATGTTGCATCCCCAGCACCCTTTGCCCGATAGTCCTGTCTATACATATGCACACATGCTTGCACACAAACACACACACATGCTAATATAAAGTTATCTGTGGCTTTCCGAGTATAAGTTTTATACTGATAAATTATGAGTAAATGATTAACCTTGGCTAATCCTTCCTTGGATCCCATTTCCACTCGGCTTTTCAAGGATCTAGCAATGGTTCCCTCTTTCTCCAGGATTATTCATTTCTCTCTTTGCTTGATCATTCCATCAACATAAAAATATACTGAATATGTTTTAATATCCCATTTTTTATTTTTTAAAAATATATTTTGATTTTTTTACAGAGAGGAAGGGAGAGGGATAGTTAGAAATATCGATGAGAGAGAAACATCGATCAGCTGCCTCCTGCACACCCCCTACTGGGGATGTGCCTGCAACCAAGGTACATGCCCTTGACCGGAATCCTTCAGTCTGCAGGCCAACGCTCTATCCACTGAGCTAAACCGGTTAGGGCTAATATCCCATCTTCTGAAGGACTTGTTCAGAAGTGTTCTCTCCACTTTTCTCTGATCCTAGTTTCTCTTGAACTTGAAACAGCCTAGTTGATAACCTTACACTTTAGGAGTTCATGCTATGAGTTTAACACTCAGTGATCTCCATGTGACCAAATCCAATGCTCAAATCTCAGTCTTCACCTTTCTTCACTTATTAGCACTGTTTGCCACAGTTGACTTCTCCCTCTTCTCTCCACCTGGCTTATAGGACACACTATCATAGCTCTCCTATCTCACTATTCGCTATTTCAATGCTACTTTGTTGGTTCCTCCTCATTTCAACAACCTCTAAATCACCACTTCTACAGTTGCAATATCACCTCCAAGGGGGTGAAAATGGCTTTGGGGGGATTTTAAAAAAATGTAACACACAGATATACATACATTCATATATTACAGCTGAACTAGAACTATTACAATTCCATAGGGAAAGTGATTAGAGGAAAAAACTATCTAAAAAGGCTGGTGTAGGGGTGATAATGAAAAAAAACTTGAGCCCTAGCCGGTTTGGCTCAGTGGATAGGGTGTCAGCCTGTGGACTAAAGGGTCCCAGGTTTAATTCCAGTCAAGGGCACATGCCCGGGTTGTGGGCTCCATCCCTAGTGTGGGACATGAAGAAGGCAGCAGATCAGTGATTCTCTCTCATTGTTGCTGTTTCTATCTTTCTCCCTTTTCTGAAATCAATAAAAACATGTTAAAAAAAAAGAAAACAAACAAACTTGAGAATCACTATTTTACACTATGTAGTGCCTCAAGGCTAAGTACTTGGACCTCTCTATCTACATTCACTTGGTTGGTAATCTCGCCCACTCTCATGGCTTCGATACCACCTACATGCTAACTTCCAATCCTCATCCTAGACTTCTCTAAACCCATATCCACCTACCCATCTAAAATCTTCATTTGAATGTCTACCAGGTATCTTAAACAGAATACTCTCAATACCAAGCTCCTGATTTCTAACCACCCTCACCCTATTCTGCAAACCTGCTGCTTCTTCCCTCTCAGTTAATAGAGTTGCTCAAACCAATCTCCCCTTTGCTCAGTCTGCCCCAGTCACACAGGTCTCCTTAAGGTTCTTCAAACCAACCAAAGAGCACCCTCACTTCAGTCTTGGTGCTCACCAACTTCTCTACCTGGAATACCCTTCCCCCAGACACCCACATGACTCACTTGCTTTCCTTAGTCTCTGTTCATATGTCACATTTAAAGTGAAGCTTTCCCATATCTCTTCTTAACCTGCTAAAAAGAGGTATTAGAAAGCCTAACACATACACAGTGTCCCCTAAAAATGTATGCACACTTTAACAGCTGATAGCTCAATTTTGAAAATGAAATGTATTTTAATAAACACTGCCTTTATAATTATTCAAAGTGTGTACATTTTTTGAGACACCCTATATTTGTTTATTTTCTTCCTCTCCCCAACTAGATTGTAAGCTCAGTGAGGTTAAGGGCTTTGTTTTGTTCAGCACCTGGTATATAGTAAACACTAAAATATTTCTTGAATCAATGAGTAAACCAGAGTAAAGCATTGTTTACTTAAAATATATTAGCACTTTGTCTTAAAATGCGTAGAGCTACTAATATGATTTAATAACAGAATAACATTACTTTCTAATATGAAAAAGACTGCTAAAGACCTAGTAATACAAACAACATTAATAAAAAATGTTAAAATATTGTCTAATTCAGACTGTTGGCCACTCTTGCCCACCAACAACCACAAATTTTAAACTAATGCAGTAATTTCAATATTTTGCTTACTAGCCACTGGAGACTGACTTTGATCACAAGTGTCAGCCACTAGAATTTCATTTTCATTAGGCTTATGTTGTAGATGAGTTGAAGATTTTGGAACTTTTCTCAATTCTAAAGGGAAAAAAGGAAAGATTATGTATAAGCCATGACGATGGAAAATATCAAAATGCTATTCTGATAAACCAATACAAACCTATCTTTACCGGTATTAGAAGTACTATTTTATTAATACAACTTTCATATTCTAATAAAGAGTTCATGCCACAATTTCACTAGAAACAAAGTTGAAAGTTAGATCAGTAGCAGGTAAAGGACAGTGGGAGAGCGAACTAGAGCAGATGTGCTTCTTTTGATCCAAGTCTCCTAAAACTAATATTTTAATGTGTAGTTTCCCTATGTATTTGTTGTAAATCAGTAGGTCAGTTTAAAATAAATACTGCATCCCAGATCTCCACAATCTTTGTTTTAGTTTTTATTTTCTGAAAGGAAATCCTGAAACATGCTTTGTCAGAAATAATTCAAAGAAAAACAATCAAAGAATAAGTAAAGGGAAATAGACTTTTACTAATTATAACCTGAAAATAATACTGAAAAGCATATCAACTGCTCTGGCTGGGTAGCTCAGTTGGTTAGTGCCATCCCAATATGCCAAGGTTGCAGGTTCGTTCCTGGTCAGGGCACATACAAGAATCAACCAATGAATGCATCAACAAATGGATGTTTCTCTCTTTTGGTCTCTCAAATAAATAATTTTAAAAAGCAGTATAAACTTTAAAATAAGCAAAGATGGTTAGAAAGAGGAAAGGACTAAGTAGTCATTAAGTCAATTTTAATATAATTTGCATGGCTCAAAAGTTATCTTGCATTTGAATCCCAGATTTCAGATTCCAAGTAAAAATGGTTAGTACGACATTAAAACAGACAAATCAAGTTTTTAAATAGTTGTATGTTATTCTTATATAATGAAGAAACAAGCCAGGAGCTTTTGTGATACAAAAGAAGACTTTCCTAATAAAGAAAATTACTGTGAATTTGTTTTTCTGAATATTCTTATACATGGATTTAAACATGACCTAAATTAAGCAGATGGTTATCTGTAGTAACTCCTGTCTGATAACAGACTAAAAGGCCAATGCATGTTCATTCTACAACTATGATCTTAAGTTTTGTTTTAGCTCTTAATTATGTGTAAGATTTTTAACAGTTCTCTTATTTTCCACTAGATGGTGATGTAAGGTCATGTAAAATGATGAAAATTATGCCAATTTTCCACTGTCAAAGAATGAGATTTACTTATTTTTTCAAAGGCATAGCTCTTAAAAATTTATTTGAATTATAAAATATGTTACAAATAGTTTAGGTTAAAAATTAAAGTTTACCATATACTTTAGATCAATATTGAAAGAAATAATCTTTGTATCATGTCACATAATACATTTCAGGACTACATGAAAGGGTATTCCCAAAGCATTTAACAGACATGGTAATCCACAAAGTGATATGTTATAATGCTATATTTCTTTATTACTACCAATTGCTACAGATTATAACAAGTAAGAATAGCCAGTTAAAGACAGGATTCTCAATGTGAAATAGCTGTGGGCAAGATCTGGAAAATACAAAAGTTTAAGTTAGGGAGATCTGTATTTGAATTCTGACTCATCTACTTACTTGAAAGGTGACCCTGAGTGAGTTATTTAACCCTTCTAAAGAGCATTTTTTCATCATCTATAAAATATAGGTGCTAATAGCTACATGATAATTCAAATATAGTAATACTGTATTCAAACCACTCAGCGCACAGTAGGTAAAAATTAGTGTTAAGTTCCTTTCCTTTTTCCAGTTATTCCACTCAGATATATACAATGTTTTTTAAATAAAAAGAAAACAAGAAACTATAAACAATGTTTATGAAATGCAGGGTGTTTACATATTCAGAAGAACAATACATGTCTATATATAATACAGGTAGGAAATGTCTTTCCAGTCACTTCATTATTGGAAGTTAAATTTACAGGTATAACAAGTTTACCTGAACAATGACTATTTACCTTCCATGAAATTGAATAACACAAAAACAATAGATGGATACTATTTTTACAAAACCAAATAACTGAAGTATAACTCTAAATCCTTACCATTTGTACACACAGAGAGCTCCGGTTTAGTATGTGTTTGTTCTATGTATCTGACATGGAGGTTCTCCCTTCTTCGTAGCCGATTAATGCCAGAAAATGAAAAGGCTGTTATCGGTGAATCTGGAATAACATTTTCCTCAGATTCAAGCTCAGCTGCTTGATGCTGTTGATCATTCCTAGAGGAAAATAATGACAATTGAAAGAAAATTAATTCAATGAATATTTACTAAAACATCTACCATATGGTATAGAGCTACAGAAAGACATAGGTGAAACTTAAGACATATAATTCCTTGCATCTAAAGTTCAAAATCTAAATATAAGGATTCAAATGATTACAGTGGAGAATATTATTGTGAGAAGAAATGTACAAAGTGTAGTTGCTGCCACTTGAAGTGAAATTAAAAGAATTTCAAATGGCTGAGAAAATCAGCAGAGAATGCACACAGTTTGAGTAAAGGCCGGCAGTATTGTATACTGGTGTTGGAGAAGGGCACACTGGAACTATGTGAAGGAGGGCCTTAATGAAGTGTGCACATAGTTTAGAAAGCAAGAGGAAAGGAATTAAGGTTTTAGAGTATGGAAGTAATGCGACAATCCAGTAGCACTGTGCAAGACTGGGACAGAAAGAAAAGAGGCAAGGAAATCAATTACGTAGGGGCTACAATAGTCCAGCCAAGATCATTTGTGGGTTTGAACTAGGCCAGTGGTCAGCAAACTCATTAGTCAACAGAGCCAAATATCAACAGTACCACGACTGAAATTTCTTTTGAGCCAAATTTTTTCAACTTAAACTATATATAGAGGGACATTTTGTTTTAATTTAATAGGGTACTCCTAAGCTGGCCTTTGCTAAAAACGTCCTTTGCGGGCTCGCGAGCCACATGCGGCTCTTTGGCCCCTTGAGTGTGGATCTTCCACAAAATACCAACTTCTGCGCATGGGCCATGAAGTTTCAATCGCACTGTACATGCGCGCCTGCACGTGGTGTTTTGTGGAAGAGCCACACTCGGGTCCAAAGAGCCGCATGTGGCTCGCGAGCCGCAGTTTGCCGACCATTGAACTAGGATGTTGAAAACAGCTACGGAAAGGAAGGGGCCAGTGCTAAACATTGTAGTAGTAGAATCAGCATGACTTGGCAACTGACAAAAATACGGTGATAAATAATACTAATTACCAACATTCTTGTAGGTTTACACTGCCAGACCCTGTTCAAAGTATGAACTTATTACTAACAGTCTCATTTTACAAATGAGAAAATGGAAGTTACAGAAGTTAAGTCACTTACTAAAATAGTAAATAACAGAACCAGGATCTAAATCCCAGCAGCCAGACTCCCAAGATAATACTGATAACCATTCAATGTGTTATCCTTAGTGTAGACCAAGAGACAAACGACAGACTACAAGAAGGACTCTACCTTTGAGTATCTGGCACTGCTTTTATTCAGGTGCCCTTATAGTCTAGTTTCAAAACATCAGTCAGAACAGAACTATTAAAACTCATTATGTCACGCCCGATTAAAACTTGCCACATCTTCCCTTTCACGTAAAATACAAACCAAAGTCCTCTTAATGATTTATAAGGTCCTAATGATCTGACTGTTCCCCTTGCCTATATCACCTGACCTGCTTTCATTATCATATAACTGCCGAGCCACCCCTGCTTCCTTGAGGAACCTTGAGGTTCCTCAAACACACCAGGCATACTCCTACCTTAGGTTCTTTGCTGTAGCTGGTTCATTTGCTTGGAATGCACATACATCACATGGCTAATTACCTCCTCTTCTTCAAGTCTTTGCTGGAATTTTACTTTCCCATTAAGGCCTACCTTGAACACACTATTTGAAATGGCAATTCTTCTTCCTATGCCTTAGTACTCATTTTTTGTTATCCTGCTCTTTTACCTTATCCATAGTATTTACTGCTTTCTAACATAGTATATAATGGACTTACCTATTGCTCACCTGCTAGAATGTAAACAAGAGATAAGGATCTTTGATTCACCAATACATCATGTGTCCACAAGAACAGGCACATAGTAGGTACTCAATAAATATTTAGTGAGTAAATGAATGAGAATGAGATATTCCCAGATCCCACTAGAAAAATAAATTTGTGCTGATGTAGGCATATGGCACCTAAAGACTGGGTTTGGATTAAATTGTAGTTATTGAGTAAAGTTAATTAACTTTAACTCAATTGAATTTCCCATGTCAAATCATTACTGACTTTATCTGCAACTCAATTCCTCCCAGTCTAGCAGGCATTGAGTCTTTACATGACAAAACCAGTCTATGTTACCACAGTCTACCAGTCGTGGGCAAACTACGGCCCGCGGGCCCAATCCGCCCGTTTGAAATGAATAAAACTATTGAAAAAAAAAGACCGTACCCTTTTATGTAATGATGTTTACTTTGAATTTATATTAGTTCACACAAACACTCCATCCATGCTTTTGTTCCGGCCCTCCGGTCCAGTTTAAGAACCCATTGTGGCCCTTGAGTCAAAAAGTTTGCCCACCCCTGGTCTATGCTATTACAATTTGTAATACAATCTCTAAACATACAATAATATGAACATTTGATAAACTATGACCAACAGAGATTTTAAAAAAAACATTAGAAGATAAAGATTAATATTTTCTAACATTTATTTATATCTTAATTTCCTGGATCATATCAATATTACTGTGGTCTATATCCTATATTTTTTATTAAAGATTTTAGAACTATTTAGAGCTACTATCTTATTTTTAATCTCTCCCTACAAATCCAACTGTCTTATTCTGGAAAAACAGAGTAAGCTGGTCATATGAGAAAGGCTTTTAAATTAATGGAGTGTGAAATCTATCTGACCTCACTTTAACTTATCACATCACAGCCTACCTGCCTATTAGTCATAAAAATTCAACCTGAAACATGAGTGAGTCATGAGAAGAAGTGACTTCCTGGCAGAGCCAATCTAGAATTAGCTGGGATCACAAAAGAAAGAAAAAAACAATTGAAAATTAGCTCTAACTAGAGGTGTCCAAATAAACAAGTGTTGCCTTCGTTCTCCTTTGTCCTTCGTCATTAAAAAAAAAAAGGAAAAACGAAAAAACTTCCATGTGCCCTCTCATTAGTCCAAAGCTTGAACCTGTCCAAACGCTGTAGCTGCTTTCCACAGACCCCCAGTAGGGGGCATGCAGGAGGCAGATCAATGAGTCTCTCTCATCATTGATGTTTCTATCTCTCTCCTCGTCTCCCTTCCTCTCTGAAATCAATAAAAATATATTAAAAAAGAAAAGGATTCAGGAGGGCCATGATAGTTATCTTCATGTATACAAAGGTCTAGGAGGTAGAAGAGGGTATAACTTGTTCCAGATGGTCCCAGAAGGCAAAAATCAGTATTGACAAATAGAACTTACATATAAGTAGAGTGATTTCTATACAAACTTAGAAAGAACTTTCTAATAATTTCATCTCACTGAAATTAAATAGGCTTGGGAGACTGAACTTGTACTAAAGGTATTCAAACAATTCTGTTAAAGAAGTCATACAAGGAATTCAATTTAGAAGAGGGCAGTGTAGCTCATCTTAAAAAACAAAATGAAACAAAAACTTTATTTTTAACTCTGTCCACACAGAAGAGAACAGTGAATGACATGAATCCTATTGTCTTTAAGTGTATGCACTTAAATATTGACTCCTTTGACTTTCACTGAACCAGTACATCCATTTCCCGAAACAAAGAGTCATGACCCTCAGCGGTTGCCAACTGGTGGTCCGCAGACCACTGGTGGTCCGTGAGGTCCAAAAGGTTGGCAACCGCTGGTGACCCCAATACCTAGCTTAGTTAATTATCTGCTTTCTGTGACTGGTAGAGTTGAAATATATATATTTAAACTTTATAATGACAAATTGTTACTGAGTAATTTCTCACTATAATGTCATTAAATAACTGTCCTACCATATAAGGTATCTGTAACATCAAAACCAGTTTAGAGAAGTTAGAATTACTACATTTCACAAGCAAAAGTATAGGTCAAATAATTTTTCTAAAGTTCAGGGGAACTTCAGGCGCTGCTAATAGCATAATGTTACAGTTAGGTAATCTGAGGAAAACATGTTGCCTTTATGAGATAATACTTGTTATTTTTTTAAACTGCAAGGAAAAGAAAATTTGTTCAAGGAGAGCAAGCTACAAAGAAGTTGCCTTGTGAAAATAACAACTATCTTAAATTTCAGAAGAGAATTAAAAGACAATAGATTACCTCCTACATTATTCTGACTAAGGCATATCCTAAATAAACATACTTGCCCTGAGCTTATCTACCTGATTCATCTTTACTGTAATTTAAACTGCAGCTTTTACATCTTTTCTAAAATATCAATGAACCTCAACAGGAAAAATATTTGAATTTGAGAACACTAAAAATAAACTAATTCTAATCAGAACTAATACTGGTATTTCTATCAAGTGAATGACATTATTTGGTTTCAATATACCATTTGGTTTTTATATAGCTTGGTTGTTGAGGTAATCACCTAATTTCTATTAACCTCTATATAACATATAAATATTATCTTATTTATCTTCAGTATTCATAGGTATCAAGGTTGATGTGTTTAAAACATCATAAGTTACTTGTGCTAAATAACTTCCCATAACATAAATTAATATAGGTCAACAATCACTTATCTGAAATCTTTGGAAGCAGATGTGATTCAGAGTTCAGATTTTTTTTAAAAAATATATTTTATTGATTTTTCACGGAGAGGAGGGAGAGCGATAGAAAGTTAGAAACATCGATGAGAGAGAAACGGCGATCAGCTGCCTCCTGCACGCCCCTCACTGGGGATGTGCCCGCAACCCAGGTACATGCCCTTGACCGGAATCGAACCCGGGACCCTTGAGTCCGCAGGCCGACGCTCTATCCACTGAGCCAAACCGGTTTCGGCCAGATTTTTTTTTTACATGAAAGGTAATATAGATCATATAGAGATGATTATATAACACAGGGGAGCCTGAGGTATCATCCTGTAGCCAAGCACATGGATATTTTCATAGCAAACCATCGACTGCTCACATGAAATGGTGGGATAAATAAGAACTATAAATAGCATCCTGTCAGTTGAGGTAAGTTGTGGATAACATTTAAAAAAACAAACACCTTTTGGGTTTTAGAATTGTATGTAAAAGATTATGAATCTGTGTTCTAACAGCATGAGGAAAATTAGTTAAGTGTTGACCTTTTCATTTACATGTTTGATAGCCTCAGTCTGATCCCCTCACTTCTGTTCTCATCTGACTGTTATCCCTCCTCAAAATCCCCTTTGGCTACCAATGTATAGTGACTGATCACATGGGAGGAATATCAAAATCCTACTGGAAATCCACTACCTAAAGTATTCTGATAAGGATGTTAATTTCACCTTTGAGATGTGTTTATACGTAAGAAAATAACTCTTCTAAAGCAAAAGAATATTACATCAGCATAGTTTATACCAAAATTGTTATAGATGTCTACTCAAATATAATAGAATCTTTCAGAGCCCTATAATGGTCCTATAAAACCATTGAGACTATCCTGAATCCTAACTCTTAAAATATTATATAACTTTTACGTAAGTGGAAAATAAGAGATAGCCATATCTCTGCTCTGCACTGGTCGACCTTAGGCTATTTTTTGGAGACACTGTCACATAAAGAAAAGAACAGAGGCCTTTAAGTCAGAAGATATGGGTCTGAGTGATGGTGTTAAAACCTACTAACTGTGAGACCAAGGCAAGTTACTTGATTTTTGTAAGCTTTGGTTCCTTCATCCATAACGTACAGATAATAAACTACCTTGAAGAATCATAATGAACAATAGAAATAATAAACATAAAACACAAAGAAGAGTAACTGGTACACAGGATAAAAGTTATTTTTATTCTTTAAGAGAAATGGTGGGAGAGGGAGAGATCAGAGAGAGAGAGTTTTTGTGGCCTGAGAAGTGTGTAAGAGGAAATACTTATTCAGTTTGCTCTTAGGAGCTGCCAGGACAGGGCTGGAAGAAAGATAACAAAACTAAAATATTTATTTGAAATGTATTTTAATAATGTATTATTTATAATAATTATTAAAATTAAAACATTTTAAATTAAAATGTTCAAATACTTTCTTGCGCTAAGAGATATATACACTTTCATATGTATTCCCAAAACATGAACAAAAATATAGTGATTTTCTTTACATTTTTTTATTACAGAACACTTCATAATTTTTAAAAATGAAATCTGCAATTCTTAATATATTTTTACAGTTTGTATAGCTAAATAAAATGAAAGAAAAATTGGGGGAAAATATTCAATTATTAAATTTTCTACTGCAATTTAGAAAATATACTTACTCAATTTTCTGCTGCAGTTGTTCAGAAAGCTTTTTATTTTCTTCTTGTAGAGTATTCTTTTCATTCACTTAAATATAATGTGAAAAAAATGGCACATATTATAACTCTTTTAACATGTATGTCAGGCTTTTTCAATAATTTCAACAATTATAGAGACATTAGGATTTTTAATTCTAAGTCAAAATGTTAGGATTAATGTTACCGAGCAAAGCTAATTTGTTACTAGGTAGTGATTACATCTCATATTCTGCCAGTTCCATGCAAATGATTAATAATTTTATGTAATGCTTGTGAGCAAATAAAGAAAGAGTACCTCATGTACTGGGGAGTAGGGTCTAATAATTCATATTGAGGACAAGAAAGCATTCCATCTGGTTACTCAGTTCTACTAATTTCAAATACCATTTTAGTGAGAGTCATTTATCTTGAAATAAATCTGATCATAAAAGTAATCTAACACTGGATATCAGTGTAATTTTTATAACATAAACACAATCATATTTTCTCCTTAAGTGATACTCTATGTTTTATGAGTAATTATATCAATAATCTAAACATACCAATTGAAGTCTGTTTGAATCCACCTCAACTAAAATTTCCTATCCACCCATATTTAATTTATAAAGCAAAAACTCAATTATGGGCTATCATTTCTACTGTAGCCATTACAAATCTCTTACCAATCCTTACTATGATGTTCCTGGTTAAGGATGTGTTTTACTAGGAGCTAAATATATATAAATATATAATCAATAACAGTAAATCCAATTAACCTGTACCAAAGAAAATTAATCATATTCTAAAATTTTGTTAATAATTTAGTGCTTTACTAATTTAAACATTTTCTTTTCTTTTTTAAAATATACTTTTATTGATTTTAGAGAGAAAGGGAGAGGGAGAGAGAGATAGAAACATCAATGATGAGAGAGCATCATTGATTGGCTGCCTCCTGCATGCCCCCTGCTGGGGGATCAAGCCCACAACCTAGGCCAGTGGTCGGCAAACTCATCAGTCAACAGAGCCAAATATCAACAGTATAACGATTGAAATTTCTTTTGAGAGCCAAATTTTTTCAACTTAAACTATATAGGTAGGTACATTGTTATTAACTTAATTAGGGTACTCCTAAGCTGGCCTTTGCTAAAAACGTCCTCAATCTGATTGAGGTAAGTTCGCTGAGGTCGACCCCTTCCAACTCTCCCATCCACACTCATCTTGTATACTTGTTTCGTCTATCTCCTTTCGTTCATCCTCTCTATATGTCCACCCCCCACTTCTTCTAACGCCACTTCTTCAAAATAGACTTGCCCAGGCCGAAAACCGACTTCTGCGCATGAGCCACGAAGTTTCAATTGCACTGTACGTGTGCGACCGCACGTGGTATTTTGTGGAAGAGCCACACTCAAGGGGCCAAAGAGCCGCATGTGGCTCGTGAGCCGTTGTTTGCCGACCACTGACCTAGGCATATGACCTCCTGATTCATAGGCTAATGCTCAACCACTGAGCCACTCAGACCAGGCCTAAAAATATTTTCTTAAATTGAGCAAACAAAATTTTTTGACTATCTATTATATGTGAGGTTGCTAGACTACCTCCTGTGAAGGAACTAGAAAAACCTTAAGATATGGACAATGGCCTACAGAAAGGTGTAGTCTAATGAGAGACAAGCTATAATTAAACACATTTTATATACCTGAAAGTCACAAGGGCATTAGAGAGGTACAGATAAAGTACTAAAGAAAATTTCAAGGAGAAAAAGGTTGTTTTGGGCCCTTGAGACCACAAAAAAATTCACCACAGAGGACAAATGAACTGGATAGGTGACTCTTCTATGCAGAGAATTAATGGAACAAAGTTAGAAAGACTGACTGGGTATAACAAATGGTAGAAAACCTTCAAAAGCAGGCTAAGAAGTCTAAAATTTATCTTAAAAAATTAAGTTATTTTTCACAGATGAATGATGGGAAGATTGATTTGTTAATATATCAAAGTGAGAAGAAAACATTGACAAGTTAGGCTATTGTTAAATGAGTTGATCAAAAAGAATAAAAATAAGAATTAAAAAAAATGGTGGAGGGAGAATGGGAGTGGGCTGGAAGAAGTTAATGGGGGAAACAGGGGGACCTATTTAATAGTTTATAAGAAAACAACAAAAACAAAAAAACAATGGTGAAGCCCTGGCCAGTGTGGCTCAGTTGCTTGAGCATTATCCCATGCATCAAAAGGTCACTGGTCCGATTTCTAGTCAGGGCATATGCCTGGGAGTGGGCTCGATCCCCAGTAGTGAGCATGCAGGAGACAGCAGATGGATGTTTCTCTCTCTCTCTCTCTCCCCCTTCCTCTCTCTCTAAAATCAATTAAAAAACATGTTTAAAAACAAAACAAAACAAAACAGAAAACCCCAGTATAGAATAAAATTAAAGCTGTGACACTCAAGAGTGTGTTCAAAAGCAAGTGGCACAACCTTGATATTTACCTTCAATGAATAGGAGGTACAAACACCAAAATAATGAAATTAAAATGAAATAGAAAAAAATCAGTTATACTCCAAATTCAATAATTGGCAAGAGTAGTAACAAAAAAAGAAAGACAGGACAGGAAGAAAACAGTATCAATAAGATAGAAACACCAAAAATTCATAAACACAAAGCCCTTAGTGTGTTTATTTTTACAATAACTTTGGGCCCTGGCTGGTTTGGCTCAGTGGATAGAGCATTGGCCTACAGACCAAAGGGTGCCAGGTTCAATTCCGGTCAAGGGCACATGCCCAGGTTGCAGGTTTGATCCCCAGTAGGGGGCGTGCAGGAGGCAGCCAATCAATGATTCTCATCATTGATGTTTTTCTTTCTCCCTCTCCCTTCCTCTCTGAAATTAATATATTTAAAAAATATAAACAGGTAAAAGAAAAGGTTAAGAGAGGTATTAGAATAGAAAAAGGTTAGGAGGAAAAGGCTAAGAATGAAAGAAAACCCTATGTTAAATGGGTAAAGGAGCCTAATTGAAAATGATATACTTGTAATAGTATGTCATGAAAACAAAAAAAGGATACACCTTTGTAGAACATTATATTGTCTGTTTTGTATTTAAGTTTACTAGATAGTCAAATTACACAAAATAAAGGTAAAACCAAAGAAGCAAATTTGGACATATCTGTAGGAAATTTACTTCTTGTATTACAGCTGGTAAGACTTTAAGGCCAATGTGGACAGTATGTGCACTATCTTCTGGTAAGTATTTCTTAATAAAATAATCATGAGATTAAATCTATACAAAGTGAAGGAAGGACATTTGAACTTTTGCCTAAATAAGGAAAAATATATGTAAACAATCCATTTATTTGGTTGCAACCAATTTACTAATAGGTTTTTAACAACAGTACATTATGCTTTAAATACTTAACAAATGAAAAAGGAAACTCACTAAGCTCTGTGATAAGTTTAAGATTCTGCTGCCGGATATTTTCAAATTCTTGCTGTTTTTTTCGCATATGTTCTTCAGTTACTGCACAGCGATCACATAATCCTGCTCTTAATCTATGAAACAAAAACAAGTTTTAGAATAGAACTTAAATGTTCTCATAAAAAAATAAGTAAATAAGTGAGTGATGGATGTGTTATCCCCAAAGGGTAGGAATTCTTTCAAAATGTATGTCTATCAACTCATTAAGATGTACACTTTATTTTACAATTTTATTTGCCAATTATACCTCAGTAAAGCTGAAATTAAAAATTTTTTTTTCAGGTACTAAAAGATTTTTTAAAATATTTGAACCCCAAGATTTTTATTCTTTATGAAGAACTAAAGAATTGACTTGGCAAATATAAAGAAAATTAACTAATTTAATGATACATTCATACCTTTAACAAATTCTCTAATAGGCTGAAATCATTGCTACAACAAAACTTTCTACAGATTGCAATTCTGAGTGAAATTCTGTAAAAATCTGCTAATTTCAAACTCTATTCAAGGGAACTTATTTATTGAAGAACCTAACCTTATTTTAATACTAGAGGCCCGGTGCACAAAAATTTGTGCACTCGGGGGAGGAGGGGGTCCCTCAGCCCGGCCTGTGCCCTCTCGCAGTCTGGGACCCCTCGGGAGATAATGACCTGCTGGCTTAGGCCTGCTCCCGGGTGGCAGAGGGC
>NW_006289416.1:6231418-6238457 GCF_000327345.1 Myotis davidii | reverse complement strand
TCCCAACTGTTCCTTTTTTTTTTTTTCTTTTCTTTTTTTTTTTTATTCTGGGCCAGCTTTAGCTCTGAGGCCTCGGCTGCTGAAAACAGGTTTCTGGCCTTTGTTTACCCTCTGTATTTGATACAATGTTGTGGTCTGGCTGGCTGAAGCCCATATAGTTCCTTAGAGTTGCAGCTGAGAGGCCGGCAAGTCAAGCGGGGAACCTTGGAGTCCTCCGTCACTAAAGCAAGCAAGCCTCCCTGTTCGCATCAGCTGCTTGGCTGCCGGCCGCCATCTTGGCTGCCAGTTAATTTGCATATCTTGCTGATTAGCCAATGGGAAGGGTAGCGGTCGTACGCCAATTACCATGTTTCTCTTTTATTAGTGTAGATTATAGCCAAAATATGCTAGTACAATACTCAGGGGGCAGCATTATATCTTAAGCAAGCTTGTATTTGCTTTGCTTAGGACATATTATAACACTAATGAGTGCTCAAAAACATTTTTAGTTGAATCAATACTAAAGATTAAGGAACTCAAAGTGTTTTAAAAAAAGTTACCTCATACTTTGCTCCCTTCAGCATTAAAATAACAAACACCCAGTGTTAGTAAAAATTCACAATGCAACTATTATGTAAACAAAAAAAGATTACAAATAGCTTTTACTAATTATGTGTGAGTGCTAAAGAGCAGAGAAAAATACATACAGTACGTGGGGGGAGGGGAACGTGGAGAGAAAGGTATACTCCAAAATGTTAGTTATCTTGCAGGTATCAGTATTATAGGAGATTTTCTTCTTAGCGTTTTTCTATATGTTTCAAAATTTTACTCATTTCATTATTTATATAATCAGACAATATACAGTTAAAAAAGATACATGCCCCACATTAGGAATTTAGGAAACATATTCCTGGATAATAATTTCATATCAATAATCTAAATGAATAAGATACTAAGTATTTAAGTGTCTAAGAAAGCCACAGCCTGGTAGTATAGACCATTTTTTTAAAAAGGAAATACAATATGAAAACTGTACAACTAAAACAAAAAGAACCTAGAGATTTTTTATATAAAAGTAAAACTCATAAACAGCATTTTGATAAGGATATAAAAAATAAAGGTTAGAGGTCAAAGGTTGCATTAATGGAATGACAATTTCTAGAAGCCAAAAAAACACTAAAGGAGTTAAACTGCATTAACCACTTTTAACCAATTATTTAAATGTCATTCTACTAGCCAGTTTGCCATTAAAAACTAAACACCTTATTGTTTCGAAGAAATCATACCTGATATTAAAATGTTATAAAGTATAATGAAAAACAATCCCTTGGGACCCCTAGTTTCCAAGTTTAAAAATGCCACTGACACAGTTATAAAGCAATATTCCCTGGCTTGTTTATTACTTCCAGATTTCTCCAATAAACTGCCACTCTTGATAATAATATTTGTGAGTCAACTCCTAATTGCTCACTGGTCCTATTTGAGTTTAAATGGATGTTAGAAAATATGCTCCCATTTACATCAGCAGGGCTCCATTGCTTTCTTCCTGCCTATCCTCCATTGTAGTTGTCAGAGAAAGAAAAAAAAATAGCTTCAATTTCACAGGAGAATGCAGTTGGTAGGAAAAAGGGAAAGAAGAGTAATTCTACTTGTAAGAACAGACAGCAACATGTGTTCTGAGTTTTATCCCAGCTTATTCACAGAAATGAAGAAATAATAATTTATTTTGCAATTAAAACTCACCAGATTGAGAAGTATGCACAATTGCTTTCTATACCTCGCAAAATTTCCTTAAATTTATTTTCATTCAAAAGGGTTTCACTGAACACCTACAATGAGTACTGCAGGTACTATAAATACAAGGGTGGCCAACATAATGTTACTTATTTTAAAGAGTTTACAACAGTCTGCTAGTGAAAAACAGACAATAAAAATATAAGTAATACAACAAAGTATGATTCATACCACGAAAGAAGAAATACAGGGTACTATCCTATATAATAAAAGCTTAATATGCTAAGTGGCCGGTTGTCCATTCAACCAATCAAAGCATGATATGCTAAGACTGCCCAACTGCTTGCTATGATGTGCACTGACCACCAGGGGGCAGAAGCTCCGACTGGTAGGATAGCTTGCTGCTGGGATCTGGCGGATCAGGACTGAGTGAGAAAGGCCAGACATGCCCTGGAGCCCTCGGGTGGTCCCTCCCCAGCTGGCCAACCTCCCGCTTCCCTCTCCAGCCCCAATCATTCACTGGTGGGGTCCCTCAGCCTGGCCTGTGCCCTCTCACAATCCAGGACCCCTCGGAGGATGTCGGAGAGCCGGTTTCGGCCCAATCAAACAGGGCAGGCCGAGGGACCCCACTGGTGCACGAATTCGCACAGTGGGCCTCTAGTGAAGTATAAAGCACATAGCAGAACTTAACCTAGTCTAGGAAGTCAGAGGTCTCCTGAAGAATATGATGTTTAAATTCAAATCTATGAGAAAGTCAGCAAGACAAAAGAGAATATTTGGTCCAGTATTTGAAAAATAGTTGCAGAAACACAAATCCTCTGATTATGAGTACCAATTTTCCCTTTTAATGACAGTCGAAATAAGAGTTTCTCATGACTACCAAAAATGCTTTTAAAAACATTAAAATCTACTGAACAACTATGGTTTAACTGCTTTGTTCAGATTTTTTAAAATTTTATTTAAGAAAATGCATTCTCTCTACTTTTTTAGCATAGTGACTGTTTCTTAGATTTAGTGAAATACTTTGGTTCCTTAAAAGAAAGTTTGTAAATGTAATAATAGTAGTGGCAAAACATAAACGAGCCACATAAAATTAGACCTTTCTATTATCCAATTTACCTTTATTGGGTAATCTCCTTTCATCTAGACATCTCACAATGTTTTTACAATATTAGTGTAAGAATCACTTCATCTTATGAAGAGTAGAAGGCAAGTTTCAGAATTGTTTAGAAATTTTAACAAAGTACGTGTTGCTTTTTTAAGGTCTCAGAAAAACATTAATTTTTATAGATTTATAAAGCTTGCTCTAGACACCATTCTTACATATAAAACTAAAATGAAATTTTATAAGGCAGAATTTTATCAAATGTTACATACGTAGACATTTAAAGGTAGTATTCAATTAGTAGCAATATAAAAAAAAACTTCTAGAAAACAGACTAGATAATAGGCAATGGTGAAAACTATTTCAGAGCATGTGTCTTGGTAACTTTAGGTCAAGCACAAATACTTTGAGATAATCAGTTAAAGTGTAATTCATTTACACATTTATAAAATTAAGACAGCATACTGACAAGGCATCATGAAACACAGGAACACTTCCCCAGCTCAGTTTCCTCACATGTAAAATGGATCTACAATCCATCTTATAGCGTTAATGTGAAGGTTAAGTGTTAGATGCCTGGGCCCAATACATATCAATTCCTCCATAAAACAATAATGGTCAGATCTAGGACATTCTTGTTTTAATTATATGAGGCTTCATGAAACAAGGAATAAACCTTAAAGAAAGCCCAAAAGAAAATTTCAGATTTGTATTTGAAGGAAAGAAAAGCATATATATAAACAAATGAACTACACTTTTTGTCCCACCCCCACTCCCACCACATAATGAATTATAGGCCCACCTAACTTTAAGGACCTAAAGATGAAGGGAATCAAAGGCAAGAGAACCTTAAGGATAAGAAACAGTAGAGAAGCAGGATATCCACAGGAAATTAGTGACCACAGATCAAAAATAGAAAAGAATCTAGTTTTAAAAAACTGCAGAATAGCTCTGACCAGGTAGCTAAGTTGGTTAGAGCATCATCCCGATAAGTCAAGGTTGCATGTTCAATCCCCAGCCAGGGTGCATACAACATCAACCAATGAATGCATAAATCAGTGGGACAACAAATTGATGTTTCTCTCTCTCTCTTTCCTAAATCACTAAATAAAATTTTAAAAAAATTGCAGAATAAAAGATATATATATATACCCCCCCCGTATACTACTCTCCCCACATCTCCACATGTTTACCAATCCAGAAACTCCACAAAAAAGATAATGTTCACAATTAAATATATTAACTGAATAAGAGAGTAATTTATAAAATACTTCAGTGGGAAGGGTATGGGCATTCATCCACTGACATTTTTTCTCTGAATGGGCCTGGAAAAGAAAAATTCAGTTAAGAAGAGAAACACAAAATTCAAAGAATAACAGAACTGGAAGCCCAAACTCGAAATCATAGTGAAGAAAAGATCAGAAGATACTAGAAAGAACTGCTGTAATTAGTAAAAACAACAAGCATTGCAAGAGTATATCCTTAATTTCAAAGTATTCATCCAAAGTTGACATAAGGTTGGGGAAAAAAAATCACTTTTGGTCCTAGAGCTGAATACAATGTACTTTCTATTAAGGGGAAAAAAATCACCTCTTACTCAAGAAGACCCAAGAACTTTTCTATTTCGTCATTTACCTTGATCATTGTTTCTTTCATACCCTGAGCAACATTAGCACTTAGTGCTTAGTGGTCTCTTTATGTTTTCAAATTTCACCCAAGACTCACCGATCTTCTAAAACTTTAATGGTTTCATGAAGAACTTTCTGTTGCTCTCTCAGCTGCTGGTTTTTGGTGAAGAATTCTTCAAGTCTTTGTGCATCTCTAAAAGTTAAGAAATAAGTTGTTTTTAAGGAAAAATATCCTAACAGGATTATTCTGTCATAAGAACTCCAAAGTATGATCTCACCACTTACATATATCATGAATTTGCTGTACCGAAACAAATACAGTGGAACCTCGGTTCTCAAACTTAATTTATTCCAGAAGGCTGTTGGAAAAGCGATTTGTTCAAAAACCGAATCATTTTTTCCATTAGAAATGACGTAAATTGAATTCGTTCCAGACTCCCAAATGATTCCGTTTTAACCTTTCTTATATACAGTACATGTCTAAAGTTCTGTTTAACCTATAAACAAATACTTTTTCTTAATTTTATCAAACCACTCCCTACTAAACTTAAAGGAATCACTTTCAGTACCCCTTCCAGGGGAGTCTCAGGAAATCAGTATGCGATATCTTAGACATCTTCACTTGTCCACACATCACTGCCTTGGAAATGCTATCCCGGGCTAATCGCTTTGCTTTTATCCAAATTAACAACAGTTTTTCTACTTCATTTACCTGTGATCATTGTTTCTTTCACACCCTGAGCAACATTAGCACTTAGTGGTCTCTTTGTTTTCAAATTTCACCAGCAACAAAAGCAAAAAGATGTAAATGGAATCGAATTTTCTCCTTTTCTCCTTTGTGGCTTAAGAAATGCTTTTTGTCACACTAATGTACCAGCATGGAAAGGTTATCTGGTCGAGAACTGAAGTTTGTTCAACAACCCAGACATTTTTTCCGTGAACAACTTGGTCAAGAATGGAATTGGCCCTAGCAGGTGTTGCTCAGTGGATAGAGCAGTCAGCCTGTGGACTGAAGGGTCCCAGGTTCCATTCCGGTCAAGGGCATGTACCTCGGTTACAGGCTCCTCCCCAGCCCTGGCCCTGGTCCCGGTTGCAGGCTCCTCCCCAGCCCTGGCCCTGGTCCGTCCATTCCGGTCGGCAACCAATGATGTGTTTCTTTCACATTGATGTTTCTGTCTTTCCCTCTCTCTTCCACTCTCTCTCTAAAAAAACAAAACAAAACAAAACAAAACAAAACAAAAAAACAAAAAACAATGGAAAAATATCCTCGGGTGAGGATTAAAAAAAAAAAAAAGGAGAATGGAATTGTTTGAGATGGGAGATATTTGAGAACCGAGGTTTAACTGTAACTTAAAAGGTGAGGTTTGAATTTCTTGTTAATCAGAATTCAAATTATAACAGAATTAGCTCTGCAGTATTTTTTATACTACAGAAGTATTAAGCCTAAGTACCAGGCATTCTTTATACAATGATGGAATACAGATGAAGGAGTGGATTGTGATGACACCATTGACTCCATACTGTCAAAATACAAAAAAAACCATGTACACTTACCTATTTTTATTAATTTGTCTACATTTGTTAATGTAATTAATAGATATCTCTACTCATTTCTCTCTCACTGTTATGGGGGATTTATAATTTCTATTTTATTAATTTCTGTGTTGCTTACATTTCTATCTGGTATTATTTTTAAGCCAGGGCTTACTGTTGAGTGGAACCTAAGTTTAAATCTTAGCTCTGTCATTTCTCTGCTATGTGATCTGGTGCAAGTAACCTACACTCTCTGTGCCTCGAAAAATGTGGATCTATAGTATTTATCTCATAGGGCATTTGCAAGGGCTAAGTACTAATGCATATATTACATGCAGAACAGTGTTGGTACATAGTAAGTTCTATTTAAGTTATTATGATTTTATTTTTAAAATTGATTTTACAGAGAGGAAAGAGGGGAGAGAGGAGACAGAAACATCGGTGTGAGAAAAACATTGATCAGTTGCCTCCTTCCATTCAAGCCCCAACTGGGGATCCAACCCCAAACCTGGGTATGTGCCCTGATCAGGAATTGAACCAGCCACCTTCTGGTGTATGGATGATGCTTCAATCAACTGAGCCACACCGGCCAGGGCTATCATTATAATTTTATAGTCAGGAAAAACAAAGACAGCTACATTTTTCTTCTAGTAGATTACCTGGTTACTTTGCAAGGTTGTGTAATATTTTACCCTTCCATCATTATATTTTTAAAAAATCACATTATATAAAGTATGCATATATTTTCATGTGTTTTTAAAAAAAATCCTCATCCCAGGGTCTGTTTATTGATTTTAGAGAGAGAAGGAGGGAGAGAGACAGACACACAGAGAGAAACATCAATGTGAGAGAAAAACATCGATCGGTTGCCTCCCAAACATTTGGTGTATGGGACAACACTCCAACCAACTGAGCCACCTGGCCAGGGCAAGTATGCATATATTGTAATTCTAATAAAACATTAGAAATTTAGTTGGAATTTTCTGTGTGGTCTTAAAGTTGAAAATATAGGATAATACTGAGCTCAAACACCTTCCCCCAGCCTCATCCAGGGTCTGAA